>NW_028234440.1:19165456-19185456 GCF_977035675.1 Penaeus japonicus
CTGGGGGTAATCGTCAGGGGAAAATTACCTCTAGCGGAACTCAAATCGCCCGAGGGAGGACAGAATGGGAGGGGGGGGGGGGGGGGAGACCGAGAGGATGAAGGAGGGAGCGGGGAGTACGGGGGGGGGGAAAGGGAGGGAGGGGGGGGAGGAGGTGAGGGGTAGCGAGTAATTATGGTTATGATATTTCTGTGAGAAGATCCGTACCTGGGTAACAGGTGCAGGAACCCTTACCTTAGGGAGACGGCTGCGCGTGAGGACTGGTTTCTATCCGATTGGTACTCTTCTTGTTTTCTTTTCTTTGTTTCGTTTTTTTCTGCTTATTATCATTCCTCTCTCTTTTTTTCTTTCTCTCTCTCTTTCTCTTTGTCTCTCTGTTTCTCCCTTTCTCTTTGTCTCTCTGTTTCTCCCTTTCTCTATTTCTTTCTCTGTCTTCCTGTCTTTGTGTTGCTCTCTTTCATTCTGTTTACATTTTTTTTTAGAGGTGAATCGTAAATACTTTCCCTTTTTTATACACCGACTCGATGTGACGTTTTGTTGTTGTTTTATTTTTTACACATTGAGCATAGGTAAGGTAAGATTTTTTTTCATATACTAATTCCCGGTAAGATCACAAACCATTTTGATTTTTATAACCCTATAGAACACTGAAAGATCTTAGCTTCATATTATCTCCCCCCCCCCTCCCCCCAAAAAAAAAGAAAAGCGTCTCAGACCATAACTACATCTTATCATTAAGATTAAATACCCCCCCCCCTCCTCCCATACACACACTCAAAAAAATCCTTCGCCACCCCCCCCCCCCGCCCACAAGTCCTTCAGTGCAAAAGGTTCCTCTCCTCGAGTGACACCAGAATTCCCGATGGAGGGCGAGGTGGGTCCTCCTCGACGTCGGCTCCTGAGTCCGCTTACTGTGGCCGGAATAATGGCTGTAATGGGGCAGTAAGATTGGAAGGGTAAAAGGACCATGTGCTTAATTGGGCTGGGCTATTAACCGGAGGCGAACGATGGCTGTAGCAGTAGGCGGCTTTAGGGGTGTTTTCGTTTTTTTTTTTTTTTTTTTTTTTTTTTTTTTTTTTTTTTTTTTTTTATGGCGTTTTGGGTGGGCAGCGTTTCGTGAAGGACGGGCCGTGTTTCGTGAGTTTTAGAGAGTGTTTTGGTTAGGATATTATAGATTGTTATGCACGGGGCGGGGATGGAGGGGAGGGGCGGGGGGGTTAAGATAGAATATCGGTGAAAAAGAGATGAAAGATTGTTATGCAGAGATAAAAATAATGATAATAAAATGGAAAATAGTTTAAGTTATGTCATGTAGGGGCTCTTTTATAGCGTTGCTTTTAGGCTTTGTGGCCGTTACGTTTATGCCGTTTGAAGAACATGTTAAAAAGGGAAGAACAAAAGTCAAAGAAAAAGAACGGAACAAGTCACATGCAAGGAGTTGCAGACGCTCCCGTAGATGCTCTGGTATTTCCGTTTCTTGAAATCTGAAGAACACACGTTTCAAAAGTATTAAAAAAAAAACAAAAAAAAAAAACGAACACCATAGGCTCTTACAACGATCCATCCTACGTGTTCTATTTGTTCAGAGAGGCGAGTAGGCGGCCGTGCACGGGCGTGAGTGTGCCCAGGTAGTGGGGTAGTGGGCGTGAGGGCGGTTTTAGAGGACAGAGGTGCCGTGGGAAGGTGCACGCTACCCCGCATTAGTGGCCAACCGCCCCTCCGCCCACTATGTAGATGAGGCCCCTAGAGGGTGGGTGGGGGTGGGAGGAGGGAGGGGCAGGGGGAAATATGGAAAAAAATAAAAGCCAAAAGTAAAAAAAAATATACTAGTAAAGAGAGAGAGAAAAAAATAAAACGTATGGAAAATGGATTAAGAAAAAGGTAAAAAAAGAAAAAAGAACGATAACAAAAAAACGCACTAGATTAAAAGAAAGATAGGAAAGGAGAAAACAATAAAGAAACGGAAGTAGCAAATTAAAAGAAAGAAGTACAAAAAAAGAGAAAAAAAAGGTAAAGTAAAGCAAAAAAAAAACTCGTATCTCAAACCACCCTCCATGTTACCTCGTCCTCTCAGAAGACTCAAGTTGAATAAAATTAAGAACATAGGGTTAGATTATTCAATTGCAACTTGCAAGATTCAGTCAATTTTCAAAGTCACAAAGCTGCATTCCACACGCGACAAGAAACTTGCTTGATATTATCTGATATAAAGTTTCCCGTAGGTCGTCATCAAAGAAACTTTATGATATTATTTGATATAAAGTTTCCTGTGGTTATTAATCTGATGTGAGAGTTAGGCAGATTTTTACAGATCGGTTGGTTTTATCTTCTTCTTTTTTCAGTGATCGTGTTGATGGTGATGGTTATGGTGATGATGATGTTTATGATGATAGTGATGATGGTAGTGATGATGATGATGATAGTGATGATGGTAGTGATGGTAGTGATGATGGTGGTGGTGATGGTGGTGGTGATGATGATGAGAACAGATAAATAAAATAAAAGACGCCAAAATATAAAAAAAATCTAACCCCAATGAAATGAAAAAAAAGAAAACAAAACAAAACAAAACTCAAAGTCGGCGAATTCGCGCGGGAAGATGTTTCCACAACCCGTTCGTATATATACATTTTTTTTTTTTCTTATCCCTTTTCTCTTTTTTCTTTTCTCCTCATCCCTTCAACCGTCCCCCATTCCCCCCCTTCCCCCTTCCCTCCTTCCCGCTCCCCCCTGCCTTCTCCCCCCTTCCCTCCTTCCCTCCTTCCCCCTTCCCCCTTCCCTCTTTCCCTCCTTCTCTCCTTCCCCCTTCTCCCCCCTTCCCCCCTTCCCCATCCCCCCTTCCCTCCTTCCCTCCTCCCCTCCTTCCCCCCTTCCCCCTTCCCCTTCCCCCCTTCCCCCTCCCCTCCCCCCCTTCCCGAAATTTCGTTCCCGCGTCACGAAGATCTTGTAGCGATCGCCGACTAGGAAATGCTGTTCCGGGAGTTTTGTTCCGCGGGTACAAGGAACAGGGAGCTGCGGCGCGGAAATGTCTCTTGTCTTGAATGATGAATTAAAAATAAGGCGCTCACACAAGAAGACGGCGGCGGCGGCGGCGGTGGCGGTGGAGGTGGTGGGGAGGGAGGGAGGAGGGGGAGGGAGGAGGGAGGAGGGAGGAGGGGGGAGAAGGATACGCGAGCGACCGGAAGGCGTCTGGGTAGAGGGGGGGATGGGGAGGTAGGATGGGGAGGTAGGATGGGGAGGGGAAAGGGGGGAAGGAGAGGGAGGAGAAGGGAAGGGAAGGGGGAGGGGAAGAAGCTGTCTAGGTATAGGGAGGGAGGATGGAGGAGAGGAGGGAAGGGGGAGGAGGGACAGGAAGATAGGGTCGGGTAGGTAGGTAGGTAGGAGGGAGGGAAGGGCTATGGGGGGGGAAGGGGGGGGGAGGGAAACATCTGGCGAGTTCTGCCTGCTCAGGTTATTATCAAAACGTTGTTTACTTGTGGTTTTAAAAAATGAGATAGTTTCGCTGTAGCACTGGCGGTGGATTTCCCCGCGCGAATATTCTTACGTACATATATATCTTTATATTAATATCTATCTATGTGTGTGTGTGTGTGCATGTGTGTGTGCGTGTGTGAGGGGGGGGGATGCGTGTGTGTGTGTGTGTGCGTTGTGTGTATGTTTGTGTATGTGTGTGTCTGTCTTTGAGTGTGTGTGTGTGTGTGTGTGTGTGTGTGTGTGTGTGTGTGTGTGTGTGTGTGTGTGTGTGTGTGTGCGCGCGTCTGTGTGTGTGTGTTTTTGTTTGTGTGTATGTGTGTGTGTGTGTGTGTCTGTCTTTGAGTGTGTGTGTGTGTGTATGTGTATGTGTGTACATACACATATCTTCCTTCCCTCTCTTCGCGTTCATGCCCACGCCTCCAAGCCCCGACCTCGCTCCGTCAACGCGAGTCTTAAAGCCCCGCAAAGCCTGATATAAAAGGTCATTGACGGGCGCGCGGGGACGTTACCTGTGTTATAATAACCGCCTCGTGGCCACACCGACAGCGCCGACCCTTATTCACTCGCTACTTGGTTTATAGCGTAGGAACTAACGGGTTCGGTCGGCGCTAGGGACGCCCTCCCCCGTTGTGGTCTCTGTATCGCCACGAGGGGCTGTAAGTCCGTCCCTTGCGTTCGGAATGGGGTGTTTGGTGTTTAATCTCGATCGTAAGAACCCCATTTGCTCGTGGGGGCCGCACACAGCATTAATTACGGCGTTCTTAGTTCCTTCGTAAAAGGCGCTCGGCTCGGTTAGTTGTGTGTCCCGCTTTGCCAGTGCGTTTACCCCTGCGCACCTGTGTTTCGTCCCTCGGCGGCCTCGCCTCGTTCTCGAGCCGTCCTCGCGGGCCGTGCAGACCCACCCACCCAACCCCGGGGTCTGTCTCCTACCACGGGGGACACGTACAAAGGGGGGAAGAGCGCGGCGTTTGGCAAGCGGTCTCTTCTGCGAGGCGGAGTCGAAGCCGCGGGTCAGAGCGAGGAACGGGACACGTCCGGCGCTCGGGGCTGAGATTAGGATCGACATTCCCGCACAGGTGTAGGAAGAGTGGACCCTGCTGCCAGTCGTATGCTGGGCCCTGATCTGTGGCCCTTTTTCTCGCTTCTCGCCTCCTTTTAAAGGGGATTTGAGGGGACGTTGGGCTCTTTAAGTGTCCAGAACGACTAGGGGATCGGTCGGGGAAAAGGGGAGATGTGTTGTAAATCGAGATCAAATGAATGAATAAAGACTATACTCCCGTTTCTTACTTCCGCGGGGAAAGTTAATGATAAAGATGTATGTATATAAATACACCACACGGCATAGTGACCACACTCGACGATTCATTTATCTCCCCGCGATAAGAATCAGGCGATCGTCACTTGTCTCTCGGCGCTAATGATTTTTGGCGGGAACACGTAATGGCGCGGGGGGATTCGTGCGCGCACTTAGGAGGCTCAACCGCACTAGTCTCCGTGAAAGACAAGTGACTTTAGCCCCTCCTTATCTTGTCTGCAATCTCGGCATGTGACACTATTAAGCCGATAACTTTGATCTGCTGGGATCCCTTGGCCGAGGGTTATGGATACTAAACAGGTAGTATATGAAGCAGGTGCGATCCGCGACGTTCAGCTGTTTTTCTCTTTTTTTATTTCATCTGTCTTTTTTTCTTCTTTTTTCTTTTCTTTTTTTTACTTTGAGCTTTTCCTGTTTACGAACGTTAGGCTTTTTTTTAAAGGAAGGTGCGGAAATCCCTGGCATTTTGCGACGATCTGTTAAGAAAAGAAGATAGAGAGAGAGAGAGAATCATAAAAAAAAAACCACACAATCGACAAAGACAATATTTCAAGATCCGGTCTGCATACCTTGGGGAAAAAACGTACCATAGGAAGAAAGGAAGGAAGGATGGAGGGAGAGGAAAAAGATGGAAAGGTGAGATATAGAGAGAGAGTGGAGGGGGAAGAAAAAGAGAAAGAGAAACAGAGAGAAGAAAATATGAAAAAAAACAGAGAAAGGAAATATAATGACGATGCTAAAAGGAGAGGAGACGAGAGGGAGAGGGAGAGAGAGACAAGGGGAGGAGAGGAAAGGAGAGACAGAGACCGAGACAGAGAGAGAACGAGAGAGAGAGAGAGAGGGATATAGATGCTCAGAGGAAGAGATAAAAAAAACGAGAGAGAGAGAGGGAGGGATGCTGTGGTTACCCAGAGTTTGTTTTTACACCCAATTTACACCCGCAAATGAGACTGTTTGCCTCCACTTACCGAGGTTTCTAAACACCGGTGCGATCAGCTGACCCAACGCAACCTAAATACGGTACCTTATGCGTTTATTTACGCCATTGAAGGTTTAGAGTGGAAAGAGAGAGATAGAGATGTTTTGGTTTTTGTCTTTTTCTTGTTTTGTTTTTGTTTCTTTAGTTGTAGTGTCTTTTCTGTTTTATTTATCTGTTTCTCTGTCTCTCTCTCTCTCTCTCTCTCTCTCTCTCTCTCTCTCTCTCTCTCTCTCTCTCTCTCTCTCTCTCTCTCTCTCTCTCTCTCTGCTCTCTCTACTCTCCCTCCCCCCCCTCCTCCCTCCCTCCCTCCCTCCCTCCCTCCCTCCCTCTCCCCCCTTCCTCCCTCCCTCCCTCTCCCTCCCAACCTCTCTCACTCCTGCCTGTATTCCCCTCTCGTCGCCATTCCCCTCTCCCTTCTCTCTTTCCCTCTCTCTCTCTCTCTTTTTTCCACCTCATTCTTGCTTCCACTCTCTCCCCTCTTTCCCCTCGCCGGGTTTCAGGATCGTGGTGTGTGCCCTTAGTCCTGACAGCCGCAATCACTGTCGACAGGCCAGTAGTGGTGCGTGAGCGAGGCGTGTCATGCTGTCATTGCAGGACACGCGATTCTCTCCATCTCTCTCTTTCTCTCTCTTTTTCTCTCTCTCTCTCGATTTTCTCTCTCATTCGTTTCTCTTTTTCTCTCTCTTTTTCTCTCTCTCTCTCTCTCTCTTTCTTTCCTTCTCTCTCTCTTTCCCTATCTCTTTCTCTCTCTTTCCCTATCTCTTTCCCTATCTCTCTGTCTTTATCTCTCTCTCTTCCTCTCTCTTTCCCTCCCCCCCCCCTCTCTCTCTCTCTCTCTCTCTCTCTCTCTCTCTCTCTCTCTCTCTCTCTCTCTCTCTCTCTCTCTCTCTCTCTCTCTCTCTCTCTCTCTCTCTCTCTCTCGCTTTGACCTCGTTCGTCGCCTCACCTGATATCGCTCGTGTGACCTTTCCCCCTCTCCTTCCATTTCTTCCTGTTTTATCATCTTCTCCTCTCTATTTCCCTTTATTATTGGACATTTGATATCTCCTGTTCTTCCCTCCGCCATGCCTCATTCCCTTCTGTCTGTGTCTGTCTGTTGTCTTTGTCTGTTTTTGTTTTTTGAGGGGGTTAAGGAGGGGGGGGGGAAGGAAGAAGAAGGGGAATAAACAAGAAAGAAAGGAATGAAGATGAAAATTGTTGATAATTAGAAAGAAAGAAATTAAGAAAAAGAGAGGCAAAACACAAGAAAAAATACGAAAGGAAGAAGTAGAAAAGATGGGAATGAAAGAAAGAAGAAGAAAAAAGGCGAAGAGAGACATAACGTTTCGGATGAAATATGCATTAACATTTCCTTTTCAGGTGGACAAACCACACACTTAAAAAAAAATGATCTTTTTCCCTCTTTTTGTACGAAATGATTCTTTTTATAACAACAAAGTCACAACGAGAAAAATAAATACGTTGAAAAGAAAACTTGAACTGTCCAGACATAGAATAAAAAACAAAGAAAAAAAAAGCAAATAAACGAACAAGAAGAAACAAACACAAAGCAAAAAAAACACGCATATAAAACAACAAATAAACAAACTAGAAAAAAAAGAAAAAAACAAATAAACAAAGAGAAACAAGCCCAAAACAAAAGCACCCCTCCCCCCCTCCCCCCGAAAAAAAAAGATTAAAGAGATAAAAATGAATAAAAATGGAACTCTTTAAGAGGTCATAGAGGTCTGGCCCGGCATGAACTCCACGTATGAATTTCGTATGATGTAAATATTGGACTTGCTTTTCGTCTGTGGGGCAAGAAAATGGAGGAAAAGGGTTGGGAGGGAAGGAGGTGGAGGGGGAGGGGGAGGGAGAAGAGAGGGGAAGGGGAAGGGGGCTGGGAGAGGGGGTAGAGGAGGGAAAAATGGAGGAAAAGGGTTGGGAGGGAAGGAGGGGGAGGGGGAGGGAGAAGAGAGGGGAGGGGAAGGGTGGTGGGGGAGGGAGAGAGGAGGGAAGGGAAGGAGGGGGAAGAGGGTTGGGAGGGAAATGGAGGGAAAAGGGGGAGGAGAAGGGGCAGGAGGGAAGGGGAAGGGGGCTGGGAGAGGGGGTAGAGGAGGGAAAAATGGAGGAAAAGGGTTGGGAGGGAAGGAGGTGGAGGGGGAGGGAGAGGAGATGGGAAGGGGAAGGGGGCTGGGAGAGGGGGTAGAGGAGGGAAAAATGGAGGAAAAGGGTTAGGAGGGAGGGAAGGGGGTAGAAGATGGAGGGGGAAGGTGGAAGGAAATGTAGAAGGGGAAGAGAATAGGGAGGAATAGAGAGGAAGAGGAAGCAGAGAGGTAGGAATAGGGAAGGGAGGAGGAAGATAAGAAGGAAGAAGGGCAAGAGGAACGGAGAAAAGAGGAAGGAGAAGAGTGGAAAATAGAAGGGTAAGAGATCGAGAAAAGTAGAGTGAGGGGAGAAGAGAGAGGAGGGAATAAAGGGAGAAGGAGGAGAGGGAGAGAGGAGGGAATAAAGGGAGAAGGAGGAGAGGGAGAGAGGGGGGAATAAAGGGAGAAGGAGGAGAGGGAGAGAGGAGGGAATAAAGGGAGAAGGAGGAGAGGGAGAGAGGAGGGAGAGCGTCAAGAGAGAAGGAGGAAGGGAAGGGAAGGGAAGGGAGGAACACCATTTGCAATTAGTCTAATAGCCGTTGAGGTGACCCCTTCCTGACGGTAGTGGGGGGAGGGGGAGGGGGAGGGGGCGCGCATGAATTGCTTATTCTATGTTTTGTTTACGCGGGTCAACTTGTGCACGGAAGAGATCGCTTGGTTATGGTCGGAAAGCTAATCCATAACCCGGGGCTTAGTGTGCCTGACATGTTTTTGTAACGGTAGGCGGCTTTTCTTTCTCTCTCTCTCTCTCTCTCTCTCTCTCTCTCTCTCTCTCTCTCTCTCTCTCTCTCTCTCTCTCTCTCTCTCTCTCTCTCTCTCTCTCTCTCTCTCTCACACACACACACCATCTCCCTCCACCTCACCCTCGCCTTCTCCTCCTCCCTCACCCTTTCCTTCTCCCACCTCCTCTTACTCCCCCTCTTCCACCTCCTTCTCCCTCCCCTTCTTCCCCTCTCCTCCTCCTCCCTCCCCATCTCCCCTTCTCCCCCTCTCCCTCCCCTTCTCCCCCTCTCCTCCTTCTCCCTCCCCTTCTCCCCCTCTCCCTCCCCTCCCTCCCTCCCTCCCTCCCTCCATCATCGCATATTCATCAAGGTCCTCTGGTACCCCTTTGCACACATACCAAACAGACAGCGCCGGCATACCTACCCCATACCACACACTCTTCCTTTGTCAGGTAACCAGGCGTAGTTGTCGAGTTAAACGCACCACGTATACCTCCTCTTCCCCCTCCTCCTCCTCCTCCTCCTCCTCCTCTTCCTCCTCCTCCTCCTCTCCTCCTCCTCTTCCTCCTCTCTTCCTCCTCCTCTCCCACCCTTCCCACACACATACACAGACACACACACACACTTCACACACACACACACAAACACACACATACACACACACACACCTCATCACTCCCCTCCCCCCTACACACACCTCCCCCCTACACACACCCCTCACCCTCCCCCCCCCCCACATCCCTCCCCTCCCACCCCACCCCACACACTGCTACCCATAGGCCTGCCGAAAAGGCCACACCGCACGCAGGTAACCACACTCGTTAATTAGGCCTACTTAGGCGTCTAGAAAGCAGGGGATGTGATTAGGCTCGCCATTATTTAAAGAGAGAGAGAGAGAGAGAGAGAGAGAGAGAGAGAGAGAGAGAGAGAGAGAGAGAGAGAGAGAGAGAGAGAGAAAGAAAGAAAAAGAGAGAAAGAGAGGGCGAAAGAGAAGAGGAAAAGAAGAGAAGAAAAGAAAGAACGAGAGATGAGAGACAGAAAGACAGAAAGAGAGATACCGAAAACGAGAGAGAGAGAGAGAGAGAGAGAGAGAGAGAGAGAGAGAGAGAGAGAGAGAGAGAGAGAGAGAGAGAGAGAGAGAGAGAGAGTCAGAATATAGACAGCAAGCCACAGTAACACTTGTTTAAGTCCCACAGGAAAACTCCGCAATCAAGAATATGAATATTGTCACAGTCACAAGCACAAAAATCACAGTCACAAGCACAAACACAAACACACAAACACAAACACAGTCACAAGCACAAACACAAACACAAGCACAAGCAACATGGCTCGCGGTTGTTTCTTTCTGAAAGCAGGGCGTTTTGTATCTGTCCTTCCCGCCCGCCTCCCTATCTACTTGGCATTTTTATGGTCTTAGTAGATTGTTTAAAAACCTTGTTAACCTTTTCAGTCTATTCTCTTGGTGGTGGTGGGGGTGAGGGGGGGGTGAGGGGGGGGTTGAGGTGCCGTTGAGACCACAGTGTGTGTTGTGTGTTGTGGGTAGGGGGTGGTGTGGGGGGGGAGGGGAGGGTGTCTGTGTTTGAGTTTGTGGGTTGGAAGGCTTGGGTGTTTGTGGTTGGGGGGGCGGGGGGTGGAGGTTAGAGGGAGGGTGTCTCTGTCTGTCTGTCTGTCTGTCTCTCTGTCTGTCTCCCTCTCTGTCTCCCTCTCTGTCTCTCTGTCTCTATCTGTCTATTTATCTATCTATCTATCTTTCTATTTCTCTCTCTCTCTCTCTCTCTCTCTCTCTCTCTCTCTCTCTCTCTCTCTCTCTCTCTCTCTCTCTCTCTCTCTCTCCCTCCCTCCCTCTCTCTCTCTCCCTCTCCCTCTACCTCTCCATCTCCCTCATTCTCTCTCCCTCTCCCTCTACGTCTCCATCTCCCTCATTCTCTCTCTCTCTCTCTCTCCCACCCTCTTTGTTCTTTAATCTCCCCCTCTATCCTTCTTTATCGCCCTCCCCCCCATCCACCCCCGCATCGTATAAAATGGAAATAACAATAAATATCCCCATTTTTCGTGTGTGTGAAGGTGGGGGGGTAGAGGGGAGGGAAAGGAGATGAGGGAGGATGGCGGAGGAAGGAGGAATAGGAGGAGGAGGAGGAGAAGAAGAGAAAGAAGGAAGAGGAAGGGAAGAGTGAGAAGGGAGATGAGACGGTAGGAAGAGAGGGACGAAGAAGTGGAGGAAGAGGGAAGAAAAGTGAAGGAGGGAGACACATAGAGAAAAATGAATGGGAAGGAAACAATGAGAAAGATGGAAAAGAGAGGAGAGGAGATAAAGAAGGAAGAGAAAAAATAGGCAAGAAAAGAGGAAAGAGAAAAAATAGGCAAGAAAAGAAAAAGAGGGAAGAGAAAAAATAGGCAAGAAAAGAGGGAAGAGAAAAATAGGCAAGAAAAGAGGGAAGAAGCAAAAAAATGGGATAAAAAAAAAGAAGCAAGAAAACAGGGAAGAGAAAAAGAAGCAAAGAAAATAGGGAAGAATAAAAGAGGCGAGAAAAAGAGGGAAGAGAAAAAGAAGCAAAGAAAACAGGGAAGAGAACAAGAGGCGAGGAAAAAGAGGGAAGAGAAAAAGAAGCAAAGAAAATAGGGAAGAATAAAAGAGGCGAGAAAAAGAGGGAAGAGAACAAGAAGCAAAGAAAACAGGGAAGAGAACAAGAGGCGAGGAAAAAGAGGGAAGAGAACAAGAAGCAAAGAAAATAGGGAAGAGAAAAAGAAGCAAAGAAAATAGGGAAGAATAAAAGAAGCAAAGAAAACAGGGAAGAGAACAAGAAGCAAAGAAAAAGAGGGAAGAGAACAAGAGGCGAAAGAAAAAGAGGGAAGCAAAAAAGAGGGGAAAGAAAAGAGGGGAGACTTCCAGGCTGTCACAACCAATAGCCCGATAATAACCCACAGATAAAGGCTGTCTGTCGACCGTGTGCGAGAGGAGGGGAGGGGGGGGGGAGAACAGACCCCAAAATGGCGCTCTTTGGCAGATCACGTGACAAAGTGTGGCTGACGTTAGCCTTAATCGCGCTCTGACCCTGTTGTTGTTCTTGTTGTTGTTGTTTTTGTTATTTGATTTGGTGTTGTTTTTTTTCTATCTATCTTTGTGTGTTTGTTAGTGTGCTTTTGGGGTAAATTTATTTTGTTTTTTTGTTTTTTTTTTTCATGTTTTTCTTGTTCATTTTACGTGTTATTTTGATTGTTCTGTGGTGCGCGAGGTTCTTTTTTGTTGTTCTTATCGAAGAAAAGAATGATTTATTTTTTCCCCCTCTTCTTTGTTGCGTCTCTGATTCGGAGAGGGGGGAGGGAGGGGAGGGAGGGGGTATGGTGGAGGTGTGGGTGGGTTTAATTCTCCTTCTCTCCCCTCTATTCCCTCCCCCCAACCCCACCCCCACCCCTTCCTCTACCCTCCCCTTTCTCCCCTTCCTCCACTCCCCTTCCTCCCCCTCCTCTCATCCCCCTGCACCCCTCGCCCCCTCCCCCCCTCCCCCCCAAGGCAATAAGAAGGCACTGAGGGATAATAATAACATGACCATATGATCATCAAGGTCATTGGCTTCATATAAAAAAAAGGTTCCCAAATGAAGGCAAACACGTGGTGGGGGGGGGGGGAGGTAAATGGTCGTCGGCGTATTCCGATTGTCAGCTGGGCTTTTCCACCCACGCTCTCCCTCCCTTTTTTTCTACTTTTTTACTCCCTCTCTTTTCCCTTCCTCCATCTCCTCTCTTCTATTCTCTTTTCCTCTCCTTTCTTGTCCTTTCCTTTCACTTTCCTATGCTCCTCCTCACCCTCCTTCCACCTCCACCCCTATCTTCTCCCCCTCCACCTCCCACCCACAACCTCCACCCCCACTGCCACCTCCCACCCCCACCTCTATCACCTCCACTCCCACCTCTACCTCCCACTCCCACCCCCACCTCCACCCCCACCTCCACCTCCACCTCCACCTCTATCACCTCCACTCCCACCCCCACCTCTATCACCTCCACCTCCCACTCCCACCCCCACCTCCACCTCCACCTCCACCTCCATCACCACCACCTCCCACCCCCACCTCCACCCCACCCACCACCTCCACCTCCATCACCACCACCTCCCACCCACCTCCACCTCCACCTCCACCTCCATCACCACCACCATCACCCACATCCTCATCACCGAACCCCCACCTCCACCTCCACCACCTCCCACCCACATCCTCATCACCGAACCCCCACCCCCACCTCCACCTCCATCACCACCACCTCCCACCCACATCCTCATCACCTCCCCCACCACCTCCACCTCCCACCTCCACCCCACCCACCTCCACCGCCCACCCTTGTAGACAACAGCCACGTGCTTAACAGGATCATCACCAGCTTACCCACATCATAATCCGAACGATGTATAAAATTAGGAATAAGAAGATATGCAAGTTCATCAGGGGTCATGAATGTAATGTTGCTGATTAGGAGCGATAAGGAAAAAAATAATACGCTTGGATTAAAGAAAAAAATATGTATGTGATATTAGATTGGGTATAATAACTTGCGAGAGTTTGTGTTCGGAGGAATGTAGCTTTGTAGATGTGGAGATGCAGAGGGAGAGAGGGAGAGAGAGAGAGAGAGAGAGAGAGAGAGAGAGAGAGAGAGAGAGAGAGAGAGAGAGAGAGAGAGAGAGAGAAAGAGGGAGGGAGGGAGGGAGAGGGGGAGAGGGAGAGGGAGAGAGAGAGAGAGAGAGAAAGTGAGAGACAGAGAGAGAGAAACTTAGAGAGAGAGAGAGAGAGAAAGAGAAAGATAGAGAAAAAGAGAGAAATAAAAGAATATATATATACATGACGAACAGCACAGATGATAAACCATTAAAAATATACATGCGTATTAATTATAACAAACCCTAATTCATGGAACCTTTCCTCCTCAGATATATATATACACAGATATACAGCTAGATAAATAGATATAAAAAATATAATACAAATAAAAATAGATAAAAAAATAGCGCGGGCGATGAGGAGGAGATAATAGAGCTAGGCCAAGAAATCATTCATCCTCGGTTGGTCGTATTCTATGGGCTGATAATGGAAAAATGAGCTTAATGTCCTCCTCACAATAGCCCCCCTCCCACCCCACCCTCCTCCTCCTCACCTCTCCTCCCTCTCCTCCCTCTCTCTCGCTTTCGGTCTTTCGCTTTCGGTCTCTCTCTCTCTCTCTCTCTCTCTCTATCTCTCCCTCTCTCTCTCTCTCTCTCTCTCTCTCCCTCTCTCTCTCTCTCTCTCTCTCTCTCTCTCTCTCTCTCTCTCTCTCTCTCTCTCTCTCTCTCTCTCTCTCTCTCTCTCTCTCTCCCTCTCTCTCTTTCGCTGTCTGTCTCCCTATCTCCCATCCTCCCCACTTCCCCATTTGTCCACCCACGCAATTCCATACAGATGCTCCTCCCTACCCCCCTACCCCCCACCCCCCTTCCCCCCTCTCCCTCCCCCCAAAAAAAGCGACCTTCCCTTATTTTCTCATGAAAAATTCATGTAATCAGCATAATCATAGATCCGGAACCAATACAATAAGTGGAATAGGGTCGCAGATTTTTTTTTTTTTTTTTGGGGTGGGGGGTGGGGATGTGAGGGTTGGGGGGAGGGATGGCAGGTTATCATTAATTTGCTATGACTTCTGTGTCTTTATCTTCCTTTTTTTCTATATTTTTTTATGTTTTGTTCTGTCTTTTCTTCTTCTCCTGTTTCTTCAATTCTCTGCTACATTATGTTGGGTTTTTATGTGGTAACATATGTGGTGGGATTAACACGTAGAATAATTTTATAATGTCAACTTATTTCGGTGTTTCAGCTTTGCAATAAGATGCAACAAGAAAGAGGAGACAAGGGGGGGGTGAGTGGGGGGGGGGCATTAACACCTACAAAGCACTATTAGAACAAGACGCTCCTGTTTTCAACGTTTCTTTCGGAAATAAAAGAAAAAAAATAAAGAGACACAAAACGCTTAAATCTGGTGAACTTTCTGTCGGTGAGACTCAAAAGCCGGCGATTCCGAGTAGCCTTTTTGATTCTCTTTTCTCTCTCTTTGGTTCTCATTTGATAGCTTTGTTACTTTTGTTTGTCCCCCTTTTTTTCCCCACCTTTGTTTTTGTTTCTTTTGGTCTTTAACACCTTCTTTATACAAACACGTGGACGTTTTATGCTCTGGTCCATAAGGCTTTGAAATCCGACACTCCGAGGAAACGCGCGACTGGGGAAAACAACTCCCCGTTTTCTTTACATCTGGGACATCTAAGGGGGGACTAAGCTAAGTCGCGCCGTCCCTTCCCGGATGGTTGATCTCGCTTAGACGGAGCATTGCGTACTTCTTCTTCGCTCCCTCTATTGTCGGCGGCGACGTGTAGGACATTCCCGCTCGATCGCTAATGCACGAGACGTCGCGGCGTCGGGGTCCTGTAGCGGGAGAGAAACGGAACACCGGTGAAGCTGCGGGGAAAGGGACTGCGTTGTCTTATTGGGTAATGGGGCGGAAATGCTGATGTTTTTTTTCCCTTTTCTTACACCTTCTGTTTGTACCTGTAGGGTTTTGTTTATGTGTATTAGGGTATGTTTTTATTCTTTATATATATATTTTTTTTTATTCTATTTTTTGAAATTGTTGGAATTCGCTTTGAAATGCCGCGTGCAGAAATTGATACTAGATATATTAAGTGTGTGTGTGTCTGTCTCTGCCTGTCTGCGATTTGATACAGCAATCATGATATATATATATATATATATATATATATATATATATATATATATATATATATATATATAGAGAGAGAGAGAGAGAGAGAGAGAGAGAGAGAGAGAGTTAGAAAAAATAGACAAAATACGAACACCATGAACCCAACCTGTTCATCAGCAATTAAAGACAAAAAAAAAAAAAAAAAAAAAAAAAAAAAAAAATCCATCATGAACACAGCTGTCATTTCCAACTCCCCATGCAGAGGGAGACACCCATTTCCAAAGTACACACAAGCTTGTGTACGCCTGTGTCTCTATGTATGTGGATATGTAAAGGTATGTGTGCGTGTGTGTCGAAGGCGAGTTAATGTGTATTTGATGTCTGGTCAAATACTCTCAGGCCTGCCTTCTTACAGAGGGGGGGTAGGGGAAGGGGGAGGGGGAGGAGGAGGGGAAGGGGGGGGGTGAATGGGGTGTAAGCTAGGAAACGGGAAATGAAGAAGGGACACGCGTGATTAGAGAGACATAATGGATGATAATGAGAGAGGGAGGAAGATGGAGGAAAAGGAAAAGGAGGAGGAGGAGGAGAAGAAGGAAGAAATAGAAGTAGAAGTTGAAGTTGAAGTTGAAGAAGAATGGGGGAGAAGGGAAAGAAAGAGGATGTTGATAATAATGATGATAATGATGATAAAAGATTATAGATAATTGAATAAAAACAACAATAGTTAGAACATTGTCAACGACATCAAGAAGAATAAAAAATATAAAAAATTGAAAACAACAATAACACTAGACATTACAACAATTCCAACAACAACAACAACAACAACAACAACAACAAAAAAAAAATCAGAAGAAAACAGGGAAGCAACAAGGTGACTAATCATGAATAGCCATTGAGCAACCGCCGCCGCCCACCCTCCGTGACCTGTTGAACGCGAGCTGTTGAACCTCAAAACGCTTCCTGCACGCCATCATGTCAACGTCGATGACATGAATAAGTCTCCGTCAGGTCGATTCTCTCGACGCTTCTTTGGGGGGAGGGGAGTGGGAGGGAGGGTGGGGGGAGGTGGTAGGAGAAGGAGTTGTTTCGTGTCGCTCGCTCGCACGCACACATGTACGTACGTATGGAAGGAAGCACACGTTATTGTGAGTGTGTGTTTGGGGTGGGTATATATGTGTGTGTGTGGGGGGGGGGGGGGGGGGGGGGGTTATGTGTATGTGTGTATGTGTGTGTGTGTGTGTGTGCGTGCTTGTATAGAGACACACACACATATATAGACACCTACTCACACAAACACAGCTGGCCTGAGAGACTCACCAAGCAATGTTAATTGGATCTTGAGTCCGAGATCCTTTGGTTACTCATCCTCACTCACCAATACTAGTCCTGAGGCTTTTATTTCCCTCGTAAATTAAGGCTTTGTCGCTGGTGGTCTCACAGGAGGAACTTTTAATGGCCGCGAGATGGCGTTGCTTCGCCAGGTGTTTTGCGTCGACTTTTGTTTTTCTTCTTCTTTTTTTCTTCTTTTTTTTTGGGGGGGGGTGTTTGTTTGTTTTATGTTTTTCGTCGATTGGCTTTTTTTTTGTTTTTTGTTGTGTTTGTGTCCTTGTGACGTGTGTCTGTTATTATTATTATTATTATTATTATATATATATATATATATATATATATATATATATATACATATATATTTCTTGATCCTCCTCTACCTTCTTCTCCTTTTTCTTCTTCTCTTCTATCCTACTCCTCCAATTCCTTCTCCTTCTCCTTTTCCACCTTCTCCTCCTCTACCCCTTCCCCCTTCGGGCGCCGCCGCCGCAGGACGCAGTCAAGAAACTCTACTTTCTCCTCCTCCTCCTTCCTCCTTCTCCCTCCTCTACCTCCCTCCTCCCCTCCCCCCCCCCCCTTACCGCTTCCTCCTCCTCCTCCTCCTCCTCCTCCTCCTCCCCCTTTACCCCTTCCTCCTCCTCCTCTACCTCCTCCTCCTCCTCCCCTTCCTCCTCCCCCTCCTCCTTTACCCCTTCCTCCTCCTCCTCCTCTACCTCCCACTCTTCCTCCCCCTCTACCTCCTCCTCCTCCTCCTCCTCCTCCTCCACCTCCCCCTTTACCCCTTCCTCCTCTACCTCCTCCTCCTCCTCTACCTCCTTCTCCTCCTCCTTCTCCTCCTCCTCACACCAAATCACATTTGTTCTTCCACCTCTTCTTCCTCAACAGAAACGTACCCAAGGCGACATCTCAATCCGACAATCGTATGCACATCAGTGTATTAATTAAGATTATATATCTATTTATACTGCATGGTTCGTAACCTCACACCCTCACCCCACCATCAACCCTTCACCCTCACCCCACCCCATATCCATCCCCCACCCCCCACCCCCTATTCCCTTTTCGTTATCTAATTGATGAAGGTCAAAGTTTTTTTTTTTTTTTTTTTTTTCTTTTTTTTTCTTTTTTTTTTTTTTTTAAGAATCTTATCTTGATTTACTCTTCTCCGAGACCATAGAAGATGCGCTGTAATGCTGTACCTCTCAGTTTTGTTTTTTGTGTGTCGTTTTTTTGTCGTTTTTCGTTTTTCGTAGATTATGTATGTTCTTTATTAGTCACTTCGTTTGAGTCTCTTTGTCGCTCTGTTGGTCTCTCTCTCTCTTATTTTCTTTCTATTGCTCTTTCTCTCACTTTCTCATTTTTATCTCGCCTTTCTCTTATGTCTTTCTTTCTCTTCTCTGTTTTCTCTTTGTTTTCTCTTTGTTTTCTCTCTTTTTTTCTCACTCTCTTCTCTCTCCTCTCTCTCTCTTCTCTCTCTCTCTCTCTCTCTCTCTCTCTCTCTCTCTCTCTCTCATTCTCTCTCTCTCTCTTACATGTCTCCGTCGTGACATGACAATTTTTACCAATTCTTCCCTCTCTCTCCCTTCCTTATCACTAATTACTTCAGTCTTTAAGATTTTTCCCGACTATCCCCTCTTCCCGTTCTATTATGAATTCAGAATATCACTTTATTTTTATTTTCTTTTTTTTTCCTTTTTCTCACACGTTGTTCATCCAATGGTATTCTTGCAACTATTATGTTGTCTTGTCCATTTCGTATTGTATTTTTTAAATCTTTTTTATTAATTCTCTCTTCTTCCTTCCCTCTTCCAACACGTAAGAATGGGAGGGAGGAGGGTGTGGGTACATACCCTCCTCCTTTCCTCCCTCCCTCCCTCCCTCCCTCCCTCCCTCCCTCCCTCCCTCCTACCCCATCCATGGATTCAAACATCTTAACTTTATTTTATATATATATTTTTTTTTTATCAGGCTTTAAAGTTATTGTGCTTTTACTTTTTCTCTCTCTCCTTTCTCCTCTCTTTCTCTTTTTCCCTCTTTCTCTCTTTCTCTCTCCTCTCTCCCCCTCCCCCTCCTTATGTAAAAATTCGTACGAACGTTATTTCTCTATCTATTTATCTATCTCTATCTTACATTCTGCTTCTCTCTCTCTCTCTTTCTCTCTCTATCTCTCTCTCTCTCTCTTTCTCTTTCTCTTTCTCCCCTCCCCCCCTCTCTCTCTCTCTAAACTCGTCTATCATTACGGGCATTTCCGGGTCGCATAATGGAGAAAGTTCTTTTAATCTCAACAAACGAGTAAGATTAACAGCTAGTATGACTATGTTCACTTCCTGGTTCATTGTTCATGCCTCTTTCTTTCTCCTTCTGTTCGTTATGTTGCGAAAGGGCTTTTAAAAATGAAATTGCACTGTGATATTGCAAGCAAATGCAAGATGAGGCGCGCTGATCCCAGAGCCTCCGCGGTGGGACTGGAATCTTCGGTCGACGTGGCTTGTATTCCCGAGCTTTTAGAATCCTGGATTCTCCCGGCTGATGAGATGGCCCCGTGTTGCAGCGCCTATCTTGCATCAAAAAGCAATCTCTCTCTCTCTCTCTCTCTCTCTCTCTCTCTCTCTCTCTCTCTCTCTCTCTCTCTCTCTCTCTCTCTCTCTCTCTCTCTCTCTCTCTCTCTCTCTCTCTCTCTCTCTCTCTCTCTCTCTTTCTTTCTTTCTTATTCTCTCTATCTATCTATCTATCTATCTTTCTCTTTCGTTATCTATCTCTGTATCTCTCTCTATTCCTTATTCTCTATTTCTCTCTCTCTCTCTCTCTCTCGCGAAGAAGAAACTCGGGTTAAATTATTACGCGTGCCCACCTTTTTCTTCCTTGCTTTTCCACCTTTTTCTCTTTTCTTTCTTTCTTTCTCTTTCTTTCTCTTTTTCTTATTCTCTCTCTCTCTTTTTCTTTCTCTCTCTCTCTCTCTCTCTCTCTCTCTCTCTCTCTCTCTCTCCCTCTCTCTCTCTCTCTCTCTCTCTCTCCTCTCCCTCCCCTCCCCTTCCCTCCCTCCCTCCCTCCCTTCCCCCATTTCATCCAAAACGAACACAGAAACTCCCTGTTTTCTCGTCATTGGGAAACCTCGCGCTCAGGGGGGGGTGACGTCACGCAAGTCTCAGCCAATCACAAGTCACCGTTTCGACCTATCGATTTCTAACGGAGGCGATGATTGGTTGAGTGGGTTTCTTATTGATTTTGGGCCATCCAATCCGGTCGCGCGCTGTCTCATCCCATAAGCCACCTCGCTCATCCGACCAATAGGGGGAGAGGAGAGTGGCGGCCGAGGGTGCAGATGTAAGCACAGA
>NW_028234440.1:19187956-19192956 GCF_977035675.1 Penaeus japonicus
TATTTTGGTTGATTGAATAAATAGCGAAGATAAAGTGAAATTGATTTTTCTTTTTATGTTTTTAGAATTAAATTGAAAAAAATAGCCGAAGATAAAACGAAAGAGAGTGAGAAAAAAAAGCGAGACAAAGAGAGAGAGAGAGAGAGAGAGAAAAGAAGAAAGAACGAGAGAAGAAAATACCAACCCAAACTTCATTGAAAGAGACAAAGAAAGTAGAGAAAGAGAGAAACAAACAAACAAACAGACAAACAGACCTACGCCATTTCCATGTTTACATTCTCACCCCCGTAAGATAAAGACCCATTGACATAATATATAATTTCTAATCGGCTACGGTTCGGCGTGCAATTAATAGCAAGAGACAGTCTGATGTCCGTTATCTGTGTTGAGTGAGACACACCCTGTGACAGACAGACAGACACACAGACAGACAGATAGATGGACCGCTTGAAGGAAGGTGACAGACTAATGGATCGGCAGAGAGATAGACACATTGATAGATTAATAGAGAGACAGATAGACAGACAAATTGAAAGATGGATAAGATAGATGGATAGTCAGATAAGTAGACAGACAGACAGACAAATAGATAGACAAACAGAGTCAGTTAAGTAGACAGACAAATAGATGGACAAACAGACAGACAGACAAATAGATAGACAAACAGACAGACATAGATAGAGTCAGTTAAGTAGACAGAACAGACAGACAGACAAATAGATAGACAACCAGACAGATATAGATAGACAGTCAGTTAAGTAGACAGAACAGACAGACAGACAAATAGATAGACAAACAGACAGACATAGATAGACAGTCAGTTAAGTAGACAGACAGACAAACAAATAGATAGACAAACAGACAGACAGTTAGCCCCAAGTAAGACAACAACCGACTCAACCAGCTGTCTTCACCCTGTGAATTATGGGGCCTGTTCTGTGATACAAACAATATATATGTAAATATCAAAACAATGCCATCCCCCCCTACCCTCCACCCCCCCCCAAAAAAAAAAAAAAAAATCGGAACTCGGGAGAAACTTCTTCTCCGAAAGAATTAACGTACACGGGTGTTGGGGGGAAGGGGGGGGAGGGGGGGGGAAGGAGGAGTAGGTAGGAAGGGGGGGTGGGGGGGATAGGACCTAAAGGAAAGGAAAGGAAAGGAAAGGAAGCTAATCTGTGCCTTGGAAATCAATGCGTTAAGGTCGTCTATTGTTTGTGTCTTCGAGGTGTGGGTTCGAACTTTCTTGAACCGAAGCTTCGCCAGCGCGCTTCAAATGTCAGCTTGGGTTCATTAGACATTTGTTGGTCAATAATGCAATGGGAACTAATTTACTTTAGACAAGTAGTTAATGACAGTGTTCTTCGGCGGTCGTTCAAGAGGAAGAGGAGGAGGAAGAGAGAGGAAGAGGAGGAGGAAGAGAGAAGAAGAGGTGGTGGAAGAGAGAAGAAGAGGTGGTGGAAGAGAGAGGTAGAGGAGGTGGAAGAAAGAGGAAAAGGAGTGGAAGAGAGAGGAAAAGGAGGTGGAAGAAAGAGGAAAAGGAGATGAAAGAGAGAGGTAGAGGAGTTGGAAGAGAGGGGGGTGGGGTAGAATGAGAAGGAAAGAGGAAGAGGAGAAAGAGAAAGAGAGAGAGATGAAGGAAGGAAAGTAAAAGAAGGTGAAGCGAAGAGGAAGAAGAGAAAGAAGAGGATAGAAGAAGGGTTGGTGAAACAGAAGGAAAAGTAAGAAGATTAGATAGAGAAAGAAAAGACGAAAGAAAATACAACAGGAGTGTGACGAAAGAAAAAAGAAAAAAACAAAACAAAGGATAAAGAGGAGGAGGAGGCGGATGGGGAGGAGGAAGAGGAGGATAAAGAGGAAGAAGGAGGAGGAGGAGGAAGTTGTAACTTTTATTATGCAATCTATATGCAAGGAAACCGAAGCCACAGCCAACGCAGAAGGAAAGGTCTACACGAACACATCTTGATGACATGGGAACTAATTTTATTGTGTTGTGATTCGAGTTCTCATTAATTCATGACTCTGAATAATTCTATTTTATATTTATATACATATTTATATTTATTCACGTAAGAATCTTTTGTTTTATTCCATCCGCGAGTGACATTTGATCATATATGCAAAGCTTTAAAAAGTTCAATTGGGCTTTTTATTCAAATATTGATGTGGTTAATTATGAATGGATGTATAAATTAACATATATCAATATATATATAGATAGATAGATAGATATAGATATAGATATATACATTTATATATATATATATATACTTATATATATAATTTATTTTTCTTTTATATCTCGTATCCTTGTATAAAACCCCAATTGCACTAGACATTAACAGCCTATCTGAGAGAACTCCCCTGTTTCATGTGATTAGAGACATTCCAATCAAAATGACGAAACATTCGATAAATCTCCCAGTCGGCTGTAAATCACATCGATAAAGCTTTAAGTGTGTTCATTTAAGCTTGTTTTATTGCAGGTATGTTGTTCACGCCGCCTGCCAACGAGCGTGAGTACTTCTTGATATTTTCGAAATTGCAACCTTTTTTACTCGGAGGTTGTACGCCTTGGCATATATTCGTGTGTGTGTGTATTCTCTTTTCTCTCTCTCTCTCTCTCCCTCTCTCTTGGGTTTCTTTCGTTCTTTCTCTCTCTCTCTCTCTTTCTCTTTCTCTTTCTCTTTCTCTTTCTCTCGGGTTTCTCTCTCTCTCTCTCTCTCTCTCTCTCTCTATCTATCTCTCGGGTTTCACTCTCTCTCTTTCTCTTTCTCTTTCTCTTTCTCTTTCTCTCTCTCTCTCTCTCTCTCTCTCTCTCTCTCTCTCTCTCTCTCTCTCTCTCTCTCTCTCTCTCTCTCTCTCTCTCTCTCTCTCTCTCTCTCTCTCTCGGTTTCTTTCGTTTTCTCTCTCTCGAGTTTTCGGTATCTCTCTTTCTATGTCGTTCTGTCTCTTTATCTCTCGTTCTTTCGCTTTTCTTCTCTTCTTTTCCTCTTCTCTCTCTCTCTCTCTCTCTCTCTCTCTCTCTCTCTCTCTCTCTCTCTCTCTCTCTCTCTCTCTCTCTCTCTCTCTCTCTCTCTTTCTCTTTCTTTCTCATTTTTTTCAGGCAAGTTAGCGTGTTTGAATGCAGCATGGGGGGGGAGGGGAGGGAGGGAGGAGATAGGAAGGTGATGAGGGGGGAGCAAAGAGTAACATGAAGCACATTATTTCATTTTTTCTTGACTGAGTTAATAAATAGCTTTCCTGTCGAAGGAAATGTGAATCAGTCGTGCGAGTCATAGAAAACGGGAAGATGAATGATCTCTAACTCCCCCCCTCCCACCCCCCTCCTTTCCCCACCCTCCCTCCTCCTCCTCCTTTTCCCATCCACTTATATCACATCTCCCTCCCCCTTCTTCCTCTTTCTCCCTCCTCCTTCCCTCTCCCTTATTCTCTCCTTCTCCCCTCCTCCTTCCCTTTCCCTTCCCCCCTCCTCCTTCCTTCTTCTCCCCCCTCCACCCCCTCACCCCTCTTTCTTCCCACCTTCTCCCCCCCACCCACCCACCCATCATTCTCTTGTTACCTATTATCGTTCAGAAACACTTGATTGCCCCGTTGAAAGAAAAAAAAAGTAAAGTAAAAAAAAAAAGTTAAAAAAAAAGATTCTAAAAATGTCGTGCGTTTAAAATCACGAATTAAAAACCAAGCGAGTGTGTGTTTACGATGAGATATTACAGAAGGCGTGGTACATTTTTATTTTTTTATTATTATTATTGTTTTTTAGGTGAAGGCCAAAGCTTCGTTGTTTTCTTTTTTTCTTTTTAATCTTTGGTTTGTGGTTTTATACTGTGCTTCTTGTTTATAGTGTTTTTGTTTCTTTGTTTGTTGAGTGTTACAGTTAGTGGAGTGTTTTATTATACGTATTTGTAGGGATAAATGTTTAACCCCTTCTCCCGTTTTCTTTCGTTGTGTTTTCGTTTTCTTTGTATGATTTCTATCTCTTTTTCGTTTTTTTTTTCGTTTTCTTTTGGCACTTATCTCGTTTTTCCCCTGTATTATTTAGATTTATCTTGTTTGTTTTTATTTTGTTTTGTTTTCTTTCTCTATCGTTTTCACTTTCTCTCATTTTCTTCTTCTTTGTCTCTCTATATTTCTTTTCCTTCCCTATTTTTCGCTTTCCCCTCTCTTTCTTTTCCTCTTATTATTCCTTCTCACCCCTCTCCCCACCCAATCCTATTTCCCCTCCATCCTTCCCCTCTCTCCCCATCTCCATTTTCCCCCACCCTCTCTCTCCCCATCTCCTCTCTCCCATAATCTCCCCTCCCTTTCTCCTCCTCCTCCTCCTCTCCCCATCTCCCCCATCGCCCATCTCTCTCCCCATCTCCTCTCTCCCATAATCTCCCCTCCCTTTCTCCTCCTCTCCCCTTTCCCCACCCACTTTCCCAATCTCCCTTTTCCCCACCTTCTCTCCCCATCTCCCCACCCTCTCTCTCTCTCCCCATCTCCCCACCCTCTCTCCCTCCCCATCTCCCCATCTCCCCACCCTCTCCCTCTCTCCCTCCCCATCTCCCCACCCTCTCTCTCTCCCCATCTCCCCACCATCCTTCCCCTCTCTCCCCATCTCCCCACCCTCCCTCTCTCTCCCCACATCTCCCCACCCTCTCTCCCCACCCTCTCTCCCCAGAAACAAATCCGATATATACTGATCGACATATTTTATCGGTTAATATGAACGTTCGATGACTGTCACACTGCAACTTGATTAGGCCAGCGCGCTGTTGCCCCGAGGGGAGGTGCAGCGGGGGGGTGGGGGGGGGGAGGGGGAGGGGGCGGGAGGTTGGGGTAGGGTGGTTAGGGTGGTTAGGGGGGGGGGCGACGCGCCACAATGATGATTCGTTATGATTAATTTTATCCGTGGGGTTGTTTGTTTGTTTGTTTGTTTGTTTGTTGGGGAGCGTTTGTGTGTGTGTGTGTTTTGTTTGTGTTTTGTTTGTGTTTTGTTTGTGTTGTGTTGTGTTGAT
>NW_028234440.1:19197956-19220456 GCF_977035675.1 Penaeus japonicus
TTTGCTTCTCTCTTCCTCTTGCTTCTCTCCTCCTCTTGCTCCTCATTCTCCTCTTGCTCCTCCTCCTCCTCCTCTTCCTACTCCTTCTCCTTCTCTTCCTCCCACTCCTCCTCTTCCTCCTCCTTCTCCTTCTCTTCCTCCCACTCCTCCTCTTCCTCCTCCTTCTCTTCCTCCCACTCCTCCTCTTCCTCCTCCTTCTCCTTCTCTTCCCCCCACTCCTCCTCCTCCTCTTCCTCCTCCTCCTTCTTTTCCTCCTCCTCCTCTTCCTCCTCCTTCTCCCTCCTAGTCATTCCTCTACCGCATAGAAAACATAAATAGATAAAGGAATGAGGTCTTAAATAAGAAAATAGATAGGCAGATAAATAGATGAATAGATTGAGAAGAAAAAAAAGAGAAGGCTAAAGTTGAAAGTAGAATTTCGTTTATAGTCTATTTATGCGTTTTTTTATGATTAGCTCAGCTGTGATTATGCGTCTGTTGATAATAATTATCTTTTTTTTTTTTTAAGTGTTGCTATTATGAAACACAGGTCACGTATATACAAGGAGATAGATAGATGAGTTAGAGGGAGGGGGAGGGAGAGGGGATGGGAGGGGGAGAAAAAGGATGAGAGGGAGGGGGAGGGGGAGGATTAGGATGAGAGGGAGGGAGAGAAGAGGGAGGGAGGGGATGGGAGAGGGAGAGGGAGGGGGGTGAGGATGAGAGGGAGGGAGACTTTGGGAAGGGGAGGGTTAGGGTAAGGGAGAGGGAGTTAGGGAGAAAAAAGAAGTATGCATAGATGGACAGTAAATATGTAGATATATAGGCTAATGGGTACATTGAAAATTTGATATAGAGAAGTGAAGATAGACAGATATATAACAATATATATATATATATATATACGCATATATATATACATATATATGTATATATATATATATATACATATATATACACACACATATACATATATACACAGACCCCTTTAGTATGTCTTCCCTTCCACCCCCCCACCCACCCAATCCCCCGTGCAACAGCAACAATTCACCCACATATTTTCAACCGGCATATTTTTGTTAGCTACAAAGCCCTGAGGCCGAACGGATGAATGCTTTTACTGTGGCATTTCGCTGGATATTCATCCCCCTCCCCCCTTCACCCCCTCCCCCTTCCCTTCACCCTCCTCCCCCCCCCCTCCCCCATCTCAAAAAAAGGTGTATATATAGAATCATTTATCGTCATGGCTCTCTTTTTGTAGGTTATATGAACTTTTTATGTTTTTTTTTTCTCTGTGTATATTTTTTTTAAGGTTTAATTATAAAGGGTAATGCGCTTTGGGGGAAAATGATTATTATGGAAGGTTAAATGAGCGAGGAAAGGGAGTGGGGGGAGGGGGGTGTTACACGACTGGGTATGCATGATATGAAATGAGGTTTTTATCAGGAAAATTCTTTAGTCTGTTGTGGGAAGGGTGTTTGTTTGTGTGTGAGTGGATGTGTGGATGTGTGGATGTGTGGAACTAACTTATCCTATCCACATCACACATCCACAGCCACCTTAAACGCCCTCATTCAAACCACAACCAATTCTCAAGCTATATTCCTTCTATTTTCTTTCTCCTCTCAACCCCGACGTTCCCTGCAAGAGCATCATCATTGCAGTATTACATTTAACCTCCCACCAATATTTCACGCGAGTCCAGTCCATTGTGTTTTCTTCCCAGCTGACCGACCCACAAGTTAGGTTAGTTTCTTCGCGTGGCCAAAGACTTCGTTCGAATCCCGTTTTCTATGGAGGTTTTAGTTTAGTCTCCCCTCGAAGTTCTTATCAATTTTGATTACGATTGTTTTTTTATCTCGTCGTATCTTTTTTTTTTTTTTTTTACTACGTGGGTTGTGCATATCAGTATTTTTGGGAGGGAAAGGGGGGGGGAGGGGGGAGAATTTTACTTTCTTCTTCTTTTTCTTCTTTTTGAAGGTGGGATGGTTATGGAAAAAGAAAAAGGAGTTTGGTGTTCGGCGTTTTCCCTTTCTCGTTCGAAGCCAAAAGACCTTGAACGGAGAAACTTAACTCGAAAACCTAAGAATTAAAAAATATTAATAAATAAACAAATAGATAAAATAATAATAAAATAAAAGAAGAAATATAAAAGAAAAATCCTGATTCTTGCAAATGGCAACCATCTTCTACTCGATATTGATTTTTCAATTTTCATCATCCTTTAAATAGATCGATTTACTTGTTGCATAATCCCTCATCTGAGAATCCATTTTCCTCAAAGGCTTCCATGATGCAACGACGCACGACCTAGCTTTTGGGACGACTCGAAAAAGGTCAGGTCGTTGTCTTCTAATCCCAGACCCCTTTGAATGATCCTTTTTTTGTTGTTGTTGTCTCTCTATCTCTATCTCTAACTTTCTCTCTTTCTTTATTTCTTTCTTTCTTTCTATCTTTCTTTATTTTCTTTCTCTTTCTTTCTTTCTCTTTCTTTCTCTCTCTCTTTCTCTCTCTCTCTTTCTTTCTTTCTCTCTCTCTTTCTCTATTACTCTCTCTCTCTCTCTTTCTTTCTCTCTCTCTTTCTCTCTCTCTCTCTCTCTCTCTTTCTCTCTCTCTCTCTCTTTCTTTCTTTCTTTCTTTCTTTCTATCTTTCTCTATTTCTCTCTCTCTCTCTCTCTCTCTCTTTTTCTTTCTTTTTTTCTCTCTCTCTCTCTCTTTCTCTCTCTCTCTCTCTCTCTCCCTCTCTCTCTCTCTCTCTCTCTCTCTCTCTCTCTCTCTCTCTCTCCCCTCTCTCTCTCTCTCTCTCTCTCTCTCTCTCTCTCTCTCTCTCTCTCTCTCTCTCTCTCTCTCTCTCTCTCTCTCTCTCTCTCTCTCTCTCTCTCTCTCTCTCTCTCTCTCTCTCTCTCTCTCTCTCTCTCTCTCTCTCTCTCTCATCCGGAAACATCAGCGAATCCTTCTTCTTTAAGAGGCTGGGAGAGGGTGAAGGGGAAGGGGGAGGGGGGAGAGGAGTGGGGGAGGAGGTCGCCAGTATTGTTGTAGCGCGCTGGTCACGTGGGGAAGGGGGGGTGGGGGAGGGGGAGGGGGGAAGAGGGTAAGGAGGGAAGGAGAGAAGGATCGAAGGAGAAACAGAGAGTGAGGGAGTTAGTGTGTGAGAGAGTGAGTGTGTGTGTGTGTGAGAGAGAGGGAGAGGGAGATAGAGAGAGAGAGAGAGAGAGAGAGAGAGAGAGAGAGAGAGAGAGAGAGAGAGACAGAGAGAGAGAGAGAATGAGTGAGAGAGAATGAGACAGAGAGAGAGAGAGAGAGAGAATAAGAGAGAGACTTGCAAAAAAAAAGGAGAGAGTGAAAGACACGGCATGTTTTCAGAACTGGATTTCATATTGATGAATTTTGTGTCTAATACTCGTGGGAAAAGAGATGCCTCGGCTCTTCCCCCTCCCCTCCCTCTTCTCCCTCCCTCCATCCCCTCCCTCCTCCTACTCTCCTCCCTCCTCCTCCCCTCTCTCCTACTCTCCTCCCTCTTCCCCCTCCCTCTTCCCCACCCTCTTTCCTCCTCCCCCTCCTCCCCCTCCTCCTCTCTTCCCTTCCTCCTCCTCTCTTCCCTCCCCCTCCTCCGACCTCCCTCTTCCCTTCCCTCCTCCCCATATTTGTGTATGTGTAAGTGTATATGTATTTGTGTGTACGTATAAATCGGCATACACAGCTGTGTACATAAAACTATACTTACATGTGTATATTTAATTATTATCTAATTCTATGTACATGCACGCAACAATCCCAATTTGCATGAGAATCGCACAGATAATATCCACAGACTCATCCAGCCCTCATAGACACCTCATTTAGAATCCTTTCTCATGTCATGTCGAGTGAATTGAATGACCGCCTCATAGAATACCTCATAGATAATGAACCTCATGATGAACCTCATAGCGAGATTCAGAGAGTACCTCATAATGAACCTTAGAGATGCCGTCATACTGAACCTCATACCGAAATTCAGAAAGAAACTTCATAATAAAACCTCATAGTTGCCGTCATAATGAACCCCAAATGAACCTCATAGCGCACTTCAAAGAGAACCTCTTAATGAACCTTACAGATACCTTCACGATGAACCTCAAAGGAACCCCACATAAGGAACCTCATAGAGAACATCATAACCTTTTAAGAACATGTAATTATCATAAACCAACATCATTCGCTTAACAGGAGGAGGTACCCCCCCTTCCTCCTCCCTCCCTCCCTCCCTACCCCCTCCTCGCCATTATCTCATCTTAAACCAACGGATTCTTGTTCGTTATGACAGGAATTGGTAGATAGATAGGTAGATAAGAAGGTAGATAGGGAGGGGGGAAGGAAGGAGGGAGGAAGGGAGGGAGGGCAAGGGATGGTGGGAGAGAGAGAGAGAGAGAGGGAAGGAGAAGGAGATGGAGGGAGGGAGAAGGAGAGAGAGAGAGGGAAGGAGGAGGAGATGGAGGGAGGGAGAATGAGATGGAGGGAGGGAGGGAGAAGTAGAGAGAGGGAAGGAGAAGGAGAGGGAGGGAGGGAGAAGGAGATAGAGGGAGGGAGGGAGAAGGAGAGGGAAGGAGGGAGGGAAGGAGAGAGAATGAGAAGGAGAGGGAGGGAGGGAGAAGGAGATAGAGGGAGGGAGGGAGAAGGAGATGGAGGGAGGGAAGGAGGATGGGAAAGTAGGAGAGAGAGAGAAGGAAAAGGAGTAGGAGAAGAACGGATAGACAGACACACAGACAGACACAAAGACACATTAAAGACATCACTTCGATCCCTCCCCCCCCACCCCCACCCCCCTCTTCCCCTTTTACAGACGTCGCTGCCCACTGACTTCGCCGCTGTAGGTCCGAGCTCTGAGGGCGCCCCTTGCCCCGCCCCTTCCTCCTTGGTGCTCCTTCTTCGGGTTCTTTGTTATCTCACAGATGAAGATTTCAGATAAGCGGATCTTTTGTCAGATAGCTGAGGCTGTGGGCCGTTTTCGTAAGAACGGAGGGAGCGTGGAAGGTGGAAGGTGGAGGGGGGAGGGGGGGAGGGAGGGGGTAGGGGGGAGGGGAGAGGGGGGAAGGTGGAGGGGGGAGGGGGGAAGGTGGAGGAGGGAGGGTGGAGGGTGGGTAGCGTATTAGCTGCTTAGCCTGCGAGTGTGTATTTTGCGTGTTGTATATGTTTCGTTACTCTCTCCCTCCCTCCTTCCCTCCCTTCCACCCTCCCACCTTCCCTCCCTCCCTCTCACCCTCCCTCCCACCCTCCCTCCCTCCCTCCCTCCTACCATTCCTCCTACCCTCCCTCCCACCTTCCCTCCCTCCTTCCCTCTCTCTCCCCTACTCTCTCCATCTCTCTTGTTTTGTAAAATTGTACCCTTCTTTCTATCCACTCGGTAATCTTCCGACCCAAGAAACGGAAGATGAAACCTCGGAAGGCAGACTTCGTAAGATTTCGGCAGATTTCGGTAAATTTCGTAAGATTTCGTAAAATTTCAGCAGATTTCGTAAGATTTTGGCAGATTTCGTAAGATTTCGGCAGATTTCGGCAGATTTCGGATCTTCGGTGAAGCTGAACTAAGTCGCTATTCCCAGTGTCTTTTTTTTGTATATGTGTTTTTTTTTCCTTTGCTTGTTTCTCTTAGGGCCAGATCATGATGCCTTTGTCTATATGCCCTACTTTTCACCCTTTCTCACGGGAACAAAGTCTTCCTAGGAAAAAAAGAAAAAAAAAAGAAAAAGAAAACTTTTAAAAAATAGAGAAAGAAAATAAATATAGAAACAGAGGTAACATATTTATTGACCACAGAAAAAAAGTGAGAATTTTGATTCCGTGGAGTTTGCTTTTACGTTTGCTCTCACGTGCAAGATGGCTGACACTTAACCTCCCCCCCCCCGGTTCCCCCTTCCCCCCTTCCCCCTTCCCCCTTCCCCCTTCCCCCCTTCCCCACACCTCCCCCTTCCCCCTTCCCACCTCCTTTCATCTCTTTTTCTCCCCAATTTTTTTCATTCATTTGATTCGGAGATAGATGAGACTCATCTTCTTCCACGTTCTTTATCCACTTTCATCCTTATCTTCTTCATCCACTTTTATCCTTACTTTCTTCATCCACTTTCATCCTTACTTACTTCATCCACTTTAATCCTTACCTTCTTCATCCACTTTCATCATTATCTTCTTCATCCACTTTCATCCCCCTTACCTTTTTTCCCTCCATCTTTTTCCTCACCATCTTCTCCCCTAACCCCCCCCCTCCCCTCCCCGCCCCCATCCTGCCCTCCCATCCCCTCTCCACCCGAGGAAGCCTAGTGGGTATCTCTCCATCCCCACCCCCTCCCCCTCCCCCTACCACCCCGCCCACCCCGTGAGAGCAGCAGCTTCGTTCATCACGCCCGACCGCCCACCAGGTGTAGTGAGGCTGCCTGGCGATGCCCTCCTGGGATGACTTTCACCGCCGGAGAGTCTCTGGAGAGTCTGTGGAGAGTAGAGTCTGTAGGAGGAGAGGGAGAGGGAGAGGGAGAAGGAGAAGGAGAGAGAGAGGAAGAAGGAGAAGGAGAGGGAATGGGTGTGGGTGTGGTTATGCGAGTCTGTAGGAGGAGAGGGAGAGGGAGAGGGAGAGGGAGAGGGAGAGAGACAGAGAGAAGGAAAGAGAGAGAGAGGGAGAAGGAGAAGGAGAGGGAATGGGTGTGGGTGTGGATATGCGAGTCTGTAGGAGGAGAGGGAGAGGGAGAAGAGGGAGAGGGAGAGGGAGAAGGGATGGGTGTGGGTGTGGATGTGGGAGTGGGAGAGGGAGGGGTAGGGGGAGAAGAAGAGGGAGAAGGAGAAGGAGAGAGAAAAGGAGAAGGGGGAAGAAGGGGTAGGAGAGGAAGAAGGAGAAGAAGAAAGAGAGATAAAAAGAAGAAGGAGAAGCAGAAGGAGAAAAGTAGGAGAATAAGAAGTAAAAAAAAGAAGTAAAAAGAATTCCCACACCCTTAAGATTAAAAAATAAAAAAGTAGATAAATGAGCAGATGAATAGATAAAATATAAACGATTTTTTTTTATTCGAGACAAAGAGCGTGTATATCATTTTGGTGTGTGTGTGTATATATTACGTTGCATATATTGTCGACTACTGCAACCCTAGCAAGGTGAGTTGCAACACGCAGAGGGGAATCAGCATAAAACTGTTCTTTATCATCAACGTTAGCTATTGCACAGCCAGTTTTGCATAATTGGGGGTACCTCGGCCAGAAGCCGGAAATACAGTTAGTGCGGCCAGGGTAGCCTTTGCTAGTAACAGCGGAAGATGGGGATTCGTAATATTGTTCTTTTTTCTTTTTTTTTTACTTTCCTTTTATATATATATTTTTATGTTTTTTTTATTATTATGGTTCTGATTTGTTTGTTTGTTTGTCGTTTGTCTTTGTTTTTGTTTTGGTTCTTATTTCTTTCTTCTTCGTTTTCCTCTTCTTCTTCCTTAGCCCGTTTTTCATGAATATTTTGCCGAAGAAGAACGAAACAATAACGAAAAGAAAAGAGAAGAAATATGTGTATATATATATATATATATATATATATATATATATATATATATATATATATGTGTGTGTGTGTGTGTGTGTGTGTGTGTGTGTGTGTGTGCGCGTGCGTGCGCGCGTGCGTGTGTGTGTTACATCCTCGTCTATTAAACGAAACATCCCGCCTCACACAACCAATTGAAAAAATAGATGCCCAATCCAAAAATAAAAGACAAAAAACAGCAACCGAACACCCCGATCTTCCTTCCTGTGCAACAATGCAAAAAAGAAAAAAAAATGGCGTATGGGTCACAAGGAACGAGAGAAAAAGGGGCGGCGGTAAGGTACACGGAACGGCAATAACGGGTTAGCGTGCCGAGCCTCCGTCCTTGATGCCCCCAAGCTCCCTGACCTCTGACCCGAGACAGCAGCATCCACATCTCCTTGCCATCTCCTCAGGCCACGGCGGGATGTGCCCTCCCCAGCCCTCGTCTCCCCCTCCCCCTCTTCCCCCTCCTCCCCCTCCTGCTCCTCCTCACAGCATCATCTTCCTGTTCCTCTTCCTCCTCCTCCTGGCTCGGTGTTGCTCCTTTTTTTCCTACTCTCTCCCTCCACCTTATTCTTCTCTCTTGCTCTCTCTTTCTCTCTTTCTCACTATCTCTCTATCTCGCTATCTCTCTATCTCGCTATCTCGCTATCTATCTACCTCTCTCTGTCTACATATCTCTCTCTTTCCATCTCTTTCTCCTTTCTCTCTTCTCTCTCTCTCTATCTATCTATCTATCTATCTATCTCTCTTTCTTTTTCGCTCTTTCTCTCCTTCCCTCCCCCTCCCTCCTCCCTCCTCCCTCCTCCCTCACTCTCACCCTCTCCTCCCTCCTACCCCCCCCTCTCTCTCTCCTCCCTCCTACCCCCCCCCCCCCATCTCTCTCTTCTCTCTTTCTTTTTCGCTCTCTCTCCATCCCTCCCTCCTCCCTCACTCTCTCCTCCTCCCTCCTCCCTCCTCCCTCCCCCTCTCCACCCTCCTACCCCCCCCCTCTCTCTCTTCCTCTCAGGCAAGCCAATCATGCAAGTGGCATGCACAAGTCAATCATGCAAACATCGCGTGAACCTCCATCCTCCTCCGACGCCCAGACCGCTATTCCTATAAACCGGCGGCCTTTGGAGGGCTAGGTGTGGGGGGTGGGGGTGGGGGTGGAGGAGGGAGGGGGGGAGGAGGGGTAGGTGTGTGGGGTGGGGGTGGGGGTGGAGGAGATAGGTGAGGGGGAGGGGGGAGGGGAGGGCTAGGTGTGTGGGGTGGGGGTGGGGGTGGAGGAGGTTGGTGAGGGGGAAGGAGGGAGGGAGGAGGAGTAGGAATGAGGGGGTTGGAGTAGGAGGAGGTGGAACTGGAAGAGGAAGGGTGAGGGGGGGAGGAGGGGGGGTAGGAAGAGGGGGAGGGGGGAGGTGGAAAAGGGGGAGGATGGAGGAGGACTAGGAGGAAGAGGGGGAGGAGGAGGAGGAGGAGGAGGAGGATGAAGAAGACAAATCAAAATCCAGACAAGATTGAGAGAGATATCTGCGTGTGCGCGTATGTGTGTGTGTGTGTATGTGTGTATGTGTGTATGTATGTATGTATGTATGTAAATATCTAAGAGGGCATGCAATGATAATATCCATTCTTCTTATGCATATATGTCCACAAATACCCGTAAACTTACAAGCCAATGATGCATATACGTACACGTGCACCCAACTTTATGACCAAAACAAAGACATATGACGTCACACACACATACTGTTTCTGTCCACGCTGCCGGTGTGTGTTCCTTGTCGCTATGCCTAACAAGACCTTTATATATGTTACATCACCCGCCACGTGACTGGCAAGCGGGTAACCTTGGGAGAAAACGGAGAACTATTAATTGAGATACTGTTTTGTCATTGCGCCATCTTGAGAACACCTCAAGAGACACATGCTTACGTACGCACGCATGTATACGTTCACATATGTAAACATAGATATATGCCCATACTCGCGCACACTAACATACATACACACGCGCACGCACACACACACACACACACACACACACACACACACACACACACACACACACACACACACACACACACACACACATATATATATATATGTATATATATATATATATATATATATATATATATATATATATATATATATACAAAAATAAAATAAAAACTCTCACACACGTTCCGACACACACACACACGCTCACACGTTCAGACACACACACAGGCACACACACACATGTACACGCATCCACGTACACACACACACACACGTACACAAGTACACAAGAGAGAGAAAGTCTTCATTAAGTCACTCACGCAGAGCATATAGGTAGAGTAGGATTTTGTTTGTTTGTTGTTCTCTGGTTTTGTTTTGTTTTATTTTAATTGTCCTTTTGTTTGTTTGTCCGTTTGGTTTTCTTGCATTGTTTGTCTGTCTGTCTTTTTGCTTATTTCTCTTTTTCCTCCTCCTCTCTCTCTCTCTCTCTCTCTCTCTCTCTCTCTCTCTCTCTCTCTCTCTCTCTCTCTCTCTCTCTCTCTCTCTCTCTCTCTCTCTCTCTCTCACATTCCCTCCATCCCTCCTCTCCTTCCCTTTTTCCCCATCTCTCCCTTCCTCCCTTTATCTATCTATCTATCGATTCATATATATCCATTTATCCATACATCTACCCACCCATTCACTCATCCACCCACTCATCCACCCGCCCATCCATCTATCCATCCACTCACCCACCCACCCACTCACTCACCCACCCACCGACCCACTCATTCACTCACTCACTCACTCACCCACTCATTCACTCACTCACTCACCCACCCACCCACTCATCCACCCATCCATCCATCTATCCCACCCACTCACCCACCCACTCACTCATTCACTCACTCACTCACTCACCCACCCACCCACTCACCCACTCACTCACTCACTCACCCACCCACCCACTCATTCACTCACTCACTCACTCACTCACTCACTCACCCACCCACTCACCCACTCACTTACTCACTCACTCACTCACCCACCCACTCACTCACTCACTCACCCACCCACCGACCCACTCACCCACTCATTCACTCACTCACTCACTCACTCACTCACCCACTCTTTCACTCACTCACTCACCCACTCACTCACCCACCCACTCACTCACTCACTCACCCACTCACTCACTCACCCACCCACCCACCCACTCACCCACTCACTTACTCACTCACTCACTCACCCACCCACTGACCCACCCACTCACTCACTCACTCACAAAAAAAAAAAAAAAAAAAAAAAAAAAAGTTTCTCATCAAAGGTGCCTCATCATTTGAAATATAACCTTCCTTTTTGTGTATATATATTCCTCTCTTTGCAATTAAACGTCTTTTGTCCCTTTTGGGGGGATATTTGCACGATGCTTAACAACGGGTCACGAAGCGGCATAAGAGGAAAAAAAAGGAGAAAAAAAGAAAAAAAATGGACACGGAAAAAAAAAGAAAAATGGAATTTGTCTCTCAAAAGCTTCCTGGTCAATGCAGAGTTGTTTTGCTGGTTGTTTATTTTTGTAAGTATTATCATTATCTTTTTTTATATATATTCTTATTCTCAGTATGTTTTTTTTTTTTTTTACCTTTTCAATTTGTTTTTTTTTATTTTTATTTTTTTTTCTTATTCACTAAATCATCACTGAAATGCAAAGATTTTTTTTTCTATTTTCTTTTTTTTCCCCTTCTCTGTTTCTCATTTTATTTTTTCTTCATCTTTTTCTGGTTTTCCTTCTTCTTTTTCTGTTTCTCCTTTTTTTTCTCCTTTCTTTCTTTATATAGATGTACCTCAGTGATGAAAGGTGATCGAACGACAGCGGTTGAGCAAGAGAGAGAGAGAGAGAGAGAGAGAGAGAGAGAGAGAGAGAGAGCGAAATATTGAAATAGTGAAATAGTGAAAGTGAGAGAGAGAGAGAGAGGGAGAGTGAGAGTGTGTGTGTGAGAGAGAGAGAGAGAGAGAGAGAGAGAGAGAGAGAGAGAGAGAGAGACAGACAGACAGAGAGAGAGAAAGAGAGAGAGAGAGAGAGAGAGAGAGAGAATCGCTTCCTTATTCATAAATAATCCCTCAGTCACGAAATCTCGCCAATGCAAAAAGACAAGTTACCCGAAACCCAATCTCTCTTTTTTTCTTCTTCTTCTTTTCTTTTTTTCTCTTTTAACATATTTATGTATCTTTTAAATCTTCCAAATGCGTTTGATTACATTTACATTCTTTATCTTATTATCACCGTTTGTTGACTTTATTATTGACCGTTATCTTCACCAAGATAATTCAGTCGTTTTCTTAATTGGATCGTTGGATCATTATCTTGTTGCTTAATTACCCCCGAAGTTGGGAAGTCGTTGAGGTCGTTGAGTGGTCGTCGGGAGGAGGTGGTAGAGATGGAGGAGGAGGTGGAGGAGGTGGAGGTGGAAGAGGTGGAGGAGGAGGTGGTAGAGGTGGAGGCGGAGGTGGAGGGGGAAGAGGTGGTAGAGGTGGAGGAGGAGGTTGTTATTGAGGAGGAGGTGGAAGAGGTGGAGGAGATGGGGATGGGAGTACAGGTGGAAGTGAAGGCAGGTTGGTGTGAAGAAGGAGGAGGTGGAAGTGGTGGTGGAGGAGAGGGTAAAGGTAAGGATGGAGATGGACGAAGGAGAGACGAAGGAGAAGACGATGAAGGCGTAGGACAAGAAGAAGAAGAAAAAAAAGAAGGAGGAGGAGGAGGAGAGAGAAAGAAAAAAAAGAAAATAAGAACAAGAAGAAGAGAAATGTAGTGACCCCGAGGAGTAGTCACGAGACTGACCCCGATGACCTGACAAACAGCAAAACCTGTCTTGATAAGGTGGACGAGTAGTGCTGGGGAAGAGGGGGAGGGTGGGGGGAGGAAGGGGAGGGGGAAGGGGAGTGGACGAGTAGTGCTGGGGAAGAGGGGGAGGGTGGGGGGAGGAAGGGGAGGGGGAAGGGGAGTGGACGAGTAGTGCTGGGGAAGAGGGGGAGGGTGGGGGGAGGAAGGGGAGGGGGAAGGGGAGTGGACGAGTTGTGTGGGGGAGGGGAAGAGGGGGAGGAAGGGGAGGGGGAAGGGGAGTGGACGAGTTGTGTGTGGGGAGAGGAGGGGAGGAAGGGGAGTGGACGAGTTGTGAGGAGAAAGAGGAGGGGAAGAGGGGGAGGAAGGGGAGTGGACGAGTTGTGTGTGGGGAAAGAGGAGGGGAAGAGGGGGAGGAAGGGGAGTGGTCGAGTAGCGTTGGGGTAGAGGGGGGTAGAGGGAAGGGAAGTAGACAGGTGGCGCTGGGGAGGGGAGGGGTAGGAGGAGAGGGGAGGTTAAAAGAGGTAGAGTTAAGGAAGGGTGGGGGGGTGAGGGGCATGGGGAGACGGAGGGTCAGGAGTGGATAAAAAGAGATAAAAAGAGAGGGGGAGGGGAAAGAAGGAGAGGGGAGGGAAGGGAGGGAAGCATTACTACTACCTCCCCCTCCCTTACCCTCCCCCCTCACTCCCTCCTTCCCTCAGCCTCCCATCAACTTTTACCTATCTGTGTGACCTTTTCTGTTGACCTTCTAACCTGACCTTTCCGTATTGCATTGTATCTGAGCCTTTTTTTGTACTCTCCACCCCCACTTGCACATAGATATATAAATAGATAAGTTACTGAGGTGTAAAAGTATCTGTGGGTTTGTGTGGGTATACGTGGGCGTGTTTACAATTGAGTTGACATGCACGTCCGTATATGGAAATATGGATACTACATATAGATATATGTACTCATAGTTTTAGATACCCACCCCCCCACCTACCTCCCCTCTTGCCATCTTCCCCCTCCTATGCCCCATCTGTCCCTTGTTGCTGGTATTCACGTGACCTTTGAACAGCATTCTGGTCTATAAGGACTAAAGTTCATCGTCAGTAGCTGGAACACCGATCATGTTCCCTTTTTTGGGGGATTGTTATTTGATCACACACACACACACACACACACACACACACACACACACACACACATACACACAAACAATCCACTATTACTATCAACATAGCCCTTTCCATCACTCATTCTTCATACATAATCCAAACACATCTAATACCCCCCCCCCCCTCCTCTCCCCGCTCTCCCCTCCCTCCATGTACTAATGTCATTCTTTCTTCTCATTACAGGTATGTCGCGTTCCTTATGGTACCCGAGCCGCGTGGTACAGGTGTATGGTACTCCAGGTAGGTGCTCTGGTCCACGGCACTATCGGCTCTCGTGTGCCTTCGTGTGGTATTATGCGCGGTTGGGTATCTTATCTCACTACCCAAGCGACGCGTTTCGAGGGGATGGAGGGAGGGTGGAGGGAGGGAGGGAGGGAGGGAGGGAGCTCTTGCGACGTAATGAGTTCTCTCGTTCTCTTGTTGTCATTCTCTCTTTTTAATTTTTTTTTTCTCTCTCTTATTCTCTCTCTCTCTCTATCTTGCCTTTCAGTGTCTTAGGAGAGAGAGAGAGAGAGAGAGAGAGAGAGAGAGAGAGAGAGAGAGAGAGAGAGAGAGAGAGAGAGAGAGGGAGAGGGAGAGAGGGAGGGAGGGAGAAAGAGAGAGAAAGAGAGAACTAGAGTAAATATGAAAAAAATTGTCCTTTAGAATCAAGGATGAAAGACTATAAGCTCCCCCGCAGATTCATAGACATGAAATAATCACATTTCTAAAATATATATATATATATATATATATATATATATATATATATATATATATATATATATGCATATATGTATGTATATATATATATATATATATTATATATATATATATATTATATATTATATATATATATATATATATATATATATATATATATATATATATATTATATATGTATATATATATGTGTGTGTGAGTGTGTATGTGTGTGTTTATATATATATATATATATATATATATATATATATATATATATATATATACATACATATATATAAATGGCTCAGAGAAGAATGAAGAAAATCCCGATCTTTTGCCGACCCGCAGCTGCCATGACGTAAGAGGGACGAAGGCACGAGCATCACATGGCAACAAGTCCTCTATCAGGGTGGAGACGCCCTTATCGGCGGATAAGGGAGCTGATGCAGGTCATGGTTGATTTGCGGCCCCCCCCCCCTGTTTTTTTTGTTGATGGTGGACGATGGAGGGTGGGGGGGTGTTTGTTTATCTCTCTGTGTTTCTGGCTATCTTTGTTTTTTTTTTGTTTTTTTTATTCTTTGTCTCCCTCTTTGTCTCTCATTTTCCGTCTGTCTCTCTGTCTCTCCATCTCTCTCTCTCTTTCTCTTTCTCCTTCCCTCCCTCCCTCCCTCCCCCCCAAAAAAATCTATCCATCTATCTATCTAGAAAAGGAGAAAAAAAGAAGATAATCGGACAGGGGGGAGAGGGGAGGAGAGACGAGGAGGAGAGGGAAGAAAAGAGCGATATGGACTGAGAGAAAGAGTCAAAAGAGAGAAAGAACTATCATGCATTTCTCTCTCTCTCTCTCTCTCTCTCTCTCTCTCTCTCTCTCTCTCTCTCTCTCTCTCTCTCTCTCTCTCTCTCTCTCTCCCTCTCCCTCTCCCCCTCTCCCCCTCCCTCTCTCTCTCTCTCTCCCTCTCTCTCTCTCTCTCTCCCTCCCTCTCTTCTCTCTCTCTCTCTCTCTCTCTCTCTCTCTCTCTCTCTCTCTCTCTCTCTCTCTCTCTCTCTCTCTCTCTCTCTCTCTCTCTCTCTCTCTCTCTCTCTCTCTCTCTCTAAACATGAGGACAAAAAGGAAGATTTTTTAAGCATCAGTCACACTAACTGGAAGCTCAGGGGCGAAGGTGAGGCATGACATGCACACTATATGGCGGTGCATGACGCGGGAGAAGAGGATGATGATGAAGAAGAAGAAGGAGATATTGTACAAAAAGAAGTAAACGAAAAAAAACAAAAGTTAAGAACGAAAAAAAAAATCAAAGCGTCTTCTAACCTTCTTATTGGCCAGTTTATCAGGGAGGAGAAGGGAAGAGAAAAAGGAATTGAGAAAAAAAGAGAAAAAGAAGAAGAGGAGAGGGAAAGAAAGGTGGGGGAGGGGAGGGGAGGTCTGGGAGAAAGAGAAGAGGGGGTAGGAGAAAGAGAAAAAAAAGAAGAGGAGAGGGAAAGAAAGGGAGAGGGGAGGGGGAGGTCTTGAAGAAAGAGAAGAGGGGGTAGAAGAAAGAGCAAGGGAGGGGGGGGAGGGGGGTAAGGAGAGAGACTCGTGACATGACTGGATTGAGCAGTATCACACCCCGGGTATAAATAGAGCGGGTATCAAGAGGGAGATCACACGCTTAGGTCGATAAAATACCCTGTGGGAAGTGATGGGGTTAGTGGTGTGGGGGGGAGGGGGGGAGAAGTGAGAGTGGAATTGAGGGAGAGTGAGGGGGGGATGGGGAGAAGGAGGGAGGGAGGGAGGATGAGGGTGAGGGAATGATAGAGGAAGGGCGGGGGGGGGGGGTATCAGGGAGGAAAAGAGGGATGGAGGGAGGGAGAAGGGAAAAAGGAATGAAGAGAGAAAGAGAGAAAGAGAGAGGAAAAGCATACGCACCTCCACAGAAAGGTATACCGTGAGGCATAACAGAGATACAGATACAGATAAAGACAGAGACAAAGATAGAAAAAAAAGAGATAGAGATAGAGATACAGATAAAGATAAAGATAGAGGGGAATCAAGACAAGACTTTCAAAAACCACGTGAGCAACCGTCCGTTTTTTTTTGTTTTTTTTTTCTTGTTTTTTTTACTACGTAGCTAGATGTACCCTACTTCACTTAGAATGACTATAGAACTAATGCCGATAAGTTTAGAGTGCGTACGTGTGAAGAGAGTGATAAGCTTCCCAATGAGGACAAAAGGGGCTGATGATAAGGAGGGAGGGGAGATAGGGAGAGGAGAGGGGAGAGGAGATAGGGAGAGGGGAGAGGAGATAGACGAAGACGGGAGAGAAGGAGGGAAGAAGGGAGGGAGGTAAGGAAGGGAAGATAGGAGGAACCAAGGGGAGGAGATAGGGAGAGGAGAGGGGAGAGAAGGAGGGAAGAAGGGAGGGGATGAAAGATGGGAAGAAGGGTATGGGAGGAACCAAGGGGGGATGAAAGACGAGGGGGAGAGGAGGGAGGGAAAGAAGAAGGAAGAAGGGAGAGAAAAGAGTGAGCGGGGAAGGAAGAAGAGAGGAGAAGAAAAGGTCTTCCACGTGGATGAGATCGCAGTGGATGAAGGAGAGACGGATAACAAGAAGGAGAAGGAGGGAGGGAAGAGTGAGGAGACTCGAAGGAAAGCCCCCACGTGATGAGGAGGGAGGGAGGGAGAGAGGGAGTGGATATGAAGGAGAGACGGATAACAAGAAGGAGGAGGAGAAGGGGGGTGGGGGGGAGGGGGGAGTGGATGAAGGAGAGCCGAGTAGTGGCGGTGATACGTTGATGATGGATGGCGTTGTACAGTAATTCGTCTTGTGCGTGTGACGGCCGCCTGTTCAACTTGTAATAGGGCGGTAGAGGGCCGGCCAGATTTACATGGACCACCCCCTCTCCCCCTCCCCCTCCCCCTCCCCCCCTCCTCCATCCTTCCCCATCCTTCCCCATCCCCATCCTTCCCCATCCTTCCCCACCTATCTCCTTCTCTCTATTCTCATACTCTATCCCCCCCTCCTTCCCCATTCTTCCCCATCTATCTCCTTCTCTAAATTTCTATCCTCCTCCTCCTCCTCTCCTTCTCGTCCCCCCCCCCCCCCCCTCCGTTACTTTCCTCTCCTAGTTAATTTCTCTCCCCTCTCCCCCTCCCCTCCATCCCCACCATCCTTCTCTCCCCATCACCCTCCACCCGTTTCTTTCTTCTTCCATTTCATTTCTCCCTCCTCCTCTCCCCACCCCCCCTCCCTCTCCCCTCTTCTTCCCCTCCCTCCCCCCCTCACCCTCCATTCCATCTCCCCCGACCTCCCCCCCCCGGGCCTTCAGAGAGCGGCTGACCCCAACGATTAACTACAAAGCCACGACACTTTACCGTTGTATGGGTACTGGTGACTAGGGACAAGGGAGGGAATAGGGGAGGAGGACTAGGGGCTAGGGACGAGGGGAGAGGGACGAGGGAAGAGAGGCTAGGGGCTAGGGGCTAGGGGTAGGGATGAAGGACAAGGGGAGAGCAACGAGGGGATAGGGGCTAGGGATGAAGAAAGAGGGAATAGGGACGAGGGACGAGGGAGAGGGAATAGGGACGAGGGACGAGGGAGAGGGAATAGGGGCTAGGGACGAAGGGCGAGTAACTAGGGACGAAGGACGAGTAACTAGGGACGAGGGACGAAGACGATAGGGACTAGGAAATGAGGGGAGAGTATCGAGGGAAGAGAGGCTAGTGGCTAGGGACGAGGGCCTAACTTACTATGATTCTAAGTTTAAGGTGGGGGGGGGGGTAGGGAGACTCAAGGGATGGGCTGGGGTTGTATGGGGGGGAGGAGTCTGTACCTCGTGGCATACTTTTAATTTTTTTTTATTTTCATTTTTCCTTTTCTTATGAATTAATCCATCTGATTCTTCTTTTCTCTTGCTATTTTAGATTTCAAAAAAAATAATAATTATTATTATCTTCCTTTTTTTTTCTTCCTTTTAATCTTATTTCATTTTCTCCTAAAAGTGAAGTTGATTTTTTTTTTCTTCGGGATGACGAAAGCAAAACACAGAACACGAGTCTATTGCACATATTGCACATATTGCATGCTTCAGAACATGCCAGGAATAGGATGATGTATCTTGATATAGAACGATATGAACAAATTTTAAAATAGTGATAGAATGAAAACAATGATGAATCTACATATAATGCTATACAGAACTATATCATTTGGTATGAACAAATTTTAAAATAATACTATGAACAGATCCGGATATATTAGTTTGAACGAATTTCGAATTATTTATATGAACAAATCCGAATATATTACCTTGAACAAATTTTGAATTATTGTTATGAACGAATCTTAAAATAATACTATGAACAGATCCGGATATATTAGTTTGAACGAATTTTGAATTATTTATATGAACAAATCCGAATATATTACCTTGAACAAATTTTGAATTATTGTTATGAACGAATCTTAAAATAATACTATGAACAGATCCGGATATATTAGTTTGAACGAATTTTGAATCAGTTGTATGAACAAATCCGAATATATTACCTTGAACAAATTTTGAATTATTGTTATGAACAAAAAAAAAAAAATCTAATTGAAAACGACAATAACAACTAATATGAGCAAATTTGAAAACCTCCAAGTATTTAGAAATGTTCAAAACGTATTCTTTATCTCCTCGTTATCTGAAGAGATAACAACCCCGCGTTATAATCATTCGGATTAAGTGTTAATTAAAGTGTTTAGTGTTAATTAAAGTAGTCGTTTCTAACCCCTTGTTGTTTTTGTTGCAAATCGAACGCACGAATCTTTCAATGAGGAAAAGAAGTTGCGTTGTTGTTGGTGATGATGATGGTGATGATGATGATGATGGTGATGAAGATGATGATGTGATGAAGATGATGATGTGATGGTGATGATGATGATATGATGGTGATGATGTGATGAAGATGATGATGGTGATGATGATGTGATGATGATGGTGATGATGATGTGATGATGAGGATGATGAAACTGAAAACTTTACAGAACGAGAAAACGAGTCATATGGAGAAGAGAAACAGAGAGAAAGAGAGAGAGAGAGAGAGAGAGAGAGAGAGAGAGAGAGAGAGAAAGAGAAAGAGCGAAAGAGCGAAAGAGCCGCAGGTTAGAATGGAAAGGCGAAGTGCTTGGAAGGGGGACATAGTACACCTCTTTTTGTTAGTGTCTCTATGATGAATGTCCCAATTAGCCAGGTATTTTCACTCTACGCCACCAACGGACCACTGGGTCAAGATAAATTCGTTTTTCATTTCTTTTCAATCTCTTTCTTTCTCTCTCTCTCTCTCTCTCTCTCTCTCTCTTTACTTATTTATTTATTTATTTATTTCCCTCTTCTCTCTGTCTCTCTTTCTTCTTCTTCTTCTTCTTTCTTTTTCTTTTTCTTCTTCTCTTTTAGATATATGTTGTAAGGTGGGGAGGGAAGGGGGGGCGGCAGGGGGTTAAGAACCATCAGAGAAGGGGAGGGGAGGGGAGGGGAAAGGAGGGAAGGAAAGGAGAGTTAATCACTTTCTTTTCTTACCTTTTCTTTTTTCTCTCTCTCCCTTTTTTTTTTTAATACCCGCCTCCTCACCAATCCACGTTCCCGATAATACCTAAAAGAGCCGAGAGCCGAGTCGAAAAGACCTGCCGTTATGTCATCGAGTCGAATAATTTCCCAGACGCGAGAAGTGAGGAACGAGCCTCTTGTTGCCTCTGTTCACCTGTTCATCGGAACAAATGTGTTTCTGGGTGCTGGTGGTCGTTGAACATTATCTTTTCTTTTCTGTTGGGAGAGGGATGGAGCGATGGAGGAGGTAGGTGGAATGGGATTGAGGTGAGAAGGAGGGAGGGAGGGAGGTAAAGGAGGGAGGTAGAGGGAGGCAGAGGGAGGGAGGGAGGTAGAGGGAGGGAGGAAGGAGAGAGGGAGGGAGGGAGGTAGAGGGAGGGAGGGAGGTAGAGGGAGGCAGAGGGAGGGAGGGAGAAAGAGAGAAAGAGAGAGAGAGAAAGAGAGAGAGAGAGAGAGAGAGAGAGAGAGAGATGGGGATAAAGAAGATGAGTTAGCAGCTTTCCTACAGTGAGGGCAGCATGTGAAGGGTTCTTGGTATGTGACAAGGGATTGTAGCTTACGAGACAGGGAGGGAGGGAGGGAAAGAAGGAGAGAGGGAGGAAAGAAGGAGGCAGGGAGCGAGGGAGGAAGGGAGAGAGGGAACGAGAGAGAAATAAAGAAAGAGAGAGGGAGATAAATAGAGAAAGAGAGAGGGAGAGAGGAAGAGGAGGAAAGGAGAAAAAGATAGATAGAAACCGGAGGAGGAGAAACAGAGATAGATAGTAACACAGAAAGAGAAAGAGATATCACAGGAAGACAAGCCAGACGACGAATAGAACAAAAGAAACATAATGACAATAATAATAATAATAATAATAATAATAATAATAATATTTTTTATTTGTTGATCTGATTGATGCCGCCCATTGCTCTCACTTTATCGCCTTACGCCCACGCCCGTCGCCCACTATCGCGTATCACAATAATATAATATAATAATATAATAATAATAACAACAATAATAACAACAACCTAAAGGCTATGAGGAATCTATGAGTCATAATTCCTTCGCGGTCGCCGTCCGTGAGGTGGGTTCGGCGCGAGCGAAAAGACCCCAGGGACGGTACCTCATGTTCTCACGCCACTCATTAAAGTACACATCGCCCACTGGGGCCTCACAACATATTCCATGTATTGGTAATGAAGCTCGGAGATCCCCCCACCCCCTCCTCCTCTCCCTTCCCCCTTTTACCCCTCCTTCCCTCCCTTCCTTCCCTTCCTCTCCCTTCCTCTCCTACTCCTATACCCTATCCCTATGCCTCTACTCACTACGTCTCCTTCTTCCTTTCTACGTCTCCTTCCCTCCTCCTCCTCTCCCTTCCCTTCCCCCTCCCTCCCTCCTTCCCTCCCTTCCTCTCCTACTCCTATACCCTATCCCTATCCCTCTACTCACTTCCCTTCCTCCTTCTACGCCTCCTTCCCCCCCACCCCCTTCCTATTTGTCTCCCCTCCTTCCTATGCCTCTTTCCCTCCCCCTTCCTACGTCTCCTTCTTCCCTTCTACGTCTCCTTCCCCCCTCCTCCTCTCCCTTCCCTTCCCCCCTTCCCCCCTCCTCCTTTCTTCCGTCTGCTGTGACCTACCAGTTCATGGGGGTGGGTGGGGGAGGGGGAGGGGGTGCTGTCTATGGGGGTAGGGGGTAGGGAAGGGGAGAAGTAGCGCTTAGAAAGGTAGGGGGTAGGTAGAAGGGGGAAGGGGAAGTGCCCATGGCTTGGGGGTTAGTGGGTAGGGGGTAATGCCTAACACATAGGAGAGGAGGGGAGGTGGGGGAGGGGGGTGATGAGAAAGAGATAGGATTAGTAAGGATAGGATGAGATAGGATGGTACAGAAATACGGTGATGAATAGGATGTTTTTATTTATTTATTTATTTATTTTTATTGTATTTTTTATTCGTTGATCTGATTGATGCCGCCCATTGCTCTCACTTTATCGCCTTACGCCCACGCCACGCCACGCGTATCACAACCTACTGTCTGTCGACCTACCACCCACTGGCCTCTACCAATCACCCCCCACTACCACCCACCGCTCACCATCCACGCCCACCCGCCGCCCACCTATTACCACCCACTACCCACCTTTTACCACCCACCGCCCACCACCTATCACCCACTAGCCACTACCTATCCTCCGCCACCCGCCGCCCACTAGGTGTTCTCCTGACGAAGGCGTAGAGGGAGAGGCGGTGGCTTCGCTAGTCTTGGGGGGTGGGGGGTAGGGAGCAGGGAGAGGGAGGGTTGAGGGGGCAGGTTGTTCGCTTTTGTATATGTATATGTTTTTTTATTTGTTTATTTTCTTTATTTTGGGGGAGAGAGAGAGAGAGAGAGAGAGAAAGGAAGGAAGAAAGACAGAGAAGAAGAAAAAGAAAAAAAAATGAATAATATAAAAAAAAAAACATCCCACAAACACACCACACACCCCACAAACACCCCCCTCCCCTTAACTCCCCCCCCCCACACACACACAAACACACCACCCAACACAAACAACACCCCCCCCCTTACACCCCGCACAAACACAACCCCCACCCCCCTCCATCCACACACACACACTCACCTTTACAACAAACTCCATCGTCGGAGGTCCTCTCGAGTCCGCGGACTTCGTGAAGGAAGGGAAAAGGTCCTTTGTCCGCCGCGGGTTCTTCCAAGAAGGTTCGCTCGTAAGGAAAGTGAAATATGGTCTAGGGGTTCTACTTGCTTATGCGTGGGAGGGGGGGAGAGGGGGAGGGGGGAAGGAGA
>NW_028234440.1:19225456-19227956 GCF_977035675.1 Penaeus japonicus
CTCTCTCTCGCTCTCTCGCTTTCGTTCTGTCTCTCTCTGCATCTCTCTCCGTATCTCTCTCTCTCTCTCTCTCTCTCTCTCTCTCTCTCTCTCTCTCTCTCTCTTTCTCTCGCTCTCTCTTTCTCTTTTTCTTTCTCTTTCTCTCTCACTCTCTCTCTCTCTCTCGTTTATTCTTGTTATTTTTCTCTGCATCTTGTTCTCTTTCTCTTTCTCTTGCTCTCTCTCTCTTTCTCTTTCTCTCTCTCTTTCTCTTTCTCTTACTTTCGGGCGCTTAGTTTTTCTTTCTTTTATTTGTTTGTTTATTTGTTCGTTTATTCTTGTTATTTTTCTCTGCCCCTTGTTCTCTTTATCTTTATCTTGCTCTCTCTCTCCCTTCCTCCCTCAACCCCTCCCTCCCTCCTTCCCTCCCTCCCTCAAGCCACCCCTCCTCCTCCTCCTCCTCCTCCTCCTCCTCCTCCTCCTCCTCCTCCTCCTCCCTCGCCCTCTCTCATTCTCTCTTTCGAAACAGATTAGGCGCGAGAGAGCGATCGAAAGGGGGGGAGGGGGCCTTAGATCATTTTCTGAATCCATTCTAGACACATACGATCTTGTTCAGCATCCGAGAGAGCGCAAGCACAAAGTAAAAAAACTGGTTCTGGAGCGTTATTTTTTTTTTCTTTTTTTAAATTCTTTTAGTCTCTCTTTTTATTTTTTTTTATTTTGTGTGTGTGTGTGCCAGGTCTTGCTTCGTTGATTAAAATTGCGCACTGTGTTTGATTTAGGTGATGTTTTTTTTGTGTTTTTTTTTAATGGTTTGGCGCACGATTGGCGTGTGAACGCGGTGGAGATGCTTTCCATAAATCTTTCCGCGTAAATACCTTTCCTGTTGCGAGAGAGAGAGAGAGAGAGAGAGAGAGGGAGAGAGAGAGAGAGAGAGAGAGAGAGAGAGAGAGAGAGAGAGAGAGAGAGAGAGAGAGAGAGAGAGAGAGAGCAGGTAAGAGAGAGGAAAAAGGCGAGAGACAGACAAACATAAAGAGAAAAAGACGCATAGAGAGAAAAAGAGAATATTTAGAAGAGAGAGAGAGAGAGAGAGAGAGAGAGAGAGAGAGAGAGAGAGAGAGAGAGAGAGAGAGAGAGAGAGAGAGAGAGAGAGAGAGAGAGAGAGAGAGAGAGAGAGAGAGAGAGAGAGAGAGAGAGAGAGAGAGAGAGAGGAGAAACATTAACGTATCTTTCGTCAGACACGTTTTACATAGACAGCTGTTAACAGGTACAACGAACGTTCCCTGTTCTAAAACCGAATACATTTGCCGAAAAAAAAAGACACTAACTAAGCAGAAGGAAAAATAATTGATAAGAAAGTATAAGAATTTGAAAAAAATAATGATAATAATAATAACTAATTAAATAGATATATAAATGAATAATAAAAATGAATATATACAAAATCTGACTCGCTAGGAAAAAAAAATTCCCGCCAATCGTCCGCATCCGCCGAAATAAAATTATAAAAAAATATACGCCCCTCCGAAGATAAACAAACAAACACAAATGGGAAACAAACACACCAGACTTGTTTTGATATAAAGCAAACCAATCGCTAATCGCCCCTCCCCCCTCCCCCCCACCCCCCAATCCGAGAGGAAAGAGAGGACTGTCGTGCCATACCTAGTTATTAGGACGTGCCATTATTGGCTTCGTCCTCGCGGGAAATCTGTGGCATGTCATTCATCAAGCGGAGTTGCGTCGCTTCGCCAATAGATGTCACTCGGGTCGCTCTCTGCGCCTCTGTCTCTCTCTGTCTTTCTGTTTCTCTGTCGCTCTTTCTCTCTTTGTCTGTATGTCTGAGTCTCTTTCTCTCTCTGTCTAGCTCTTTCTCTCCTTATCTTTCTCTGTCTCTCTGTCTGTCTCTCTCTCTCTCTCTCTTTCTCTTTCTCTCTCTCTCTCTCTCTCTCTCTCTCTCTCTCTCTCTCTCTCTCTCTCTCTCTCTCTCTCTCTCTCTCTTCAATTTTATGCGTCTGTCTCTTAATTCTTCTCTCTCTCTCAGTCACAGCCAACGAAAAGAAAATCAGAAAGTGATACAATTATCAACCAAATAAATAAATAAATAAAAACCACCTAGACAAAAATAATAAAACAAAAAAGAGACCACTCAACCATAAACGAACAAACAGAAGACCAAACGAAAGACAAAAGAAGAATAAGACACGAACCAATTACGCTTAGACCTCAATTATATAACCTCACTGGCTGCATAGGCATGGCGAGGCCGGGAGACGAGCCACGCTACTTCCACGCGAATTAAAGCGACAGGCGCGAGAAACGTAAACAATGGGAGGTTGGGGGTTGGTGGAGGTTGGGGGTGGTGGTGGGGGATGTCGGTTGGGGGTAGTGGGTAGGGATGTGGGGTTGGGGGTGGAGGTTGGAGGTGGGGGTGGGGGTTGGATGTGGGGGTTGGGGGTGGGGGTTGGAGGTTGGGGGTAGTGGGTAGCGATGGGGGTTGGGGGTGGATGAGGTGGAGGTG
>NW_028234440.1:19230456-19235456 GCF_977035675.1 Penaeus japonicus
AAGGAGGAAAAGAGAGAAGAAAGAAGAGAAGAGAAGAAAAGAGAAGAAATATAGCGAAAGAAGAAGTAGGAAAGAGATGAAGGACGAGGAAGGGGAAGAGACGAAAAAAAAGGAAAAGAAGAAGAGAATGAGGGGAAAAGAGGGTAAGAGAAAAAAAAAGGGGGGGTTAGAGTGCTTATAGCGTGTCATGATTGTGAAAAGTAAACATGCGATTTTCTTTGATTTTGCTCTATTTACGAAAAGGGGGGAAAGGGAGGGAGGAAGGTGAGCGAGTAAAGAGAGGGGAAAGGGAAAGAAGGGGGATGGAAAAGGGGAAAGGATCATTGAATACATTTCGATTTACTTTGCCGGAATTTCTTTTTCCCGAATAAAAGATTTCTATTCTTATGCACAGGCAGACATTTGGCGACAGAGGAAGGAAGATATGCAGACAGCTTGGGAGAAAGAGGGAGAGATAGATTGAGAAATAGATAGGCAGAGGGAAAGAAAAACAGAGAGAGAGAGAGAGAAAGCGAAAGAGTGAGATAGATAGATAGAGAGAGAGAGAGCGAGAGAGAGAGCGAGAGAGAGAGAGAGAGAGAAAGCGAAAGAGAGAGAGAGAGAGAGAGAGAGAGCGAAAGAACGAGAGCGAGAGAGAGAGAGAGAGAGCGAAAGAACGAGAGCAAGAGAGAGAGACAGAGAGCCAAAGCGAAAGAGCAAGAGAGAGAGAGAGAGAGAGAGAGAGAGAGAGTGGCACGCGGGCGCTGTCAAAGTTCGACCCCCGCCCATTCGTCAGGACGTCCAAGCACAATGGGCGGCGTGATAATACGGCTCGTGAGGCCTTTGTGATTCCTGCTGCGGCCGCCCACTATCTTTTGTTTCCATCTCCTGCCGACGCGCGCGCTCCCGGGAATGTCACCCTCGGTGCCAGTCAACGAGGGGGGGGAGGGGGAGGGGGAGGGGGAAAGGGGATGGGAGGGGAGGGGGGAAGGGGAGTGGAGAGGAGGAAGGAAGGGGAAGGGAGGTTTCTTACTTCCCTTCCTCCTCTTCCTCCTCCTCTTCCTCCTCCTCTTCCTCCTCCTCTTCCTCCTCCTCTTCCTCCTCCTCTTCCTCCTCCTCTTCCTCCTCCTCTTCCTCTTCCTCCTCCTCTTCTTCTTCCTCTACGGCCTTCTTATTGTTTTTTTTTTCTTTCTTTCGTATTCTTGTTCGTGTCAACAAGGAACTCAGTAAGACTTTAAAAAATGGATTATGAATAGATAATGAAAATAATCATAATGTTAACGATAACAATAATGATAATGGTGATTATGATAATAAATGAGATATCTGAAAATGAAATGATAAATAGTTTATCAAGAATAATTAAATAAACCGTAAGATGAATTACATATATATATATATAAAATGAATACAATAAAATGCCTGTACTCCCTTTGAACACAACCCCCCTCTCCCTCCCCCCCAAAAAAAAAAATCCTACTCATTATGTTAGTTAAAAAAAAAAAATAAAAAAAAAAAACGGAAAAGGCGCCATTGTTTTAAGTTCAAAAGTTTCTCTCTCTCGATGCCATGACGTCACACAAGCCTGTCAGGGAGTCAAGGCACCGTGAACGTCGGCGAGCAAAGAGGGGGGGGGGAGAGGGGGATTGTTAAGACAATGGCACCATGGCACTCTTCTTCTTCTTCTTCTTCTTTTTCTTCTTCTTCTTCTGATCTTCCACCTCCTCCTTTCCTCATGATCATCTTCTTCTTCTTTATCTTCTTCTTCTCTTTCCTCTTCCACCTCTTCTTCCTTCTTTTCTTCATCTTTCTACCATCTCCTTCTTCTTCATTGTTTCCTCTTCTTCTCCCCCTTCCACCATCTCATCCTCCTCTCCTTCTTCTTCTTCTTCCTCCTGATCATCATCATCATCATCATCCTTCTCTTTTTCCTCCCCTGTACGTAAGTGATACCCCCCCCCTCCCCCCTTCCCTTTCACCCCCACCCCCACCTCACCCCCCACCCCCATAACGTTGACACTATCTCCAGCCAAGCCTATTGTCGGTACGTTGTGGGGGGTAGGGGGAGGGGGAGGGGGTTATGATGGAGGGGGGGGGGAGGGGAGAGAATGGAGAAAGGGGGAAGATTGGTGTGAAGAAAATGGGGTAATGGGGGAGGGGAGGGTGGGGGTAGGTTTAGGGGTATGAGAGTGTGATGGATAAGGGAGCTAGGGGAAGAGGAGTAGGGATAGGGGTAGTGGAAGTGGAAGTGGGGGTAGGAGTGGGAAGAGGAAGAGGAGGAGGAGGAGAAAAAAAGGGAGGGGAGGAGGAGGAAGAGGAGGAGGAGGAAGAAAAAAAGGGGAGGAGGAGGAGGAGGAGGAGGAGTGTCTGGTGACCATCCTTCCAAACCTAAAGAAATCACAGAATTCCATCGAGGGGAGAGTTAAACGTCAGACACACATAATTCATCTCACAAAATTTCATCCCCCGAGCTGCAACAAATATGTAAATTATACTTCCGTAATTTAAATGAACCACCAAAGTATAAACTCTGACGCCTAGTGTGGAGGTGAGATGCATCCAACGAGCAGGGAGAGCAACACAAACAGGCAAGCCACACATAGCAACTTTAATTAACACTTAATTAGCACTTATATGCCTTTTCACTCGACGAGAGAGAGAGATAGAGGGGTGGGGAGGAGAGGGGAAGGGAGATGGAGAGAGAGGGGGGGAGATGAAGAGAGAGGGGGAGGGAGATGGAGAGAGAGAGAAAGGGGGGAGGAGAGGGGAAGGGAGATGAAGAGAGATGGAGATGGAGAGAGAGGGGGAGGGAGATGGAGAGAGAGAGGGAGAGGGTGATGGAGAGAGAGGGGGAGGGAGATGGAGTGAGAGGGAGATGAAGAGGGAGAGGGAAGGAGATGGAGTGAGAGGGAGATGGAGTGAGAGGGGGAGAGAGATTGAGAGAGAGGGAGAGGGAGATGGAGAGAGAGGGAGATGGAGGGAGAGGGAGATGGAGAGAGAGAGGGAGAGGGTGATGGAGAGAGAGGGAGAGCGTGATGGAGAGAGAGGGGGAGGGAGATGGAGAGAAAGGGAGAGAAAGAGGGAGATGAAGAGGGAGAGGGAAGGAGATGGAGAGAGAGGGAGAGGGAGATGGAGAGAGAGGGAGAGGGAGATGAAGAGGGAGAGGGAAGGAGATGGAGTGAGAGGGGAAGGAAGATGGAGAGAGAGGTAGAGGAAGATGAAGAGAGAGGGAAATGGAGAGCAAGAGGAAGAGAGAGGGGGAGTGAGCTTTGACTTTGACAAGTTTATTGAGACAAGAGGTTACATCGGATAAGGATGAAGGAACATAAGTTATCCTAGAGTTCATGAGAGAGAGAGAAAAAGGGAAAGAAAAATATAGAACAAGAGAAATAATAATAAAAAAGATAGACAGAGAGATTTTCAAAAAAAATGAGACAGAAGTAAAAAAAAAAAAAAAAAAACAGCTGTACCTTGCGTAGGGTCCGCTGTTAACATTAAAGCAGCGATCAGGTTTAGTCTAATATTTACTGTTCTAATTCCCTGAACAAACAAACACCTCGGCCAAGCTAGAGAAGCCTTGAGTGTCGACAACATGTTTCGTAAACCCGAGTCCCGATCTGAATGCCTCTAAGTGCCGGGAGAGTGCCAGTGGTGCCGCTGCCGGTGCCACCCCGAAGCAGATTCCTCGCCCGGTCCGGACATGATCCTTCTCGCCAACCGCAGGACTCGTTAAAGTCCGATTCACCGAGCTTTGCCGTGCCTCGATCGCCCTTAACGACCGCCGCTGGTTTAGCATTGTTGCGCTCCCACTCCCTACCCCTCCTCTCGATCTCTCTCTCTCTATTTCTCTTGCTCTCTCTCTCTCTCTCTCTCTCTCTCTCTCTCTCTCTCTCTCTCTCTCTCTCTATTTCTCACTCTCTCTCTCTCTCTCTCTCTCTCTATTTCCCACTCTCTCTCGCTCTTTCTCCCTCTTTCTCTCTCTCTCTATTTCTCTTGCTCTCTCTCTCTCCCTCTCTCTCTCTCTCTCTCTCCTACCCCCCCTCCCCCCACACGTGCCTCCCGAAAGAGCAGAGCAAGAAGCCTGGTGCGGAATGTCAGCAGCCTTTGAGCCGAGACGCAACTTTTGCCAAACGGGATTAAAGAAGATTACGGAGCGACGGTGAGCGCGAGCCCAGGGAGGGAGGAAGGAGGGGGGGGGGGTGGAGAGGGGGAAGGGGGGGAGAAAGGGGTAAGGGGTAGGGAGAAGGTGCAAGGAGGAAAGAGTTAAGGAAGAGGCGAACAAGGGAGGGGGGGCATAGGTAAGGGGAAGGGAGAAGGGAACAAGGCATGGGAGCATAGGGGGATGGACAAGGGAGGGGAAGAGGGGAAAGGGGGGGGGTAAAAAATGAGGGGGCGGAGAAGGGGGGGAAGGGGGGGAGAGGCGCCCGTGGACACCGATATCTTCTTTGGTCGAATTTAATGGCTCTCCAACGACTGGCCACTCGCGTCTCTGCGGTTTCCTTGCTGATCTCCCGACGATGCTTAGGGGGCGTGGGGAAGGTGGGGAGGGGGGGAGGGGAGGGGAGGGAAGGCTTGAGGTGTCGGGGATCATGTCGTGGGATGGGGAGGCTACCTCTTTCCCTTCCCCCCGCTCCTTCTTCTTCCTCTTCTTCTTGTCATCCTTTCTTCTTTAGCTTCTGCCTTTCGTCTTTTTATTTCCCTATTTTGCTTTTCTTCCTTCCTTCCTTCCTTACTTACTTACATACTTTCTCCCTTCCATCCCTCCTTCCCTCCTTCTTTCCTCTCCTTCATTCCCCCACCCCTTTTCTCCCCTTCTATTATCGCTTTCCCCCTTCATCCTTCCTCTCCCCTCATTCCCTCTTCTCGTTCCAATACCCCCATCCCCCTCCGTCCTCCCTCCCCCCCTTCTAACACCCCCATCCTCCTCCCTCCCCCCTCCCCCTCCCACCCGCGCTTACCTTCGCTCTTGGCACCCTCTATGCATTTCCTGGAGATCTCTGGAATATATTTCACTCTCTTTG
>NW_028234440.1:19240456-19242956 GCF_977035675.1 Penaeus japonicus
TATACATAAAACCAACAGATTCCTATCCAAGAAAAGAACAAAGACGAAATTCCGAAGTGAGTTTCTTAAACCAAAAAAAAAAAAAAAAAAATCCAAAATTTCTCGGAATCTCATTTCTTACGAGAAGGGAAGTGAACTGTCATAAGGCACTCCTTAAGAAGGTTTTCTAAGACTCGAGTAATCACACGAGAATCAAGAGCGACGGCAATTCGACCGGCATTTTCCCACACATTACCTGGGCACTGACCTACAGGTAACATATTGCTTTCCCACGACCAGTCTCGCACCCGTTGACGACCTCTTGTATCTAGTCGTACCTGCTGTGCTTCTCTTCTCAATCTTTCTCTCACTCTTTCTGCGCGGGCGCGTTTGTTCTCTGGTCGTATCCGATGAGGATCTTGTTCTCCTTTTTTTTTCTTTCTTTCTTTCTTTTTTTAATTCTCTGGGTCGTCTTCGCTCTTCATCATATTCTCCCTCTTTCTCTCTGTCGTACCCAATAACGTCCCTCTCTCCTCTTTCTTTTTATCTTATTTATTTTTTTCTCTCTTTCTTTTTTATCTTATTCTCTTTTTTTTTCTTTTTTTTTTATTCTCTGGGTCGTCTTCGCTCTTCATCATATTCTCCCTCTTTCTCTCTGTCGTACCCGATCACGTCCCTTCCCTCTCTCTCTCTTTCTTTTTATCTTAATCTGTTTTTTGTTGTTGTTTTTTTTTTCTCTCTCTCCTCTTTCTTTTTATCTTAATCTGTTTTTTTTTTTCTCTCTCTCTCTCTCCTCTTTCTTTTTATCTTAATCTGTTGACTGGTTTGAACGCGACGACCTTCTCTTCCTCCTGGTCGTGCCAGAGGAGATCCGTGCTCCATCTTTTTCTCACTCTTTCTCTCTCCCTCGCTTGTTTACGGGTCCTCATGTGACGGGTGATTGCGCACCTGCCGCTTCCATGGTTTATCTGCGATTGCTGCTGTCGCTTTTATCACGAGGTGAAAGAGCCACGCCCTCCGCCGACGCCGCCGACGCCGCTTGCTGGCTTGTCTGAGGCGGAGACGCGGAGGCATCGGCTCCTTCTGGCTCCTTCTGGCTCCTTCTGGCTCTCTCTGGCTCTTTATCTGGATAATTTGTATAGATAGGTTGATAGAAATAGATATGTATATGTAGATATGTATATGTATATATATATATATATGTAAGTATGTATGTATATATTATATGTATATATTTCTAACTATCCTATCGTCTCCCTTCTCTCTCTCTCTCTCTCTCCCTCTCTCCCTCTCTCCTTCTCTCCCCTCCTCCCCTCCTTCCCTCCCTTCCTTCCCTCCTTTCCTTCCCTCCCTCACATGATATCCCGAAGACATCCCCGATCGCCATCCCGGCAGATCCCGGAGTCAGAAATCATTAATGTTCAAGCATGTCCTTGAGAGCACCGCAGCGACCATACATTACCTGTCGCCTCATTAACTCCGAGTTAAGGCCAGGTAAGTCCCTCCCCCCCCCCCCCTCCCTCCCTTTCCCCCTCGTACACATACACCCTCTCCCGCTCTCTCCTCCTTCTCTTTCTCCTTTCCTTTCTCCTCCACCTCTTCCTCCTTCCTCCCTTTTTCTCCCTCCTCTTGTTCCCTTTCTCCTCTTTCTCCTCCTCTCTCTTCCTTCCCTTTCTCCTCCTCCTCCTCCTCCTCCTCCTCCTCCTCCTCCTTCCCTTTCTCCTCCTCCTCCTCCTCCTCCTCCCCCTTCATTCCCTTTCACCCCAAGCCGTTTCGAATAGGATCCCACACCTATAAACATGAACCAAAACCCGACGATGAAACGGGATCGAAATCCATATTGTTTCTCACCCTCCCCTATAGAAACGCAACTAAGCCCGGATCACTTATATTTAGAAGAAGAAAAAAAAAGACATACCAGAGATTATTTAAAAGAAAAAAAAAGGAGGAGGAGGGGAGGGGGAAGAGGGGAGAAGATATATGATGAAAGATCGCATTCTAAAATATCATTAATAACGGCTAGACGTACCGACAATACGGCTACAAAAGACCATGGCCGCATCTCGCCATGGTGGCCAGCTTAACTCCGTGATTAATGTACCGGTGTTAAGATCCTTTTGTCCTCCGCCGAGGCCTTCGTCTGGAGGGCGCTTGACCTCCCACAATACTCCGCGTTGGGCTAGCACTTACGGGGACGAACGGCGACGTAAGGTTATCGAGGACGAGCTCTGGGAGACGAGGTGATCGGGAGTTGGGGAGAGTACGTGTGGTTATTGTTTCTGTTTTTTTCTTTCTTTCTTTCTTTCTCTCTCTTGAGGGGGTGGGTGGGTGGGTAGGGGTGTAATGTGTGGGTATGGATTGCAGGGTAGGGTATGATGTATGAGTGTGTGTGTGGAGGGGGTGGGCGGGGGTAGGCTAGGCAGAGGCGGGGGAGGGGGGTCGTGTGTACGTTATGTGTGGATATGTGTGTGTATGGTTTGTGTTTTGGGTGATATGTGGGTACCGGTCCATAAGGTTCTGT
>NW_028234440.1:19247327-19253938 GCF_977035675.1 Penaeus japonicus
CAACCCCCCCATCCCCTCCCTCACCATCCTTCTTAAATTTCACCCCCCTTTTCCCCCCCCCCCCACACCCACACACCCTCCCCCTTCCTTCAATCCCCTCCCCCCTTCCATCTTAACACCCTCCCCCCCCCCTCCCCCCTCCCCCCTCCACCCTATCCCACCCTCCCACTATTACCCCCCCCCCCAACTAAACTCGGCCCAACCCCCCCCTTCCCCCCTTCCTCCTCCCCACCAAATTGAACCATACCCCTTCCTCCCTCTCTTCCCCCCTCCCTCCCTCCCTCCCTCGTCCCTTCCACCCTCCCATCCTCAGTCCCATCCCTTTCGTCCCTCCTTCCCCCACTATCTATCCCTCCCTCCCACCCTCCCTCCCTCCCTCCCTCCTTCCCCCACTATCTATCCCTCCATCCCTCCCCTCCCTCCTCCCTCCCTCCCCCCCCCCCTATCCCCCCCATCCCTCCGCATGCGTCATAAAGCCTCCCGGCAACCCGTCGCAATGCAATTTTTATTTCTCAGCTCCCGCCCGGCAAAGCCCGTTGCATGCCGCTCATTATGCAACGGAATGGCCACTAATTCACTCATCCCGGACGGAATATATGGCCACTTGGAAGAGAGAGAGAGAGAGAGAGAGAGAGAGAAGAGGAGAGAGAGGAGAGAGAGAGAGAGAGAGAAGAGAGGGGCCCCATCACTCATATTATTCTTTTCTTTTTCTCTTTTTTTTCTTTTTTTTTTTTTTTTCATTCTTTTTCCTTCCGAATAATTTTAATCTTACGGAGAAGACCAGGGGGAAACCCCGTTCAAAGGCTTGAAATTTGGGTAAATCTGCGCCCTTTTTTATCGGAGGGAGGGAGGGAGGGAGGGAGAGGAGGGTGGGAGGAGGGAGGGAGGGAGGATGGGAGAGGGGGAGGGAGGGAGGGAGGGAGGGAGGGAGAGGGGGAGGGAGAGCGGGAAAGATAGTGGGGGAAGGAGGGAGGGAGGGAGGGAGGGAAGGGGGAGGGAGAGCGGGAGAGATAGTGGGGGAAGGAGGGAGGGAGGGAGAGGAGGAGGGAAGGGGGAAAGATAATGGGGGAAGGAGGGAGGGAGGGAGGGAAGATTGGAGGGGGATAGTAAGGGAAGGAAGAAGGGAGTAGGGGAGGGAGAGGTGGAGGGAGAGGTGGAGGGAGAAGTGGAGGGAAAAGGGGAGGGGGAAGAAGAAGGAAGAATAGAGAAGGGTTAACAGTAAGGAAGGAAAGGAGAGGGGGATGAGAGGGGGAGGATACGAGGGGTCAAAGAGGATGGAAGATAGAGGAAAAGGGATAGACAGGGATGGGGAGGGAGTGAAGGAATGAGAGGGAGGGAGGGATAGTGAGGGAAGGGTGAAGGATCGAGAGGGGGGGGGGGAGAAGAGAGGAGGGAAGGAGATGAGGAAAGAGAGGGAAGGATAGGAAGAGAGGGAGAGAAGGAGGGAGGAAGGTGGAGGGTAAAGAGAGTGACGAGAATAAGGGAAAGGTAGGGAGAAAGGGGGTGATGGAAGGAAAAGAAAGAGGGAAAGGAAAGGAAGATGAGGGTGGTCAAAGGGAGGAAGGATGGGGAAAGAAAGGAGATGGATAGAGGGGAAAGGATAGAGGGGAATGGGGAGGGAGGGAGGGAAGGAGGGAAGGATGAGGGGGAAGGAGGGAAAGAGCAAATGAGGGAGAGGGAGAGAGGAGAGAAGAAGGGGGGTAGGAGAAGGGAGAGGATAGTAAGAATGTTGGAGAAAGCGGAAGAAAGGAGGGATAGAGATAGATAGATAGATAGATAGATAGATAGATAGATATATAGGGGGGAGGAGATATACCAAAAATGTTGCCAATAGGATGCCAAAAACCTGGACAAGCCTCGCTCTCTGACAAACAACATCAGGTTATGTAGGGCATGCTATGTAGGGTAGTTTATATAGGATATGCTATGAAGGGTAGGTCATGTAGGGTAGATTATGTAGGATAGTCTATATAGGGTAGGTTATGTATAAAGAAATAACAATACTCAAACATTTCCAAACCACAGTACCAACATATGAATAGCAACACAACCACAACAACAATGACAACAACAACAACTACACAACCACAACCACAACAACAACCACCACACAACCACAACAACAAAACCCCCACAACAACCAAACCACCACAACCACAACAACCAAACCACCACAACCACAACAACGACATAACAACAACACAACCAAAACCCCCACAACAACCAAACCACCACAACAACCAAAACCCCCACAACAACAACAACCACAAGACACCAACAGCAATTGAAGTCCGCCTCATCACACTTATCTAGACACCAGCCCCCCGACCACTTCCCTTTATGAACGGGAAAGTCCTGTTAACAGAATAAGCGGATGTTGTTCCATTGTAATTTTCGACGTTAGACGGCAGACTGCAACAGATAACGGAATGGCATCGAATCAATGTGCAATTCCGTCTCTATTTGCGTGGCGAGGGAGTGTGTGTGTGTGTGCTTGTGTGTGTGTGTGTGTGTGTGTGTTTCCGTCGTGAGTGAATTCGAAGTTCGAGTTTTTTTTTTTTTTTTTTTTTTTTTTTTTACATTTTTTTGTTATTTATTTGTTTATTTATTCATTATTATTGTTTTTTTTTTTTTGGGGGGGGGAAGGGTTAATCACTTTTATTAATAGATTCTATGGTTTTTATTCTAAGATGTATATATATATATAAAATATATATATATATAAAATATATCTATTATATAATATATAATATATATATATATAAACCCCACACGCACACACCCACACGCAGAACACACACACAAACACACACACACACAAATATATAAATATATATATATATATAATATATAAATATATATATATATATATATATATATATTTATATATACATATATATAAATATATAATATATTAAATATATGAAAATATATAAATATAAATAATAATATAATAAATATAAATATTATATAAATACATATGTATATATATATATATTTTTATTTTTTTCCCCAACTAATCAGTCTATAAAAAAAATATCTACGACTACAATCCCCACTCTTGACAAGATATAATGAGTCGTAAAAAAAGAAAAAAAAAAAAAAAAAAAAAAGATTTTCATATCCTTGTGGAGAAGCGGGAGGTGGTAATTTCGGTTGTGTGGCAGAGTGATTTGTTTAATAAAAGGACTGTATCGAGGAATGGATTGGAGTAATAAAATGGTGGGAATGGCGCTGCTCGAGATTGAGTGTGACGCATTAAACACACACACACACACGCACACGCACATGTGTGCATACATACACTCTTAGACGATTTTTTTTTTTATGTTCATGTGTATATATATATTTACTTGTATATAAGTATATAGTATATAATATTATAAAATAATATCTATATAATATATATATTTATAATAAATATATAGTATATATAATATATTCTTTATAATAATGTATTGTATCTATAAAAAAGAAAAAAATAAAAAAATTATAAAACATATATTTCTTTATATTCATGTATTAGTATATATAAATATAATATTATTATAATTATATATTATATATATATATATATATATACATATATATATCACATATAATATAATATATATATAATTATAAATATATATATACATATATATATATATTAAATATATAATACAAACATATATATATATATATAATATATATATATATATAATATATATATATAATATTATTATATATATATAGATAATAAATATATCTATAATATATATATATATTATATATATATATATATACATATACATACATATACTATTAATATTTATATATATATATCTATATATATCTATTATATATATTATATACATAGATATACACAGTATCTATGGCAACATATGTACCATATCACACACACACACACACACACACACCACACACCACACACCACATACACACACACACGCCTCTCATTCACACACTCATACACACACATATCGTATATATATATTTTTATAATTATATATATATTATATATATTATAGTTTAGTATATATATAAATATTATATATATTATTATATATATTATATTATATATATATATATAAATATATTATATTATGTAATATATATGTATATATTTAATTAATCAAACACTGCCACAATTTGGAACGGAAAAACTCGAAAGTTCCTCATCAGGCGTAAGCAATCCAAAAATGAATCAAAAAATTAATTCATTAATTTTTGGATTGCTTACGCCTGATGAGGGACTTTCTTTAAAAAGTTCGCGAAACGTCGCGAGTTTTTTTCTTTCAATTTGTGGCAGTGTTTTATTATTCTGTTATGTGCACGTTAATGTGTTTGTGTTTTTTGTTGATGTATATATTATATATATATATATATATATGATATATATATATATATTATATATATTTTATATTATACATATATTTATATATGTAAGTATTGTGAGGATATTACACATATAGGAGAGAGTGAAAGATATATATATATTATAGTATATTTGATATTATTAGTTATTTATAATATATATGAAAAAAAAATAAAAATAAAAAGATAAATGAATAATATATATATAAGATTATATATATATATATATTATAATATATATGTTTGTCTATATGTATATAATATATGATATTTATATTTATTTTGATTTTTATATATAGGTATGTATTTTGTTATATATTATATGATATTTTAGATTATTAGATATATATATTATATTATATTATATATACATACACAAACACACATCACAACACACACGCATATAACACACACACAACACAAAATATACATATGCATACAGCCCACAAGCCACATTTCCATCAATCCCAAACGATACCACAGTAAAAACCTAATCCTAGCATCTGGACCATCACCCTTCCCCCCACCAATCACCACCCCAGCCCTCTATCCCCCTCCCCCAGCACTCACTATCCCCCACCCCCTCCCCCCAAAACCTCAGGAGAGGGCAGGCCTAAAACTCCTTTCTATCTATTATCTATTTTCTGGATAGATATATTGTATCACAACTGAATAAATGAAATCTCGACCGATAATTTCCAATATCCAGCGTTTTATTACTGCTTCCACCTCCCCACCCTCTTCGTATAATAATAGAGTGGGGGGGGGGGGGGGGGAGGATGTGGAAAAATTGGAAAGTACAGAAAAAAAGGGGCCTTTTGTATGATAACGGTATCCGCGGTCTAATATTACCTGTTTTTTACCCCAATAGACCCAGTGACGCCGCACTGAACCATGACAACTGTTATTTTGACTTTGAGGAATTCGGTATATATTATAGATAGAGAGAAAGATCGATAGATAGGTTAGATAGTTCGATAGTAGATAGATAGTAAATAGGATCGAGCGATCGATAGGATAGATAGATAGAGAAGAATACATACATATATATCTCTCTATCTATCTATATTATACATATATATTATATATACATATACCTAAATCACCTATCTATCTATTATATCTATTACATTATATATATACATATATATATATATATATATATATTTATATATATATATCTATATATATTTATCATATACATGCATTTATAATACATACATACATACATTACATATTTATATATATATAATACATATATATATATATATAATATATTTCTTTATATATATATTATATATATTATAGATATATATATATATATATATGTATGTATGTATGTATATGCATGTGTGTGTGTGTGTGCGTGTGTGTATGTGTGTGTGTGTGTGTACATATGTAGGTATGTATGTATGCATTATTTGGCTATCTATAATCATTTTGTACAGCGCTATCTATTTATTTGTGTATCTGTTTATCTATCAGTCAATTTATCCTTCGATTTATCTGTCTATCTGCCTGCCCGTATATCTATCTATCTGTCTATCTTTCTGCCCGTCTATCTATCTATCTGTCTATCTTTCTGCCCGTCTATCTATCTATCTGTCTATCTTTCTGCCCGTCTATCTATCTATCTGTCTATCTTTCTGGGCTTGCAGTCTATGAGTAGCTATCTATCACTGTCTATCGCATTATCTGCGCGTCGATCATCATCCTATCTGGTCTATGACTGTGCGACTGCCCGATCATATAGCTACTGACTTGGAGTTCGGCTCGCAGACTTGTCACATCTGATCTACATCTATCTATACCGCACATGAGCAAAATTCCATTCGAGCAGACAACAGATGAATGAAAACAAGAAGATGGGGAGAAACGCAGGAGATACTACAAGACGAGAACAATATTAATGGCATTCCTTAACAATATCTCTCCAGTTCTTTCATTCTCTTTTTATTCCCCTCTCTTCCCTCTCCCCTCTGTCTCCCCTCTTCCCTCTCTCTCTGTCTCTCTCTCTCTCCCCTCTCCCTCTTCGATACGCCGGCCACTACAATTAGCGGCCAGTTGACAACGCTTCCATGAAAGGCCAGGATTTCCCCCTCCACATGACCTCCCCTCCCCTCCCCTCCCTAGTCCCTCCATCTACTCCGCCCTTCTCTCTCTCACTCTCTCTACCCCCTCTTCCTCCCTTCTTATCCTTGTCCGCCAGAACCCCTCTTTCTACTGTCTCTCCT
>NW_028234440.1:19254038-19261538 GCF_977035675.1 Penaeus japonicus
TGTTGTTGGTTGTTGGTAATGAAAAATATGACCAAAAATGGACCACTACAGTAGTCTCGATTTGAATACATTTACATAGAGATTTGCATATTTATTGCCATAGAGGGGAGCACTTTGAGTTTTTTGGGTTATCGAAGGGTATCACGCACGTGTGGAAAACGCCGGTAGCATCGTTCATAAACTCGGAAATGAAAATGATAAAAGTCAGCAAATAAAAAACAACAACAACAAGAACAACAACAACAAAAAGAAGCTCACGTGGGTGTTGGTTAGTCAGCAAAGAAGTATTCATATCCTGTCCTTGAGGTAAGTACAAAAGAAGAACAATGATACTTACCTTCTTTTTTTTCCTAAAGAAACAACAACAACGTATATATATATATAACAAAAACATCCTTCTAAATAGGATGTCATATAATTTTCACAAGTAGGAGTTGCAGGACACTTTTGAGATCCTATCCTAACGTTGATGTATAGCTGTACCCAAATCCAGTCAGCTCTTGTGTCCTGTGCGGCGCCGCTCTACGTCACTGGGGGAAAAAAGGGAGAGAGAGGGAGAGGAGGAGAAGGGGAGAGGGACGAAGAGGTAGTGGGAGAGGGGGAGGAAGAGGGGAAAAAAGGGAGAGAGAAGGAGAGAGGGAGAGGGGGAGAAAGAGGGAAAAAAGGGAGAGAGAGGGAGAGGGACGAAGAGGTAGTGGGAGAGAGGGAGGAAGAGGGAAAGAAGGGGAGAGAGAGGGAGAGGGTGAGAGGGACGAAGAAGTAGAGGGAGAGGGGGAGGAAGAGGGGAAAAAGGGGGAGAGGAAAGAAAGGAGAGAGGGGGAGAGGGACGAAGAATTAGAGGGATAGGGGGAAAGGGAGAGATAGGGAGAGGGGGAGAAAGAGGGAGAGGGGGAGGAAGAAGGAGAAGGAGGAGGAGAAATTGAGAGATTGAGAGAGAAGAGGAAAAAAAGAGAAAGAGATAGACTGAGAAGGAGCCAAAAGGAGAAACAAGAAGTGGAGAAAGAAAGGTAAAAGAAAGAGAAAGAGTGAGCGAAAGAGAGCAAGAAAAGTCCTCGGGACAAACACGTGCTGACTCGACGGAAAGTAACCAATAAGCAGCACAATATTGTTCTCTCCTCTTTCGCTCACCCTTCCACCAACCTTCCTTTCGCTCCCTCTGCTGCCCTCAGCTCCCGGGACAGACAGCCAACTCAGCAGCCAGGTTAAACTCCAAATACCCGCTTAATGATTTTTTTTTTTTTTTTTTTTTTTTTTTTTTTTTTTTTTTTTTTTTTTTTTTTTTTGAGGCGGGGGGGGGTTGCTAAGACCCAAACAATGCTAAGATGTCTTTGGCCCTTGAAGGAGGGGTAAGGAAAAGGGGGAGGGGGGTGATAGGTATAGGGGGGGATAAGTTTTAAAAAGGTGGCAGGGGGGGGGGGGGTGGGTGGGGAGGGGGGGGGGGGAAATTTTGGGTAATGGGTGTTGGGGGGTGGGGGATAAAGAAGGAGGTTCGGGGGAAAAGGGGGGAAAGTCGGGAAAAAAAAAGGAAGGAAGAAGGGAAGGGAGGATAAGAATCAAGGAAGGGATAGGAAGCAAGGGAGGATAAGAAGCAAGGAAGGGATAGGAAGCAAGGGAGGATAAGAAGCAAGGTGGGGGGGGGGGATTAGGGGAGGGCAGGACGAGGGTTTTTGAAAATTTTTTAGCCAGTAAAAAAGGTTCCTCAAAGGGGTCAGGGGAAAATGAAATATTTCGAGAAGGGAATATAAAAGCCAGGGAAGATCCGCCCTCTTTCCTTATTGTTTCTCAATGGTAATATTTTCCGTCATTCGATATTTCCTTAATGTTAATACTCGCGCCCTTTAAAAAATTATCTATTAAATTTTAAATTCCTTAATTTTCCCCTCAATGTGATATTTCCCAAATTCGATATTCGTAAAAATATCAATATATTATATAATAAAATAATAATAAATTATATATATATTTAAAATTTAAAAATTATAAAATAAAATATATATAAAAAATATATATATATATTAAATATATATATATAATATATATTTATATTATAATAAAAAATTTAAATATATATATTTCATTATATATTCCCTCAGTGTTTATGTTCTTTCGTCTTTAATATTTTCTCAATGTTAGGATTCTCCTTCGATAATTTTCAACAAATTGAAAAAAAGAAAAGAAAATGAAAGCAGAACTAAAATAAAATTGGAATAAACCTTAAAAAAAAGCATGGGGGAAAATTTTTACTATAAGAATATCCTTTGAACTGTGAGAATTCTTGGTTTACTCTCTCCTCTCCTCCTTCCCCTCTCTCCTCTCCTCTCTCTCCCTCTCTCTCTCTCCCCCTCCTCTCCCCCTCTCATTCTCTCCTCCTCTCTTTTTCTCTCTCTCCCCCTCTCTTTTTCCCTTTTTTCCCCCCCCCCTTTTTTCCCTCAACCTCTTCCTTTACCCTCCCCCATCCTTCCTCTCTACCTTCTTTCCTCCTATTTCTTCCCCGTCCTTCCCCTGCCCTCTCTCTCCCCCTTCCCCTCCCCCGCCTTCCTTCCTCCACCCCATCCCTCTCCCCTCTCCCCCCTCCCCTCCCCTCCCCTCCACCCCTCCCAGCAAGTGCCCCTCCTCCTTTCAATAACAGCTAGTCTCCCACACTCTCCATCTCCCTCCTCCCCCCCCACACCTTCCCTCCTCCCCCCCCCCTCCCCCCTCCCCCCTTTTCCCCCCCCCCCTCCCCCCCCACCCCCCTCCCCAAACCTCGGGGGGGCCGTCCCCCTTATACAACGAGAAAAAAAAGGGGCATAGTAAACTTTTTTTTTTTTTAAAGGGGGGAAAATTAATTTTTTTATAGGGGGGGGGATAGGTGAGGGAGGGGGTTTTTTTTTTTTTGGGGGGTTTTCCCCCCTTTCCCCTTCCTCCCCCCCCCTTTTTTTCCCCCTTTTTTTTTTTTTTGTTTTTTTCTCCTCTCCCTTTTCCTCTTTTTTTTTTTAAATTTTTTTTTTTTCCTGATGAATCGTGGGTATATTTGGTTCATAGGGTATATATATATATGTATATATATATATATATATTAATAAGATAATATATAAAAATTATATATAGTTAGTGGCATACACCAGATTCATCTTTCCCTCTTCCATCATTTTGGCCATCTTTTCCCCCCTCTTTCTCATTTTGGAAAAGGTTAATAAGACAAAAACATCTATCTCTTTACACTTTTTTCCTGCCTTTTATTTTTGTTCTGTTTTGTGTTAAGGATTTTTAAAGGAGAGATTTTTAAAGTCACCACTCCCCCTTATTTTTAAGTATTTTCTTATGTTTGTCATAAGTACTAATAATTTTCTTTAATAACACAGCAAAATCGTATAAGAATAAAGGACAATAGTTATATAAAACCAATACAAAAAAATGTGCATAACAATAAAATGTAGAATTGATTTTAGAAGGAATATTTAAGGAGGGCGAATAAAGAAGAGAAAAGAAAGTAAAAAAATAATTTATTTCAAGAAGAAAGTGAATGAAGATTATCGTAATTAGCATTTACTTAGGAAAGAATGAAAAAGGATATTCCTCCTCTTCCTCCTCCTCCCTCTCCCCCCCCCCCCTCCTCCTGGTCCAGTTTTCGCCGCAAAGCTTTAATAATGATAATAATAAGAGCAGGTTCACCCATCTCTCTCCCCCCCCCCCCGCCCTCCGCCCTAATCCTTCTTCCTCCTCCTCCTCCTCCCCCCCCCTTCCCTACTACTTTCTCCTCTTCTTTCTCATCCTCCTTCCCCCTCCTCTTCTTCTTGTTTTACCTCTTCCTCTTTCCCCATCCTCCTCCTCCAACCAATCCACCATATCCTCCTCCTCCTCCTCCTTCTCCTCCTCCATCTCCTCCTACACCTCCCCCTCCCTCTCCACCTCCTCCTCCATCTCCCCCAACCTTCTTCACCCCCTCCTCCTCCTCCCATTTGACCTGTGAGCGCGTCAGCTTGACCTCGAACGCGTCGAAGGTCACGGAGGTCAAATACCCCTGAAGCGCCAGTCTCTTTGAGAGGGTTGGGGCAGGGGGAGGGGGAGGGGGGTAGGAGGCTCCGCTCTCGCTCTCCGTCCTTCCCCCTCCTCCCCTCCTCCCTTCTCCCTCATCTAGTCCCCGGGTGAGTGGAGGGAGGTAGGGAGGGAGGGAGGGGGGGGGGGAGTGGTGGTTGCAAGAATGACACACCGATTGCAAGCAGGAAGGGAGTTTGCGAGGTGCTAGAGTGAGTTTTTTTTTTTTTTTTTTATTCATTCTATGACTGCAAGTTGTAAGGATTGCAAAATACTAGAGCGCTTCATTCTGAGACTGTAAAGCATATGCAAATTGCAAGCGTTTTACTCTCAGACTGTTGATAGAAACTCCAAGTTACAAGATTAAGTTTTGTTATTGATATTATTACCATTGTTATTATCATCATTGAATATTCGTCTTCATTTCGACTATTAAATCCCCCCTCCCCCGCCTCTCTCTCCCTCTCTCCCTCTCCCCTCTCCCCTCTCTCCCTCCCTCTCCCTCTCTTTCCCTCTCCCTCCCCCTCCTCCCTCCCTCCCCCTCTCCCTCCCTCCCTCCCTCCCCCTCTCTCCCCCTCCCTCTCTCACTCATCGGTTGAATTGAATAAACCCCGAAAATAAAGCAATACCTCTAAGATCAGTATCTCAAGTGCTGGCGCGAAAATCAAGGGTTGTTTCGGCCCCATGAATGATAATGATGGTAATATTTGTGGTGATTCTAGTAGTAGTGGTAGAAGCGAGGGTAGAGGGTAAAATTAGTAGTACTAGTGGTAGTAGTGATAGTAGTAGTAGTAGGGATGGCATTGTAGTGATGGTATTAGTGATATTTGTTTTAAAAGTGGTGGTCGTGGTGATAGTAGCAATAGTGGTTTTAGCGATAGTTATAATAGTCACTATTGTAGCAAAATTAACAGTATGCTAATAGTCAAAGTGGTGGTGATATTAGAAGTAGTAATAACAGTAACAGTAATGGTTGTTTTAGCAGTAATGATGATGATAAATCAAGTACTTTTATCAGAGGGAAAAAATGGTCCATTTTTCCCATCCAGAGCATTTAAGAAAACATTTTTTTCTTTTTTACATGTTCCAAGATATTTGGTCTTTCTAAGGGCATTTTTCAGGGTAATTTAGTCGTTAAGGGCATTTAGTGAAGGAATTAGCTCATTCTAGGGCATTTGATAGAGGTTCAAAGGGATTTAACTGGGCCATTTAGTCGTTGCAGGTGTATAACGATGTAATCGTCGTTCTAAGGCCTTTAAACAAGCCATTTTGTCGCCCCGAAAGCCATTTAGATCGTTAAAGGCTTTCAGAGACCTTTCGACAAACCTTTTAGTCGTTCCAAAGGCATTCAACGGAGCAGTCGCCTTTCCGAAACCTTTACGCAAGCCTTTTTAGTCGTCCCAAAGGCATTTAACGAAGCATTTAAGCAGGTCGTTGAGTCGTCCCCCCTGATTCGAGTTCGTTCCGTCGTTCCCGTCATTAGCCGGCGTGAAAATGACTCGAAGTCGTCGTTAGTTTGATTTTTATATTCCTCTCTCCGCCTCCTGCATGGTGTGTAAATAGCGAGTGTAGTCCAGGAATTACCCATAAAACTGGGCTGCTCGCTTATCTCATTTTTGTATTTTTTTTTTTTTTTTCTTATTCTTCTTTTTGTTTTGTTAGTCTTTTTTATTTGGTGTTTTCTCTTATTTTGTTTTTGTTTCTTTTCTATTTTCTCTTATTTTTTTTCTCTTCTTTTCTTTCTTCTTATTTTTTTTTCTCTCTAATTTACTCTTTGTTTCCTTCTTATCTTTCTCTTTCTTCATTTGCTTCTTTTATTGATTTACTTTTCTTTCATCTCTCGCTCTCTCTCTCCATCTCTCTCTCTCTCTCTTTCTCTCTCTCTCTCTCCATCTCCATCTCCATCTCTCTCTCTCTCCATCTCCATCTCTCTCTCTCTCTCTCTCTCTCTCTCTCTCCATCTCTCTCTCTCTCCATCTCTCTCTCTCTCTCTCTCTCTCTCTCTCTCCCTCTCTCTCTCTCTCTCTCTCCATCTCTCTCTCTCTCTCTCTCCATCTCTCTCTCTCTCTCTCTCTCTCTCTCTCTCTCTCTCTCTCTCATCTTAGGCTCGCGTTCGGTCAGATGTGCCGATAGCCCCGGGGCTATTCTTCAGCCTCATAGAGCTTTTTTTTTGGTAGGGTGGGGGTGGGGGTGAGGATAGGGGGGGGGGAGGAAGGGGTTAAGGAGAGAGAGAGGGGAGGGGGAGGGGAGAGAGGGGAAGGTAGGAAGAGATGAAGAGAGAGAAGGGAAGGGAGGAGATGAAGGGGGTGGGGGGGGGGGGTTATTCACGAGTTTCTAGTACCAGTTAAGTGTTAGTTTCATCCTTCTTTCAGTCATATACGTTTTATATGTGTATTTGTTGTATGTGCTTGCGTGTGTGTATGACAAGACCAAACCATATTAAAATTCCGTAAATAATTCCCCCTATTTTTCAACTTATCAATAAGTTAATCAACACACCTCTATACCACCACAAACAATTTCCCTTATCTTTCAATTTATAGATAAATCAACAAACGCACTTCTATACCATCACAAAAAGAAAGAAAAAAAAAAAAAAAACAAAGGCTACAACCACAGACATGCACTGCCCACCATGATTACAATGTGATAGTCAAAGCAACATTAAATCAATCGGAAAGTCTTACAGTCAGCCTCAAAGTGTGTTGTCTGTCGCGCCAACTCTTTTCGTTGTTGTGGGTTGAGTTTTTTTTTTTTTTTTTTTTTTGTGGTCGTCGAGTTTAATCCTCAACTAACCCCCCCTCCCCCCTCCCCCCTCCTCCAACCCCGACCACAATCCCCAAACCCCTATTCTGTCCTCTCTCTCCCTCCCTCCCTCCCTCCCTCCCTCTCTCCCTCTCTCTCTCTCTCCCTCCTTTCTTTCTTGTGGTTTGTGTTCGGATTCTACTTTGGGTCTGTTGAGTTTTTTTTTTTTTTTTTTTTTTTTTTTTGGGGGGGGGGGGTACGAAAGAAAGAAAGAGAGAGAGAAAGCGAGCGAGCGAGAGAGAAAGAAAGAAATCTCCACCTGCCTAGCCCACACAAAGGCAAAACTAATCTCTATTCGGAGATAGCCTAGTACAATAACTATAGATTGCATTGTCTTTTTTTTTCTTCTTCTTCTTCTTGGTAAAGAGGAAGAGGCAAAAAGGGCCTTGGTAATGCCCCTTTAAACGGTCATATGAAGAGGCTTGCATCGTCTCTCAATTGCCGTAAATTGCACGGGATGCCGCGGGCTTGCTTAGCCAACGTCACAAATTGGGAGAGAGAGAGGGAGAGGGAGAGGGAGAGAGAGAGAGTGAGCGTGTGTGTGTGAGTGAGAGAGAGAGAGGGAGAGAGAGAGAGAGAGAGAGAGAGAGAGAGAGAGAGAGAGAGAGAGAGAGAGAGAGAGTGAGAGAGAGAAAGTAAGAGAGAGAGAGAGACAGACAGACAGAGAGAGAAGGAAAG
>NW_028234440.1:19271538-19276348 GCF_977035675.1 Penaeus japonicus
GAAAACATAAATCGAGAGAAAGAGAGAGAGAGAGAGAACATAAATCGAGAGAGAGATAGAGAGAGAGAACAGAAACCGAGAGAAAGTGTACAGACCAGAAGCCTTCCCTTTGAAACATAATAATCGCTAAAAAATTCAATAGTTTCCCCTGTTGACCTTTTACGCAATCGTTATGCCCAGATGATCAGCGCGCGGTTGTGCCTTTTGTTGTTTTTGTTGCTTTTTTGTTGTTGTTATTGTTGCCTTTGTTTTCGATGTGTGTGAATTTGTAACAGGAGACGAAACCTATTTTTCCAGGGGGAGAGGGGGGGGGTATTAGAGAGGGGGGGGAGGTATTTTGTTAAGAGTCATTTTCATTTGTTAGTTGAGAGGATCTGTGATGTTTGTATTTGTTTTGTTTTTGCAATTGTATTTGTGGTAGAGCATATTACTCCTCCCCTTTCTCCATCCATAACTCAAAATGATATATTATTTTTTTTGTTTTTGTTTCTGTTTTTGTTCTTGTTCTTGTTCATGATGTCGACCTTTCGAAGATCTTTATATAGGATCATCCCCTTTTTAATATTTTTGTTGTTGTCAATGTTGTTGCAATTTTGCATTTGTTGTAAATGTTGTTGTTTATGTAATTGTTGTTATCATTGTTATTGTTTTTGTTTGGATTAGAAAGGTCATTGATTACCTCTTTTGACTTTTTTTTCTCGAAAATACCACCAGCAAATTGGACACGTCAGAGAGGCCTTCGTATCTAATATTGTCATATTCGAGTGTAATTCTGTGGCCTAATTGCATCTCAATAAAGGATGATGAGGTTGTACTTTTATTTCACGGGGGTGGGGGGGAGGGGAGGGGGGGAGATAGATGTTGACCTTTGGAGAGATTCTGAGTATGAATCGTTGTCTCTTCTTCTTCTTCTTTTTCTTCTTCTTCTTCTCCTTCTTCTTCTTCTTCTTCTCCTTCTTCTTCTTTTTCTTCTTCCTCTCCTTCTTTATCAATGGTCTCGTTTTCCCTCTGTTGCTTCTCCTTCTCCTTCCTCCTCCCTCCCTCCCTCCCTCCCTCCCTCCCTCCCTCTCCCTCTCTCTCTCTCCCTCCCAATCTTTTCATCACCCTCCCTCCTTCCTTCCATTCCCTCCCTCCCTCCCTCCCAATCTTTCCATCACCCTCCCATCCTCCCCTTTCACTCTCCTCCCTCCTCCTCCCTCCTCCCTCCTCCCTCCTCCTCCCTCCCCCCCTCCATCGCCGTCGGTAGTAAGACGTTTCAAATTGACATTTTGATTATCGGAAAAGAAGAAGAAGAAGAAGAAGAAGAAGAAGAAAAAAAGACTTTTCGAAAAGTCACCCCTGTAGCGTCCTTTGGTTGTTGTTTGCCCTTTTGCTGCGCCGCTTAACCACTTCCATTGCTTCTGCCAAGGAGTTTAATTCTGTAGTTTCTTTACGTTTTTATTTTTTTCGGGTGTTTTTTTATTCTTTTATTTTATTTTATTTTTATTTTATTTGTTTGGGTGTATTCTGTCTCGCTCTTTTTTAGTTTGTTTTAATCTTGCTTTTTTTTCTCTCTCTTTCTCTTTCTTTCTCTCTCTCTCTCTCTCTCTCTCTCTCTCTCTCTCTCTCTCTCTCTCTCTCTCTCTCTCTCTCTCTCTCTCTCTCTCTCTCTCTCCCTCCCTCTCCCTCCCTCTCCCTCTCTCTCTTTCATCCTATCACTCAATTTTCAGCTTCACTTTCTCCCTGTAATGCCGTCTATTATTTTTTTACTCTTTCATACAGCCACAATCTCTTACACAAAGCCCTCACTCCGATCCAGACCTCTCCCGTCCTCCTGCCCCTCCCCCTCCCCCTGATCTTCTTCCTCTTCCTCCTCCTCCTCCTCATATTTTTATTATTATTCTATCTTCCTCTTCTACCTCATCTTCTTATTATTATTCTTATTCTTCTCCTTCTTCTTCTTCTTCTTCACCTCCTCTTTCCCCTCCTCCCCCTCCTCCTCCACCTCCTCCCCCTACACCGCCTCCTCCTCCTCCTCCATTTTCCCCTCCTCCTCCTCCTCCTCCTCCTCCTCCCCCTTTCCCTCCTCCTCCCCCTCTCCCCTCCCCCCAACCCAATCAATCAAGCGTCCCTTTTCCATATTTCCCATCGACCGCCAAGTTATCAAATAATAAACTAGTGATATTTGACCCCAGGCCACAAACGTGGTTGAAAAGGGGGAGGGGGGGAGGGAGGGAAGGGAGGGTGAAGGGGAGAGGGAGAGGGAGAGGGAGAATGGGTGAAGGGGAGAGGGAGAGGAAGGGGGAGAGGTGAAGGGGAGGGAGAGGGGTGTGAAGGGGAGGGGGAGGGGGAGGGGGAGAGGGAGGGGGAGGGGGTGAAGGGGAGAGGGAGGGAGAGAGGGAGAGGGGAGAGAGGGATCAGGGGGACTCATGGAAAGGGAGATATTGGGTGAGAAGTGAGGGAATACAAGGAAATAGGGAAGAGGAGGAGGGGGTGAAGGGTGGTTAAGGGGGGAGGAGAGGAGAAGAGGGGAAGGGAGAGATGAGCGGGACTCAAGGATAGGAGATATTGGGTGAGAAGAGAATACAAGAAATTGGGGAAAGATGTCAGGGATTGGGGTGAGTGGGGGGGGGGGGTAGGATTATTCATTCACACTCCGCTATTCATGTATAACGGCGTGTGACCTTTTTTTTCTCTCTACCTTTTTTTTCTCATTCTAGTTTCTCTCTTTCTCTCTCTCTCTCTCTCTCTCTCTCTCTCTCTCTCTCTCTCTCTCTCTCTCTCTCTCTCTCTCTCTCTCTCTCTCTCTCTCTCTCTCTCTCTCTCTCTCTCTCTCTCATTCTCTCTCTCTGTAAGGCAGGGAAGAAGAGCAGAAGAGAGGTCGGGGAAGTGGGAAGAGGTGAAGAAAAGAAGGAGAAGAAAGAAGAGAGAAGGGAGAGGAGAATAGAACAGAAAAGGAGGAGGAGGGAGAAGGAAAGGGAATAGGAGGGGGAGGGAAAGGGAGGAGGGAGGGGGAGGGGGAGGGGGAGTTACCGCAGTAAAATAGCAGGGAGGGGCGTTACCGCAGCGCCCCCGCGGCCCCCCCCCCCCCCCCACCCACCTTCATTAGCCGCGCCTTGTCATTGGCATCGCGCTGCCCGCTTCGAGAACCGCTCGCCGCCGCCACCGCCGCTGATTTATCGGCGTTCAGCGGTTACGCATCGGTGTCATTACGAGGCCGTGCGCATGCCGATGCTCGCTGCTTGCTCCCCTGGTCGGCCGGATCGCTTGCGCTACGTATAACTTTTAACTTCGATGCCGCTTGTCTTGTTCTTCGGCCGCAAGCACCTTCATTCGGGCTTGCTTTGAGTTGCTCTGACTTGCTTTGGCTTGCTTTGAGTTGCTTTGAATTGCTCAGACTTGCTTTAACTTGAATGCGTTTGCTTGCTCCGAGAGTATTACCATTATCTTCGAGTTGTTTATACTTCGTCTCGATAATAATGATAATGATGATAATAATAACAATGATGATAATAAGGACAATGATCATAATAATAACAATAATAATAATGATAATAATAATAATAATTATAATGATCACAATAATAGTGATGATAATAATGATGATAATAATAATAACAATAATGATAATAATAAAGATGATAATAATGTTAATAATAATAATAATAAAAACATTAATAACAAGGATAATAACAATGATAATAATAAATTATGCCAAGCGGATATACTTTAGCTCTGGCACTCTCCGCCCAACATACTCGTCCTCCTGTGCATTCCAGACACGTTTCAGTCAAACATTTAAAGCAAACATACCTTTCTGATACATAACTCGGCGGGCAAGAGTCCGGCCTGACGCAGAGCCGACAGCAGGAAGCAAAAGGTAATTGGCAGGTTCCCCCACAGTCTTAGAAGCTATGCCGGCATTACACACAACCTGTTTCCAAAGGGCAAGCCTCGCGGTTGCTCTCTCTCTCTCTCTCTCTCTCTTTCTTTCTTTCTCTATCTCGCTCTCTATGTTTGTTTCTCTTCTTTTTTTTCTCTCTCTCTTTCTCATTCTCTCTTTCTCTCTGTGTCTTTTTCTCTTTTTTTTTCTCTCTCTCCCTTTTTCTTTCTCTCTCTCTCTCTCTCTCTCTCTCTCTCTCTCTCTCTCTCTCTCTCTCTCTCTCTCTCTCTCTCTCTCTCTCTCTCTCTCTCTCTCTCTCTCTCTCTCGCTCTATCTATCTATCTATCTACATATCTGCGTTTTATAATAAGGGCTCTATATAGTAACCTGTGACGGTAATATGCACAAACAAATGCACGCACATCCCCGACCCACCCAAACCCACCCTAACCCACCCACCACACCCTCCCATCTCCTCCCAACCCCTCCCAACCCAACCCCTCCCCTCCCATCCCTCCCCAACCCCTCCCCTCCCAACCCCTCCCAACCCCTCCCATCCCCCTCCCCATCCCCATCCCAACCCCTCGCCTCCCATCCCCATCCCCATCCCAACCCATCCCAACCCACCCACCACACCCTCCCCTCCCCATCCCCATCCCCATCCCCATCCCCATCCCAACCCCTCCCAACCCAACCCTTCCCCATCCCAACCCCTCGCCTCCCCTCCCTTCCCCTCAACCCACCTACCAAGGCATAAGCGCCCGCTAAACCGATCTATCAAGAATTAACGCAAGACAGGGAGAGAACCCGCGAGAACCCGCGAGAGACCACGAGAAACCACGAGAGACCACGAGAGAGACTGGCTCTTATAACGCAGCCATCACGGAGAGCGATCCGTGGCGATCCGTATCTTAGCGCGAGGATTATTAGGGACACGTAACCCTAGCT
>NW_028234440.1:19276448-19298948 GCF_977035675.1 Penaeus japonicus
GTCGAGGGAGGGGAGGGGAGGGAAGGGGAGGGGGACAGAGAGGGGCATTGAGCGGGGAGGTAGTGGTAAGGGGTAGGGGGACACGTGGAGGCGAGTTCTATTGTAGTTTCCCCTCATTGAACGTGACAGAAAACGTCAGACGGGGGTTCGGCCGGTCGCGCACTCTCTGCTCTCTGGGTGACATTCCGCCTCGAAAGGACCCTTGCTAGCGCGACATTTTCACCTACGTGCGTCCGTGCGTGCGTGCGTGTGAGAGCGGGTGTTGATATGGAGGGAGAGGGGAGAGGGGTTTCAGATGGGGGTTGGGAGGGGTATGGAGGGTTGGGAGGGGCATGGAGGGAGGGTAAGAGGTAGGGATGGGAAAGGGGGAGGATGTGAACACGAGACCTCAAGTATTGATGTAAATAGGTTTGTGCAGGTGTTTATTATTACTGTTATCATTATGCTATTATTATTAAATATTGTCATTACCATTGTTATTATTATTATTATTACTACTACTACCACTACTACTATTACTACTATGATCACGATTATCATTGTTATCATCATCATCATTATTACCCGTTCTTATATAATCATCCGACTTTTAGAAAAGTATATACGCTTCTTCTCTTTTTTCCTTTTTTTTGCATTAAAGAAGAAGGGCTTAAATAAAATAAAAATAAACGAACATCGAGAAGAACTAAGAGAAAGAGTAAAATCAAGAGAGAAAGAGTAAGAACAAGAGCGAAAGAGTCGAAAGGTCACTATATTTAACTCTTGACGGTCAAAGGGGAGGCAATCAGTGGGCGGTGGGTGTTTGAATGGCCTGTCCAATCGGCCGAGGGAGGGAGGGAGGGAGAGGGAGGGATGGAGGGAGGGAGAGGGAGAGGGAGGGAGAGGGAGGGAGGGAAGGAGGGAGGGAGAGGGAGAGGAGATGAGAGAGGGAGGGAGGGAGAAAGAGGAGGAGAGGGGACAAAAGGTAGGAGAAAAAGAAGGAAGGAGAGAGAGAGAGAGAGAGAGAGAGAGAGAGAGAGAGAGAGAAAGTTATCATCGTAGCCTGGACTGAGGGAAAAAAATAGAAAAGGAAGAAGGGGAGAAAGGAGGGGGGGGAAGAGGAGGGGAGGGGAGGAGAGGGGGGATAGCTGATGGGTTAACCTTTGCCGGCAGTGATTGGTTGGTGGGGGGCGAAGAGGGGGGGGGGGCGAGTCGATTCCCTAATGCTTGCCAATTTCCTCGCCTCTTTAATTGGCTTGGCCTTCTTGGTCTGACCTCTTGGCTTGAAAGAGAGAGAGAGAGAGAAAGAGAAGAAGAAGAAGAAAAGTAGGAAGAAAGAAAGAAAGGAAGAGAGAGAGAGGGGGAGGGGAGAGGAAGTGGGAAGAAAGAAAGGAAAAGAGAGAGAGAGAAGAAGAAGAAGAGGAAGAAAAAGGGGAAGTAGGAAGAAAGAAAGGAAGGAAGAGAGAGAGAGAGAGAGAGAGAGAGAGAGAGAGAGAGAGAGAGAGAGAGAAAGAGAGAATCAAAGAGAGCGAGTCTATTGATAACTTATATTGGTGTGATCTCCAAGCCAACAAAAGTGACACACGAACAGATGTCCCCATTGTGTTAAATAGGCGTTAAATACAGTAGGACTCCACGCCCGCCCGCCCGCAAATAGGCCTGATTAATTTTGCGAATAGCCAATTTATGTTATCACTTTAGTTTCCTTTTTTTTAAATCTTCTCTTCTTCGTAAGACCTCCCCCCCCCCACACACACGAATATCCTTACACCCTAAAATCTAGCCATTTTTTTTTTTTCTTCTTCTTCTTCTTGTTGCTATCCTCAACCCCCTCCTCCCTTCTTTCCTTCCCATCTTCCCCATCCTTCTTTCTTCTCCATCCTTCCCTCTCCCTCTTCTCTTCCTACCTCTCTTTCCTTCCCTCTCCGTTTCATCTTCCCCCTTTCTTCCCTTTCCTCTCCTTTCTTCCCCTTTTTCTACCCCTCGTTTCTTTCCCATCCTTCCCCTCTCCCTATCCTCTTCCTACCCCATCCTTCTCATCTTCCCTTCCTCTTCCTACCCTTCATTCCTTTCCCATCCTTCTTTCCCCTACCCCCCAACCCACCCCACCCTTATGCACCCTCCCTTCCCATAGATCAAACCCCCTCCCCCTTCACCCTTGGCAGGGGCGTGCGGCCGCGGACCCACCGACATAAAAGCCGCAGTTTAGTGTTTTCCCTTCCGAGTCCTTCCTGGTAACCCCCCCCTCCTCCTCCTCCCTCCCTTCCCCAACCCCCTACACCCCTATGCGACCCCTACCCATCCTCCCTTTATGTGACACCCCCCCCCCCTCCTCCTCCTTCTCTATTTCCCCCTTCAACCCCATCATATACGGAAGCGCCAGTGTTTCCCAGCTAAAGAGATGCATGGAAGCGCAAAGAACCCTTTTCCCCCTCTTTCGCTCCCCTCTCCCCCCCTCCCCCCCTTCTGTGCCCTCTTTCCCCATTCTTCCTATCCTCTTTCTTTCCCCTCTTCTTTCTTTCGTATTCTCCTTTCTTCTCAGCATTTCTCTATTCATATCCTCATCTTTCTCTCCTCTCTTCGTCCTCTTTTCCTACTGTTTTTTTTTTTCTTCTTCTTCTTCTTCTTTCCTGAGACTCTTTCTCTCCCTCATTATCTCCTTCGTTCCCCAGTCACGAGAGAGAGAGAGAGAGAGAGAGAGAGAGAGAGAGAGAGAGAGAGAGAGAGAGAGAGAGAGAGAGAGAGAGAAATGGGGAAAGATGGAGAAAGATCATAAATAAGACATTAATTTAATTTGTTATCCTGTTTATAGGATTTCAGAGAGAGAAAGAAAGATCCATAAAAAAATTATCCTTAATATTTAGGTTAACATTTTAAAGTTTTCCGTTAAAAATGTACCTCTAGTATTTCTTTATCCCTTCATCTTCTTTTCATAAACTTCACCAATAATGCAGTTGCAAATTATATGCGGATGGAAATGAATGTGGTTCTTAAGAGTCCATTTCCAGGTTGTTGTTGTATCCCTTCGAAAATCTGCGTAAAATTCCCCTCAATTTTCCCGCGCTCGGCCCCCGCCATTAGTAGGCCATAAATGCTTTACAATTCCTTTCCCCCGGCCAGCGCGATCAGACCTTTCTTTCAAATTCAATTTAAATCGTCGTGTAGCCATTCCCTTGTGAGGAGTAATGTTCGTATTACTTACATCCTGATCATTCGATGCCAACTGCCGATAAAAAATGATCGTTCTCCCTCCGTCTTTTTCCCCCACTCTTTGGTTGGGTGTGTTCGATTTCCTGCGAGACTTTTCGGCTTGACCTTCGCATTTCGGATTCGAAGGAGTTGAATTCCTTCGTATGAATGTTAATTTTACTGTGGAGGTAATACATTTCAATTAATCTTTAAAGTAAAACACTGCCGAGGCAAAACTACATTATCTTATTACTTAAGAAGAAGAAGTAATGGATTAGCTGTCACCAATCACGAATGCGTTTAACTATCGAATGCAATCGGACGAGAAGGAGGGGGGGAGGGGGGGAGAGAAAGGAGTTTTTTTGGCGGGAAACAAACGGTCCGGAAACCTGACTGGTCGGAAATGACGTCACGGGTGATTAGTTCGCGGTTCGGCCACCACCCCTTCGTGGCGCGCGACTCGATACCACGCGACAGCCATGATTTATGGGCAGAGTTTTGTAAATGTCAGGATCATCCATGAGCAAGATTTCGTAAATATGGAAAGGCAGGAAAGCGCCGTCGATTCGTCCGGCGGGCGGCGAGGACAGTTTTCGTTATTTTTGTTTATTTGTTTATTGTTTTTGTTGGTTTGCTTCATGGTGATAGTTATCATTGATATTATTTTATTATTAGTATCATTGATGTTAATATGATGATTATTATTATGAATATATATTTCTTTCATTGTTATCATCATCATCACTGTATTGCTATTGTTTTATGTCAAAGACCGAGAATATTCGACTTTCTTTAGCTCTTAAAATTGAGAAAAAGAGAGAGGGAAAAAAACAATTGATAATATATAATAATCTTCGTCCCAAAGCTATTCATCCACGACCACTATCGACTATCATACCCCTCCCCTCCCTCCCCCTACCCCCTTGATGCCTCAACCCGTCAAAACACACACACACACGAATAAGTACACACCCCGCAGCAAAGACCTTTAATCAAGTGTAAATTTGCGATAAATCAAATGGAGAAAAAAAGGTCAGAGAATTTCCTTAACCCTACCCCTAACCCCTACCCCTTTCTTAACCCTCCCCCAACCCCCTAACCCTCCCTTAACCCCATATCCACCCCTTCCCTAACCTTATCACCCCATTACTCCCCCTCACCCTCCCTCCACCCCTCCCTACACCCTCCCTCACCCTCCCCACACCCATTACCTCCTCTCACCCCTCCCTACACCCCTCCCTAACCCCCCACCCCCCATCCCCCACCCCAAGTCGTGTTAAGTGAAGCGTCAGTGACCAGATAAACACATCAACACACGCAGAGTCTCTCACTTCCGATTCGAAACCCGTCATATGCCGACGAGTTACGAAATTCTCTTCAAAGGACTTTTTTTTTTTTTTTTTTTTTTGGGGGGGGGTGGAGGGGAAGGGGGTTGAAAAGGATGGTGGAATGAAGGAAGAGGGAAGGATGATGGTGATGAGGGTGGAGGAGGATAAGGTTAAGGATGATGGTGATGATTAGGCTAATAGTGATTAATGGATAATGGAGGAGGATAATGATGAGGATTAGGTTAAGGATGATGGTGGTGATTAGGATAATGGTGATGATGAGGATGGGGATAATGATGATGGTGATGATGATGATGATGATGAATCCTATTGCAAGCTCGTGTGACATTTTTTTTTTCATTCTCTCTCTCTCTTTGTTTACATATATTCTGAAATCCCATTTATAAGTATATGGAATAAAAAAAATAAAAAAATGAATGCGGCACCCTAGAACCTGCAATAAAACATATATATCTCTTTATTCAAATGAGAGAACGAGAGTAATAAAATAAGTAATACAAAATTTAAAAATTCAAAATATAAAAAAAACGAAACAGCCTATGAATCTATCGTCTCAACCCCCCCCCCCCCCCCCCCCCCCCCCACAGCCACGTGACACGCCAATCTGACCCACCATGGCTTTTGGCGTGTCAAATCGGAATTGAAAAGCTTCGAAAGAAAAAGGGTGGGAGATGGGGGGAACTATGGTATTTTAGCTGCGTCTAAGTTTTCCTCTCTCTCTCTCTCTTTCTCCCCTCCCCCATCCTCTCTGTCTATTTCTATTTTTTCTTGTTTCTCTCTCTTACATACTCTCTCACTTTCTCTCTCTTTCTTTCTTTCTCTCTCTCTCTCTCTCTCTCTCTCTCTCTCTCTCTCTCTCTCTCTCTCTCTCTCTCTCTCTCTCTCTCTCTCTCTCTCTCTCCCTCCCCCCTCCCCTTCTGAGATTCAACAGCTCTATGGTAATCCTGACAAATGTATTTTGATTTTTCCCCCCTTTTGGGATGTCTTATTTTCTGTTGGCTTTTCTCTCTTTTGTTGGCCCTCTCTCTCTCTCTCTCTCTCTCTCTCTCTCTCTCTCTCTCTCTCTCTCTCTCTCTCTCTCTCTCTCTCTCTCTCTCTCTCTCTCTCTCTCTCTCTCTCTCTCTCTCTCTCTCTCTCTCTCAAGCGCTGGTTCTTTCTTTCTTCTCTCTTTCTCTGGATTTCTCTCTCTCTTCTATTTTTTTTCTTTTTTCTTTTCTTTTCTCTCTACTCTCTCTCTCTCTCTCTCTCTCTCTCTCTCTCTATATATATATATATATATATATATATATATATATATATATATATATATTGAAAAAAAAACAGATAATAAAATAAAAAGAACAAGACAAAGCCAGAAGAGAGAGAAAAAAATAACATAGAGAAAGATAAAAAAAAAAAAAAAGTAAATAAAAAAAGAGAGAAAACAGAAAGAAAAAAAATCCCTAAAATTCCCATCCTGGACAGAGTAGTGATAATGTCAGCTTCAATTAATTTACAAAGTTTCAACCTGCTATTGATTTCTTTTTCTCTCCCTCTCTCCCTCACTGTCTCTCACACTCTCTTTTTTTGGAATTTAAATTTATCATTTTTTTTCTCGAACACAAAAAAGTCGGTCGGAAATAATGTCAAAAGTTCGAGTCTGGATTAAATTGTGTATTTTTTTTCGTTTTTTTTTTTTTTTTTAGTCTGTGGCTGTTGTGACCCAGTCTGTTGACGTGTGCAAATAAGGATGATAATGATAGCAATAATGACAATGAAAATGATAATGATTGTGATGATTATGATATGGATGATAATGAATATGATAATATTAATAATAATGATGATAATAATACTGATAACAATTATGATAAGGATGATAACAGTAATAGAAATGATAATGCTAATGATGATGATAATCATTCAAGTAAAAATAAACAAAGTATAGATGTCTGATAAATATATATATATATATATATATATATATATATATATATATATATATATATATATGTATGTATGTATGTATATAAACTTTTAATCAATAATATGATATAATAATATAATATAATAATAATAATAATGTAGTGCCTCTTTTCTCTGAAATTCTTCTACACTCATACATTATGAACTTCCAAAATACATCAAAATCGAAACCACATCGAAATCAAAAAAAAAAAAACGAGAAAAAAAATATAGAAACGAAAATTTTCTTTTTTTTTTTTTTTTTTTTTGCTTTACGGAATTAATAAACCATGAAGATCTGTTCCTAGTTTGAAAAGTTGAGCAAGTTAGACTAGCAGAACCTCGCGAGAGCATTCAGTTTTAAATGAAGTTCGCTAACTTATTGAAGACGGTTGAGGAGGGGGAGGAAGAGGAGGAGAGAGAGGGAGTAAGGGAAAAGAAGGGGAAGAAGGGGGGAGTGGAAATAGGAGAGGGGGAGAGGAAGAGGAGGGGAGGGGACAGAAAGGAGGAGGGAGGAGAATAGGGAAGAAAGGGGAGGGAATGCGGAGAAGGAAGAGAAGAAGGGAGAAGGAGAAATAGAGAGAGAGACAGAAAGATGAGATTGAGAGAAAGAGAGAGAGAGAGAGCAGGGAGAACGAAAATAGATACCGTGTATTTTATCTGACATTCAACCTTTTTTTTATAAACTTTAAAGATGTATCATTAATGATTTTCATTATTCAAAGTCATCGATAGACTTTCGGTCAAAGGAATTATGAAATTGTGATGGCGCCAGATTCAGTGTAAGTTTAATATGAAAAGTGTATGAGTGTGTGTATGCCTTTGGGTGCATGTGTACGTCTGTGTATGTGTGTGTGTGTGTGTGTGTGTGTGTGTGTGCATTCCTCTTTCACCTACATGAGTGTAAGTAACCTTTCCTCCTTGACATAGAGAATGAAGAAGCTTCCCGCCAGAACAACGCCCAGTGGGATCTAGAACTTTCGAATCCGAATCGATTCTCGAATCGAATCACTTACTCGATCCCGAGAAAAAAAAAAGAAATGGTGAAGAACGAGATCATTTTGAGTGAATTATTTCCTTTCTTTCTCATTCTTTTGAGAGAGAGAGAGAGAGACAGAAAGAGAGAGAAAAAAAAATTAAAGTAAACGATATAGAAACAGCGTAAGGATAATAAAGCAAAAAAGAAAGATACACAAAAAAAAAGATTAAAAAAAATGTCAAAAATTAAAAAAAAATAAAACTAAAAAAATCTCCCAAAAGTAGGAGCCGCTCCCACCACGAAGACATTATTACGTAGAGGCAAATGTGTTATACGTCCCATAAAGTATCAGCGAATGTAGCCCCAAATGCATATTAATGAAGCACGGGGCCTCGACTGGCGTTATGTAAACAAGGGAACCTCCGGGCGTTCAAGGGCCGTTCTCCCGTCGACGTTATTCTTCCTGTAAGAGGTCGTCAAACTTTTCATAGTGTCGTTGCGAGGAGCCCGTCGTGAACCCGGCGGCGAGGGCATGAGGGAAGAGGAAGAGGAATGCCTCGGAATCTCTTTAAATAAAATGCTTTAAAAAAAAAAAAAAGATGAGAGAGGGAGGGAGAGAAAAAAAAAATGGCTGGCTGCGCTTGAACTCGTATGAGAGCTCGCGCGTGATACCACCATCCCCTCCTCCCCTCCTCCCCTCCTCCCCTTCTCCCCCTCCTCTCCTCCACTTCTCTTCTACCCTCCCCTCGCCCCGCCCCCTCCTACCCCCTCCCCCAGAAGCTTCGTCTTAAGCCAGGCCTTTTGTACGACTTCCCGGGCCGTGCTTTAGACCTTCTCAATTGCGTATTGGTGGTCAGTAGTTGACCCCTTTCCTCGGGGAAACCTTAGAGCTGTTGAGGGGGCGGGTGTCGTCTTCACGCCCCTTCTCTCGTTCTATTGTTCTCTCTCTCTCTCTCTCTCTCTCTCTCTCTCTCTCTCTCTCTCTCTCTCTCTCTCTCTCTCTCTCTCTCTCTCTCTCTCTCTCTCTCTCTCTCTCTCTCTCTCTCTCTCTCTCTCTCTCTCTCTCAGGCTCGCTCGCTCGCCCTCTCGCCCTCTTACACTTCCCCTATCTCTCGCCCTCTCGCCCTCCCCTCACTCTGCTGAGTTGACGGAAGATGAGAGCGCACTCTGACTTTTTGTCTTCGTACATGTCAATAGCGATATTCTAATAAGTTACCATTGTATAGCCTTTCTCAAACATCTTCGTGTGTGTGCGTCTAAAACCTTCGCTCAGGGGTCCGGACGCGGCCGTAATTTGGCGGGCTTTTCTGGACGAATCACAGCGAGACGCGTCCCTTTCAAACTGACCAATAGGGGGCGGGGGAGATAAGGCGCGCTCTTTATGGACCTATCAGGAGATAAGGCCGGCAAAAAACGTGGCCACACATAAAAAGGGATTCAAAGATTTGCATTTTTACACCATCATCACAGGCAAGGGCTCTCAAAGTCTTAGACAGGCCAGAGGGCAGAGCACTTCGAAGTGTGATGGTGGCAAACCCCGCCTGACACCGTGGAAATTTTCTTTTAGAAGGGATATGTTTGTTTTTTCTTTCTCTTTCTCACGAACGAACGAATTTTTGTATCTCAAAAAGTATGCGTGGATATATTGAGAATTATACTTTGTTTTTCGAAGGTTGTTTTAATCGGTTCTGGTTGAGGTTTTCTGAAATGTAAACATGTGAGAAAGAGAGGGTGAGAAAGAGAAAGAGGGAGTGAAAGAGAGAGACTGAGACAAAAAGGAGGAGAGAGAGAAAGAAAGTCGTGAAATCCAGAGAAAAAAAAGGAAATATAAAATCATATATATCCCCACATGTATTGATACAAGACATTCACAGAATAGAGATCCCCCATCCCACCCTACCAACCCCCTCTCCCCATCTCCCCACATTCCCCTCCAAACCCCCCAAAACTGTCACCCTCCCACCCACCAAACCCCAAGTGAAAGAGTTATCTCCGAAATTCCTTCTGGATGCTGCCACTTCACCCAAAACAAAGCATCGTGAAGAACTAAAAAATATATATTCCATTCCCTTCGTCCTCCGCCATAACTCTGTTGCCCGACGTAAACACCCGCCCTTGTTTAACCTAATTGCAAAACATGTTTCACGCGATGTTCCACGCTGGCCGGTCGGTGATAGAATATTGCTGGGTGGTGGTGGTGGGTGGGTGGGGGTGCTTTTGTGTGTGTGTGTGTGTTTGTTTGTGTGTCTATATGTGTGCTTGCACGCGTATCTATCTATCTATCTGTATGTCTGTGTATCTGTGCCTTTAAATACAACACACACACACATAAAAATACATACACGTTTGTGTGCTCGCACGCGTATCTATCTATCTATCTGTATGTCTGTGTATCTGTGCCTTTAAATACAACACACACACACATAAAAAATACATACACGTCTATACATCTCCTAAGATCTATCTAAATCAAACCATAAATCTAAAAAAACAAAAGACATAACAACCATCCAACCAAAAACAACAAGAAGATACGTCACAAAGAAACCTGAAAGATTCCCGAGTTTAAAAAATACGAAGAAGAAGAAGAAAAATTCCCAATTGCATATACATTGAAGAACTCACCAATACCTGTCTTCTAACAGGAAGATCAGCATAAAACGCCAAAGATTGTGATGGACCAGTGACAGGTATGATAGCTGGGAATCAGAAGGAGGAAAGTGAATGATAGTTATTAGTAGTGCGAGGATCATAAGGATAGAAAACGTACGGGTGTGTAAAGTGGCTGATGATGGAAATAATTATGTCTTTTCTGCATCTTATGATCGCTTTTTGTAACATATGAATATGATTTTTTTTCTCTCTCTTTCTTTTTTTAGTTTTTTTTTTTTCTTCTTCTGATATCTTGTGTTCGTGCCGTTTTGTGTTTGTTCTTTACCTTTCTCGTTTTGTTTTGTTTTTGTTTGTTTTCGTTCTTTCTCTCTTTCGTTCTCTCTTTTTTCGTTTTTTTTCTTTTTCTTTCTTTCGTTCTCTCTTTCGTTCTTTCTCTCTTTCGTTCTCTCTTTTTCGTTTTTTTCTTTTTCTTTCTTTCGTTCTCTCTTTCTTTCTTTCTTCCTCTCTTTTTCGTTCTCTCTCTCTCTCTCTCTCTCTCTCTCTCTCTCTCTCTCTCTCTCTCTCTCTCTCTCTCTCTCTCTCTCTCTCTCTCTCTCTCTCTCTCTCTCTCTCTCTCTCTCTCTCTCTCTCTCTCTCTCTCTCTCTCTCTCTCTCTCTCTCTCTTAATCCCTCTCTCTCCACCTATCATCTATATTTAAATCAACATATCTATCCCAATCTATCTCTCTCTCTCTCTCTCTCTCTCTCTCTCTCTCTCTCTCTCTCTCTCTCTCTCTCTCTCTTTCCCTCTCTCTCTCTCTCTCTCTCTCTCTCTCTCTCTCTCTCTCTCCTCTCTCTCTCTCTCTCTCTCTCTCTCTCTCTCTCTCTCTCTCTCTCTCTCTCTCTCTCTCTCGCCTACTCTCTCAATCCTTACCCCCCTCACCCCACACCCCTCACCCCTCCCCCTCCTTCTAATAACACTAACACACCTTGCAATATACACCTATTCCATCAGCTAAAGAATACCATCACACAAGATAATCTCTCTAAGACAACGCACGTGTTTCAATATCGCTCGCACCATGATCACTTTTTGCCGTATAAATAATTCACAAATTTCTTCTTTTTTTCCAGGTAATTGATGCCATGTTCGCCGACTCCACCTGTTGTTGTGAGTAATTTTATAATGAGATCAACACCATTCTTGGATGTTGCACTGCCGAAGGATAGATGCAATTGATTATGCAATTGATTATGCAATAGATGCGTTAAGTATGGTGTTGGTATAGTGTCCTTTGGGTGGTATTTTGTATGGTTTTGTTAAGTATAGTGTTGGTATAGTGTCCTTTGGGTGGTGTTTAGTATGGTTTGGTGGTGTGAGTTTGATGTGTGTGTTAGGTATAGTGTTGGTATGATGGATGTGTTAAGTATAGTGTTGGTATAGTGTCCTTTGGGTGGTGTTTTTTGGTATGGTGTTGGTGGTGTGAGTTTGATGGATGGATGTTAGGTATAGTGTTGGTATAGTGTTCTTTGGATGGGTTTTGTATAGTGATGGTGTGGTGAGTTTTAATCCACGAGTTTCATTAATGTTCACGATAAGTACAATATTGGTATAGTGTTCTCTATGGTGTTGGTATCGTACAGTGAGTTTAATCGGCGAGTTAGTATAACGTGTCAGTATAGTATCATTACAGTAAGAAAATTCCCGACTTTACATAATGTATAGTGCACAGTATAACTATACTCTCATAATTAAGTGTCGAAGTAAATCCACACAAATAACACCACATTATCCGAGGAGCGTAGAATAATAAGAACAAATATGAACCCATCACAATATCCAAATAGGCGTGCATGAGAACAAAAAAAAAATAAATAAATAGATAAATAAATAATTAAAAAATAAAATAAAAATCAATATAGCCAGTAGCGCGCGCGTGTCTATTTCTCTCACGGCCAAGAGAGAGCGAGAGAGAGAGAGAGAGAGAGAGAGAGAGAGAGAGAAAGAGAGAGAGAGAGAGAGAGAGAGAGAGAGAGAGAGAGAGAGAGAGAGAGAGAGAGAGAGAGAGAGAGAGAGAGAGAGAGAGAGAGAGAGAGAGAGAGAGAGAGAGAGAGTTTGATTTACCATGTTCATTCAATATATAAACTGAGTATATACATGGAGAGAGAGAGAGAGAGAGAGAGAGAGAGAGAGAGAGAGAGAGAAGGAGAGAGAGAGAGAGAGAGAGAGAGAGAGAGAGAGAATGTGCATCGCCATTGCTATGCCGACCCGTCGCGTGCCTATAATGCGCTCGATGATTGTAACAGGTGTTTGATCTGACTCGTTAAGGCTTTAATTTAATGCGGCGGGTGCGTGTGTGCGTGTATGTGCGTGTGTGTGTGTGTGTGGCTATCTCCACGGGCGATTGAGGGGAGAGTAAGAGAGAGAGAGAGAGAGAGATAAGAACAAAAAAAGAAAGAAAAAAAGGTATTGCCGTGCCGGAGGAGGTGGGTGGGTTGGGTGATGGGGAGGGGGAGGGGAGGGGATGGTTAGGTGAGGAGGCGAGAGGAAGGGAATATATGTATATATATATATATATATATATATATATATATATATATATATATATATATATATATATATTTAGAAAATAAAGTTATATAATCATTCCGTTTGCTGTGGAATAGAGATATGTATATAGGTAGGTAGATAGATAGATAGATATAAATATAGATAAGGGTATAATTATGTATATAGTTATCACTATATATATATATATATATATATATATATATATAAAAGATACTATCTTTACTGATGATAACGTACGATAAGATCTAGACATTACGAAGCTTCGAGTTTTAGGTTACGAGACTGTGGACGAAACCTCAAGTGTTCCATTATCCCTTGTTCAACTCGGAGATGCTTCGAAAATTTGTTTTTCCTTTTTTTTCTTTTTTGAATAGCGAGGATTTCTCAATTAGTAAAGTGAGGGATTGGCTTTTGTATGTTTCATTATTTATTTTATTTTATTTTAGTGTATTTTTATATAGTTTTGGATCATTTACACGAACGTTTCTAGAATATTTCGAAAAAAAAAATTATTTTATTTTTTTCTTAAGTCTGTAGGGATTCATTCTCGTTTAGGGGGTGGGGGTGGGGGAGGGATATGGGTAGGGAAGGAGAAGGAGAAGGAGGAGGGGGGTGATGTGATGCATTTAATCATCGAGGGATATCTTGGTCGTTAATCTTAGGTCGTGCGGTAGGTGGCGACGAAGTCTATCAAGAGGCCTCGACGCTTGACTTATAAAAGAGTCGTTTAACTTTGCGACGAAACAGCTAACGACGATGTGACGCGGTGCAGACATGGCCACTTGTCGACTGTCCGTCCCCCTGCTCCCCCGCCCCCCTCCCCTCTCTTCTCCCCTTCTCCCCTTCTCCATTCGCTTCCACTTTCCCTCCATTATTTTTTTTTTCCTGGATCCCCCTTTTTCTCTCCCTTTCCCTTCATTTGTTTCTCTCTGTCTCCCTACCCTTCCCTTCATTTCTTTTCTTCTCCTTCTCTCTCTTCGTCTGTCCCCTTTCCCCTCCTCATCCCTCCCTTCTTCTGTACCCTTTTCTTTCCCTTACCCATTTCCTCCCCCCCCCACCATACCCCCATCCCGTTGCAACCTGCATCCCTCCTCTACCCCCCCCCCCTCTTCCCCTCCTCGAACGCACCCACTCGCCACCATCTCCCCCTCTCCCTCCTCCCTCCATTTCTCCTCCCACCCCTACCTCCTACCTCCTCCCTCCCCTACCTCCTCCTCCTAACCCCTACCTCCTACCTCCCCTACCTCCTCCTCCCCCCCCCACCATCTCCCGTCCCCCAGCACCATCACTCAGTCGCGTCGTAACGAACTCTCTTCCCCCGACCTAAGGCGTTTCAACACCAGATTAAAGTACCTATTTGAGGCGCGATCCGATTTCAGCAATCAAAGGCCCGGGTTATGGCGAGCGGCGTCGGCGGAGGAATGTTGCGAGTAAACAGTCTTGAACGAACAACAGAAGGGCTGCTTGACCTGACCTTATCTGTGACATGTGCTCAGACTGTTGATAAAGGTGAAACATCATCGCGGTGTTGGGTAGCTGCTTGTGAATGGCGGCCCTCACTATATTTAGCACGCTCGTTTATTTGCTCGCTCGCGGGCTCGCTCGCTCGCTCTCTCACTCTCTCTCTCGTTCTTTCTTTCTCTTTCTCGTTTCTCTCGCTTCTCTTTCTATTGCTTCTCTCTCTCTCTCTCTCTTTCTCTCTTTCTTTATCTATCTCTCTATCTATCTGCCCTCCCATTTTCCCCTCCATCTCTCCCTCCCTATCTCCATTTCTCTCTCTCTCTCTCTCTTCCCTTCTCCCTCTCTCTCCCTCCCTTCTTCCATTCTCCCTCACCCTCCTTCTTCCCCCCATCTCCCCCTTTCTCTCCCTCCTCCCCCCTCCCTCCCAAAAACTTTCCCTGTGAATCACCCTCGCTCGGTGGACAGCGGCCGCGGTGTCTTGAGATAATAATTAGAGGCGAGATGTTCAAGGAAAGAAATCGGTGTGCTTTCAGTTTGAATTAAATCGTTTTTTTTTCGTTTTTTTTTTCTTTTCTTTTGATCAAGATTTTTTTGTTGTTGTTCTTCTTCTTCTTTTTTAGTTTGTTGTTTTTCTTGCTTCTTCATATATATATATATATATATATATATATATATATATATATATATATATATATATATATGTTTTTTTTATTTTCTTTTTGTTTTTCGTCTTATGGTTCTCTTTCTTTTTTTTTATTTTAGATCGTTTCTTTTCCTTCTCCTTCTTTTGAATTTCTTCTTACTTTTCTTCTTCGTCTCGTTCTTCTTCCTCTCCTTTTTTTGGATTTCTCCTTTTCCTTTTTTTCTTCTTCTTATTCGCCTTCGTCTTTGCCTTCTTCGCCTTCTTCTTCTTCTTCTTCTTCTTCTTCTTCTTCTTCTCTTTCTTCGCCCTCTTCTTCTTCTTCTTCTTCTTTAGTCCCAAGAGCTCCAACCTTGCTGGGTTTCAGAAGCTTTCGACACCACCGCGATGAAAATGGAGACTATACCCCTTACGACTTACTATGACCCTTTCGAGTCTCTGTCGAGAGGGAGTCAGGGGGGGGTGGGGGGGGGGGGGGAGTGCAGAAGAAGGATGCAAGGGGGGGAGGAGAGGGTGTTAGGATGCAGAGTAGGGCATGGGAGGCCCATATTTTTGTCACCCCCTCCCCTTCCCCTTCCCCCTCCCCCTCCCCCCCCCCCCCCCCCCCCTCCCCTCCCCCCCCCCCCCTCCTCCCCCCCCTCCCCTCCCCTCCTCCTTCCCCTCCCCCCCCCCCCCTCCTCCCCCTCCCCCTCCCCCCCCCCCCCCTCCCCCCTCCCCTCCCCTCCTCTCCCTCCCCGCCCCAAAAACAAACACATCGTCAACAAAAGTTTGCTTGGGTTTTGTTTTCAGAGCTTGCGATAAGCACACCCCCAGCCCGCCACAGACACAACTCGGCGTCCCAAACATGAAGAAAGCGTGGGAGATAAAGAAACTTCCTCCTCTCCTCCCTCCTCCCTCCTCCTCCTCCGCTCTTCGTGGCCGCCATCTTGGATCGGACCGCGAGACCAAAATATTTTTTTTTTCTCGTAATTTTTTTTTTTTTTTTTTTTTACTTTTTTTTTGTTCTTTCTTTTTTTTTGTATCTGTTTGTTATTTATTTATTGGTTTTGAGTTTTCTTAATTAAAGGAAAGTTCATTCATGCGAGTGGCTTGTTGTTTTGCTTACAACATTAAAGCTTGAATTTATTTTGTCGAATTATTAGTAAGACAGTATTACTTTTATTGCTGTTAATCTCATTATTATTATCATTATCATTATTGATGTTGTTATCATTTTTATAATTACTGTCATTATTATTATTATCATCATTATTATCATTACCATCATTAATTTTCTCAACGCTATGATTACAAACTATAATGATAATATTAGTTATCATTATTATTGTTATTATTAAAGTTTAAAACGTTAGATTTTTCCTCACCAAGACAACGAGAATGAGAAAGATACAGAGCCAGAGATCTCCCCCCTCCCCCCCTTCCCCCCACCCCTCCCTTCCCACACGACCTGCCAAGATGGAACCGCGCCCAGGTCTCCTGTGGAAGCGTGCAACTGTGCAATCCCTGTTTACACGGTGCAGGAAGCTTCCGAACCTCCAGCCGCCACAGCTGTCGGCGAAACAAGTGCTTCGGAAACCCTGTTGTAAGTGCCTCTCCTGTGGCCCCACGATAGGGCCTCCTACCCCCCCTCCCCTCTCTCCCCTTCCCTCCCCTTCCCCCCCAAGGGTATTAGGGTATTAGTGCCCGTTGATGGCCCTCTGTGATGATAGTGCCGGGTCGCTGATGGCCACGATTGGAATGTAATGAAGGGAAAAGTGTTTTGTGTTGAAGGCAAGATGGCGGGCCCACTTAACGGGCTTGGTGGAGCGTCGTTCACACGTTTTTTATTTTATTTTTATTTATTTTTTTTTTTTTTGATGGGATTTGTGTGTGTTTCGCGTTCCTGGAGGATGCCAGATGGTTACGGGAGATGGGCGGGTTTGTGCGTGTGTGTGTGTGTGTGTGTGTGTTGTGTTTGTGTGCGTGTGTGTGTGTGTGTGTGTGTGTGTGTGTGTGTGTGTGTGTGTGAGGTTTTCCTTTTTTTTACTCTAGAATGACGTCACCACAGCTTTCACTTCTCTTACTTTGTCAAAACAGTCACTTTAATTTTACATGAGCAAAACGTTTTAAGAAATTTAATCGTGCAGAAATTAAGCCAAATATTTAGTGTATTTAAGCTCCTCATGTGAAACACATCGGAAAAGATTTATATATAACAGTATTACTACTACAACAACTACCACTACCCATGATTATAAAGATAATAATGAAGATAATGATAAATGATGGTAGTAATGATAGTAATAATAACGATGACGATAATAATGAAAATGATGATAATCATAATGATGATGGTAATAATGATAATGGTGGTAATCAACAATCTAAGATTTTGTTTACTTTACACATGATACCGCTAGTACATGCAACTTACGGCTTGCTGACCATGGCCTGCTACCCCCAGTAGCTTACGCTTTCCTCTCTCTCTCTCTCTATCTATCTATCTATCTATCTATCTATCTCTATCTATCTATCTATCTCTTTCTCTCTCTCTCTCTCTCTCTCTCTCTCTTTCTCTATCTCTGTCTACATCTCTCTTTCTCTAACTCTGTCTCTCTCTCTCTTTCTCTGTCTACATCTCTCTATCTGTCTCCAACTCTCTCTCTTTAAATCTCTCTCTCTCTCTCTCTCTCTCTCTCTCTCTCTCTCTCTCTCTCTCTCTCTCTCTCTCTCTCTCTCTCTCTCTCTCTCTCTCTCTCTCTCTCTCTCTCTCTCTCTCTCTCCCACCCTCCCTCCCTCCCTCCCTCCCTCCCTCCCTCCCTCCCTCCCTCCCTCTCTACCTCTAAATAACATTGCCTACGACCCTGCAATGCAACCAACCAATCACTCCACAGAGCAACAGCCAACACATATCCACCTCTTGACGATGTTGCCTCTTGGTATACAGATGGATTGAGTTCTCATTATGCTGAAGGGTTAATTATGAGGCACTCGTCCCTAAGTACGGCCGTGTGTGTGTGTCCTTTGTGACGGAGAACACGTCGAGGTCTTCAGAACGAAGGGGGAGCCTCTACAGTGTAAATATTGTGTAAATCTTGGGGGGTGTGGGGTGGGGGGGGTGGGGGGTGGGATGTAGAGGGAGGAGGGAGGGAGGATGGGGAGGGGGTTGGTGGATGTGTGTGGGTGTGGGTTTGTGTGGGGGGGGATGGGTGTGTGTGTGTTGGGGGGGGGATGTGTGTTTGTGTTTGTGTTTGTGTTTTGTGTTTGTGTTTCTTCGCTTGGCTATACATGTGATCTTAGAGAAGTCCTATTTATTTTCCGAAAGTCCCATATATCACACTGTGTATTTTCATAATCGGCCGCGGTCACGCATTAGATAAGGTGGCATTCTTCACCCATTCACAGACCCCCCTACCCACACTCCCCATGCCCCCCCCCCTCCTCCCAAGTCTCATACCCCCACCCCTTCATGCACTCTTACCTCCCCCCCCCCCATCACCCCCACCCCCACCCCCACCTGTCTTCTGCTGCAGCTACACCTTCGTGAGTTTATATACGTGGTGACGCCCTACCTCGACCCCTCCTCCTCTTCCTCCTCCTCCTCTTCCTCCTCCTCCTCCTCCTCTTCCTCCTCCTCCTCCTCCTCCTTCTTCTCCTTCTCCTTCTTCGTCGTCTTCCTCTTTATCTCTTCCTCCCCTTCCTCATCCCCCTGTCTGTCCTCTCTCCTTCCCCTTTTCTTTCCTCCTCATCTTTTTCCTCCTTTCTCCTCCCTCCCTCCCTTCCTCCTCCCTCCCTCCTCCTCCCTCTCCCTCCTTCCCTCCTTCCCCCTCCCTCCCTCCGTCCCTTCCCCCCCCTCCCTCCGTCCCTCCCCCCCATGCTGTGTTCTATCGCCCACCTCATACCACAGACATTTCCTGTTCTGTTATTATTATTACGTTTTGTTATCTCCTTCCTTTATCAGTGATTTCTTTCTTCCTCTTGTTTTCTTTTATCTCCTTTGTTTTGATTATAGTTCTTGTTTAATGAAATTTAATGAAATGTAGCTGAGAATAACAAGATTGATAATTATTATGATTATTATTGTGGCATTGTTAATATTGTCAATGTTATTATAAATTGTTATGTGTTATTGTTATCATCAACATTATTATCAATATTTATCTAATTATCAATTTTTTAAATCAGATTATCAGGTTTTATCATTTTTTATTGTCATTATCATTATTAATTTTAATTATCATTACCACTCGCCCTAACCATCATAAATATTACCATCATCACCGTCAATATTATCAATTCTTATCAGTTATCATTATCACTATCCATTATCAACAAAATTATCAATTCAATTATTATCAATTATCGATTAATCTCACTCTTATCACCCATTTGTTCATTATGACTTTTATCTCTTCCCTGGCCTTTCCTCTTCTCAAAGCGTCCCATTACCCATTCCCCCTCCCCTACCCCCCCCCCTTCTTCAGATCTCCCCCTTTCCCCCTACCCACCCTTTGGACCCCTACCTCCCCCCTACCCCCCACGACAGGCCTGGGTATGTGGGCGGGTTCGGGGGTTGTGATCATGACTCGCTTGACCTTGTGGGCAGCTCGCTCCTTCCCCCTCCCTCTTTCGCTCTCTCTCTCTCTCTCTCTCTCTCTCTCTCTCTCTCTCTCTCTCTCTCTCTCTCTCTCTCTCTCTCTCTCTCTCTCTCTCTCTCTCTCTCTCTCTCTCTCTCTCTCTCTCTCTCTCTCTCTTATTTATTTCTCTCTTTCTCTCTCTCTCTCTCGCTCTTATTTATTTCTCTCTTTCTCTCTCCCTCACTCTCTCTCTCTCTCTTATTTATTTCTCTCTTTCTCTCTTTCTCTCTTCCCCCCCCCCTCTCTCTCTCTCTCTCTCTCTCTCTCTCTCTCTCTCTCTCTCTCTCTCTCTCTCTCTCTCTCTCTCTCTCTCTCCGACATTCCTCTCTTAGTCTTTCCTGTGTCTTCATCATTTCGAACCTTTTTTCATCATTATTCCGGTAATGAAGACACACCCTTTTCTCCTATTCTTCTTCTCTTGGGTCTTTTTCTTCTTCCTTTTGTTGTTCTTCTTCTCTTCCTCTAACTTTTTCTCTTCTTTCACTTCTACTAACACCATCATCACCTCCTCTTTTTCTTCTTCCTCCTCCTCCTCCTCCTCTTCCACCTCCTCCTCCACCACCTCCAAGACCTCATCTTACTCTCCTACTTTCCCTTCTTCTTCCTCCCCATCATCACCTTTTTATTTCTTCCTTCTTCACCATCATCATCACCATCATCATCACCATCTTCATCACCACCTGCATCACCACCTTCATCACCATCATCATCACCATCTTCATCACCACCTTCATCACCACCTGCATCACCATCTTCATCACCACCTTCATCACCATCTTCATCACCACCTTCATCACCACCTTCATCACCATCTTCATCACCACCTTCATCACCATCTTCATCACCACCTTCATCACCATCTTCATCACCTTTCCCTCGCTTGAAAATTATCCGTCGTTCGAGAAAGCATAAGGTCTCTCCCATTTACTTGGTACGGGCTGAGACGCTCCTTGGAGAAGGGGTTTGGGGGAGGGGGGGAGGGGGGGGAGGGGGGAGTCCCTCTTTTTTCCGACTGACCCTTCTTCACAAAAGATGATCTCCCTTGGCAACTCGTTCTCTCTCTCTCTCTCTCTCTCGTTCTTTTCTTTCTCTTTCTCTCTCTCTCGTTCTTTTCTTTCTCTCTCTCTCTCGCTCTCTCTCTTTCTCTCTCTCTTTCTCTTTCTCTTCCTCTCACTCTCTACCTCCATTCCTCCCTCCCTCCCTCCCTCCTTCCCTCCCTCCCTCCTTCCCTCCCACCTTCCCTCTCTCCCTCACTCCCTCCCTCCTTCCTTCCCTTCCTTCCTCCCTCCCTCCCTCCCTCCCTCCCTCCCTCCCTCCCTCCCCCCCTCCCTCCCTCCTTCCCTCCCATACAAAGTCCCGCGTGAGAGGGGCCATTTCAATGCCCTGTATGGTAAGCAGGCCCCGTTTATGCATACGGGAACAAAAGTTGCAGCGCGTGTTATTACGTTATCGAGCAGCTCAAGGCATCGTGCCCTTCTTCCTCCCCTTCCTCTTTCTTCTCCCCTTCCTCTTTCTTCCCTCCTTCCCTCCTTCTCCTCCCCCCCCCCCCCCCTCCTGGAGAGATTTCAGCCCTTGTCTTTTACTTCGGGTGGTCAGTCTTTCTTGGCCTCTCTCTTGTCTTCTCTCACTCTCTCTTTCTTCCTCTCTCTCTCTCTCTCTTTCTCTCTCTCTCTCTCTCTCTCTCTCTCTCTCTCTCTCTCTCTCTCTCTCTCTCTCTCTCTCTCTCTCTCTCTCTCTCTCTCTCTCTCTCTCTCTCTCTCTCTCTCTCTCATTTCTCTCTGTCCTTTATTTTCTCCATCATTCTCTCTTTTTCCCATTTTCTCCATCTTTCTCTCTTTTTCTCATTTTCTCCATCTTTCTATGTGTCTCTCTCTCCCTCTCCCTCTTTCACCCTCTCCTCCTCATTCTCCTCTTTCTCCCCTTTTTCCCCTACTCCTCCCCCTTCCCTCTACCCCCTCCTTCTCCTTCCCTCTCTCTTCTCCATCGCGAAGTCATCTTTTTCCTCCCTCTCTCTTCGTCCCTGCGAATGCGAAAGGGAAAGGCGCCGCGGACGGAGAGGGGGTGGGTCCTCGTCCTACCTCCGCTACCCCCCCCTCCCTACCTCTTCCTTTTCCTTTTTTCTTCTTCCCTCCCCCTTCTTCTTCCCCCCTTTCCCCCTTCCTCTTCCCCCTTTCCCTACCCTCCCGTTTCTCTTCCCCCCTTCCCCCTTTCCTCGTCCCCCCCTTCCTCTTCCCTCCCCTCCCCTTCCCGTTACCTCTTCCCCCTCCCCCTTCCCCCTTCCTCCTCCCCCCCTCCCTCTTTCTTCTCTTCCCTTCACCTCTGCCACTGTCTCCTTCTGCATCTTGCGAACCCCTTGATTTTTTTTTTGGGGGGGGGACGAGGCAGCCGTTCGGGACTCGCCCCCCTCGGGATCAACGAAAGAAAGAAAAAAGGGGAGGTAAAGGGGAGAGAAGGAAGGATGTAAAGGGGGAGAAGGAAGAGGATAAGGCGGAGGGAAGAGAAGAGAGAGGATAAGGGAGAGGGAAGAGAAGGAGGAGGGAAGAGAAGGAAGAGGATAAGGAGGAGGGAAGAGAAGGAGGCAAAGGGGGAGGGAAGAGAAGGAAGAGGATAAGGGAGAGGGAAGAGAAGGTGGTGGGAGGGGAGGAGAGGGGGGGGGGTGCCGAAACGAAACGTCGAGAAGCAGGTGTCTTGCGATGTGGATTCGTGAGCTTTCCGCGGGTCGAGGCTGTCATATTTGGTAAGCTGTGGAGGAGGGGGGTTAGAGATGGTAGGGGGTGGGGGGGGGGAAGCTGGGAAGAATGAGTGGGTAGGGGAGGGGAAAGGAGGAGGAAGAGGAAATAGAAGAAGAAGAAGAAGAAGAAGGAGGAGGAGGAGGAGAAAGATAAAGAGTACTAATGATAATACTAATATTAAAAGGAGGAGGAGGAGGTAGAAAGCGAAGGAAAATAAACGTGGAGGAGGAGGAGGAGGAGGAGGAGGAGGAGGAAGAGAAATCGGGAGATGTTGATGGTATGTGGGTGGAAGGGATGTTGCAGAGGGTGGGAGGGGGAAGGGAGAGGAGGGGGGAGGAGGAGCCGAGGGACACCTCATCTTCTCTGCTTGTGCAAGGCACTCTTATGATTTTATTGGGATGCCTTCGAGGTGACACAGACAATTCTTTATTTCGGAAACAGCATCAC
>NW_028234440.1:19301448-19313948 GCF_977035675.1 Penaeus japonicus
CTTCTCTTCCCCTCACCCTTCCCTTCCTCGTCCCTGAGACTCCCCGTCCATTTCCCCTCAGATTGCCCTCCCCGCCCCTTAACATTCCCCTCTTCTCGCCCCGTAGACTTCCCTCTCCTTTGCCGCCCCTGAGACTCCCCTCTCCCTCTATCCTCTCTCTCTCTCTCTCTTTCTCTCTCTCTCTCTCTCTCTCTCTCTCTCTCTCTCCCCTCTCTCTCTCTCTCTCTCTCTCTCTTTCCTCCTCCTCTTCCTTCTCCCCTCTCCTCCCCTTTCCGCCTCCCCTCGCTCCTCACCCTCCTCCCCTTTCCTCCCTCTCCCCTCCTCCCCTCTCCTCCCTCCCCTCTCCTCCCTCTTCCCTCCCTCTCCCCTCCTCCCCTCTCCTCCCTCTCCCCTCCTCCCCTCTTCCCTCCCCTCTCCTCCCCTCTCGCACACACCCCTTCTGACACGGTGGTAAAAATCGCCTTAATTCCCCAGTTAATTGAATCAAGATTTAAATTTCAAAGCTATCTGCGGTGTTCAGCCGCGGTTAAGCTCAAAGGCAAACAAGTCTCCTCTTTTATGATTTAGTGGATCGACTCGTAGATTTTTTTCCCCTTTTTTTCCCCCCCTTCTCTCTCTACTTCTTTTTTTTTTTATTCGAAGTATCTGTAGCGTGGCGGATTTGATAGTTTAAGCGTTTATAGTTTCGTTGCGGTGTGGACTTAAGCCAGCGCTCGGCATCGTCTTGGGAAGGATTCCGAGAAACAAAAGCAACGCGGCGGACGCGGAGTTTATGCGATCGAGTATCTTTTTTAAGAGGATTCGATGACTCTAAGGGACGAGCCGTAAAGATCCAACCCGCCATAGCGTCACTGCCACTATGTATGCTTATAGACTTACACAGTCAAGGGTCGGACCCTTATGAATCATTTATGTTTGCCAGATAGAGAGAGAGAGAGAGAGAGAGAGAGAGAGAGAGAGAGAGAGAGAGAGAGAGAGAGAGAGAGAGAGAGAGAGAGAGAGAGAGGAGAAAGAGAGAGAGAGAGAGAGAGAGAGAGAGAGAGAGAGAGAGAGAGAGAGAGAGAGAGAGAGAGAGAGAATGGGAGAGAGAGAGAGGGAGAGGGAGGGGAAAAAAGAGGAAAATCTCTATGAAATCAAGTCAGAGCGCGCCACGCTACAGGAATCACACGTTAGGGGGGAGGGAAGCGGTGTGTATAGACGCCATGAAATGCGCTTCAGGAAGATTGCGTTTCACTTTTTTTCTTCTTCTTCTTCGTCACGTGACTATTCTTTTGAATATTTTTTTTTTTTTTTTTTTTTTTTTTTAGTTTTTGGAAATTGAAGTTTGTATTTTCGTTTAGTTTTGATTGAAACTAGATGTTCTCTAGTGTTTTCTTTTCCTAAGTGTAGATTAATTTTCTCGTACTTGGTCTAACCTGTTTTATTTATTTGATTCTAGATTTCAGTTATCATATTCTCCCCTCTCCCCTTTTTCCTATTTGTCTCTCTTCTTCCTCTTCTCTCCCCTTGATCTCTCTCTATCGCTATTCCTTTTACTTAGTCTTTCTACTCTCTCTCTCTCTCTCTCTTTTCTTTACCGTATTTTTCTCTTCTCTCTTTCTCTCTCTATTACCTATCTCCATTCACCTTCCTACTCCTACCCCTACCCCCTTCCCCCTTCCCTCTTCCCTATTCCCCCTCCTCCATCCTCATACCCCCTACCCCCTCTCACGCCCCCTCCTCATCCCTCCATCCACCATACATACCCCTTACCTACCTTCCCGATCACCCGCACAACACCCACCCATATACCCCATCCCTTCCCACACCAACCCCACCCCCCACCTACCAACACCCCCCCCTCCCCCCAGGCCCTTTCTCACCAACCACCCTCCTCCCCCCTACCCTCCTCCCTACCCCCCCCCCAACCACCCCCCACCCCTCATCACCCCCCCCCCACCCTTTACACCACCACCCCGCCCCCCCACCCGACCAGGGCGGCTTCGGGCGCGGGGGGGGGGGGGGGCAAGCAGACACAATTCACTTACGGGCGGCGCTGCGTCGACAGAAAGATTCTAATGAAGGAACAAAAGAGGAGGGAGAGACCTGCTAGAGAGGATGCCACGATGGGGATTAGAGGGAAGGAGGTGAATTGGGGAGGGATGAGTGTGAGGAGGTAAGCGGGGAGGAGGAGAGGATGGCGGGTAGGGGAGGAGGGGATGGGAGTGGAGGAGGCGGAGGGAGGGGATGAAAGGATGGGATTGGAGTGAGAAGGGGGGGAAGGGAAGAGGATTAGTAGGAGAAAGGGAGATAAGAGAAAAGAAGAGAAAGGTTTAGGGATTGATCAGTGTAAACGAGGAGGGAAAGGATACAGAGGTAAAGGTGGAGGACAACGCGAATAAAAAGAAGACGGTGAGGGGGGGTAAAGGAAGGTGCAGCCCAAAAGGCGAAGGAAAATAAATAAGGGAAAAGATCAGACTCAATTAATAAATTGAGAAGCCGGGAAGGAAAAATGCCGAAGATGGGGGGGTAGAGGAAGAACAAGAACGAGAGGCGGGGAAAACCATAAAGTATGCGCTCTTACACCCAATTGAAAAAAGGGGTAAAATAATAATCCGGGACAAGAAAAATATAAGGAAGCTAGGGCCGGTAAAGGGTCTATGGCGTACGCACAACGTCCAACTAGTTACATAGCAAACAGCAGAGCGTTACTAATAAATACTAGTAACAGAAGAACTAGAAAAAAATGTACAAAGCGCGAAGTTACCAGCAATAGTTAGTATAACTAGTAAGCCACCAAGGCGGCGCCGTTACAAGTAACATCCAGTAACATAAATAGACAAAAAAATAAGTAAAGCGCAGGTTTAACAGCTATTAACAAATAGTAAGCAAACAAGGATCCCGCCGTAACTAGTAGCATAACTAGAAACTAAAAAAAACATCAAATCGCGAAGAAAAAGCTATTAGAAATCACATCGTAAGCAAACAATGTGCCGTTACTAGTAAGCAAACAAGGGCGGCCGTTACTAGTAGACATCCTAGTAACAGACGAACTAGAAAAAAAATATGTAAAGCGCGAGGTTAACAGAGATAGAATCATTACGATCTCCATTCACCTTCCTACTCCTACCCCTCCCCCCTTCCCCCTTCCCTATTCCCCCTCCTCCATCCTCATACCCCCTACCCCCTCTCACGCCCCCTCCTCATCCCTCCATCCACCATACATACCCCTTACCTACCTTCCCGATCAACACCACACATACACCCATACCATACCCCTTACCACACCATACCCCTATACCCTACCTACCCCTCCCCCTACCCAGCCCTTTCCCTCAACCTCCCTCCCTCCCTCCCTCCCACACCCCGCCCCACTCCTTCACCCCGACCCACCCCGGCCGCCCCCTACAACGGGCGGGCAGGCGGGCGGGCGGGCGCGTAATCCCCAGGCAGGCGAAGCAGACACAATTCACTTACGGGCGGCGCTGCGTCGACAGAAAGATTCTAATGAAGGAACAAAAGAGGAGGGAGAGACCAGCTAGAGAGGATGCCACGATGGGGATTAGGATAAAGGGAGGTGAATAGGGGGAAGGGAGGGGGGGTGGGAGGGGGGAGTGGGGTAGAGGGAGGGGAGGGGGGAGGAGGGGAATGGAGGGAGGGAGTGGGAGGGGGAGGGAGGAGGGATTGACGTGAGGAAGGTGAGAGGGGAAGGGAGGTGGAGTAGGTGGAGGAGGAGGAAGGGGGAGATAGAGGGAAGAAGAGAGAGGAGAAGGTGGAGGAGAAAGAGCAGGGTAAACAGGGAAGAGAAGGGGGAGAAAGAAGGGTAAAAGGTGGAAGAGAAGAAAGGTGGAAGTATAAGAGAAGGAAAAAGAGACGGGGGAGGGGGGGTAGAGGTAAGGAAGAACATAGAGGCGAAGGGAAAATAAATATGGAAAAGGATACAGAATAAAGAAGAAAGGGAAAAAAGCGGGAAAATAGGCAGAGGCAGAAGAGGGGAAAGAGAGGGGAAAGAACAAGAACGAGCGTTGAGGGAAAACCAGGAAAGTGGAGCGATACGTACAACCGAATTGAAAGAAAGGGGTAAAATAGATAAATGCAGTGGATGGGAAAAATAGAGAGGAAGGCTAGGGCGAGGGTAAGGGTGATAGGCGTAAGCACAAAGTAACAAGCTAGTTCATAGCAAAAGGGTGTCCGTTACTAGTAGAAATACTAGTAACAGAAGAAGCCAGGAGAACTAGGGGTAAAAAATGAAACTGTCGGAATGTGCAAAATAGCTACGAGGCTAGAAATAGCAGGGTTTCTGTCAAGGTGGCATTTGGAAACCTGCCTGGAAGTATTAGCAAGGTGAAAATTATAGGGTTTCTGCTTGCGGCGGAGGTTACACAGACACTGGTAAGGTGCTGTGTTATTGATACTGATAAGAAGAAAGTAAAATGAGTTTACCGATAGCTAGACATTTTTAAGAGATATTTCTTTTGTCGAAAATTGTAACGTACTAGCATGATAGTGGTGGTACTAGGGTTCTAGTAGGGTTATAGTTACATAGAGTAAGAAGGATATTGCTAGCAAGAATACTAGCAGGATGATACGAACAGGGACGATAGCAAGATAACTACAGGATTCAAATAAGAATACTCCAAGCATGACCATATCACAATCTACAAAAAAAACAAAAACAAAAAAAAAACAAGCAGAATGACAACCGCAAGCACCACGACCCAACGGAGATAATAGAAACAAGCAAAAATAGCCCTTTGCTAGTAGAGTAATGACTAGTTGGAGCGGGTGGCTGGCTAGCAGTGAGAGACCACCCAACGAGTTCCGCAGACTGTCCCAGATAATGGACTCTCTCCCCCACACTTGACACATTGTTATTCAAATCAACTTCGAATCTATTTTACTTCCCCACCTTCTCCTCCTCCTCGCCGTCCACCTCACCCCGCTCGCTCCGGAGGTGAACTATGGGGGCAGTGAGAGGGTGAGCTTATTTTTGGACTATGATTCTGTTTTATTCGTTTATTTGTGTTTATTTATAGCTTTTTTCTTTCTTTTTTCTTTTTTTTTAGTTTCTCCTCTTGTGAGTTTTCGTCTTTCGCGCTTCCCGTTTTCTTTATTGGGAGTAACTATGGGTGGGGGGGACTTTTTTTTTTTTTAATCTACGTGCGTTTTTCTCGTCACTATAATTTCGCGTGGGTGCTGTAAAATTTATCACTCATCATCGCTTTTTCTCGTCTTCTATTATAATATTATCTGTAATAATAATAATCTACTATACTTCTTTACGTTGTTATTAGCAACCATAGTCCCTAAAATTAATTTTGGCGAAACCCATCTTCCGCGCAACTCAATTAGACACCATTCCCATGCACTGTTTTGCAACGTGTTCCTTGGCGAGATTGTCTTTTTCTCCCTCCTCTGTTTTTATTCGTTTCTTCTTTTTTTCTCTCTCTCTCTCTTTTATAATTCGCATGTTCGTCTTCTTCCCTTTTTAATTATTTTATTCATTACCCATTATCTTCATCTTATCGCCAACCTTCCCGCCATTCCTCTTCTCTCTCTCTCTCTCTCTCTCTCTCTCTCTCTCTCTCTCTCTCTCTCTCTCTCTCTCTCTCTCTCTCTCTCTCTCTCTCTCTCTCTCTCTCTCTCTCTCTCTCTCTCTCTCTCTCCCTCTGCCTGGCGCTCTACCTCAGCCCATCTTGGACTTTTGTGTCTTCCTATATTAAAGTTGAATACATTCTAGTGGTGAAGATTACAGAGCGCACTGGTTAGCTCCGTTGTACAACCCGGACTTATGAACCCGATGCTGGATCCGTTAAAACCAGGTTGTGTCGTTGATCTATGCACCTTTTTCTCAGCGCGGGCGTTTCACATATCTGAATACGCGATGATGGGCGTCGTAAACCACGCCAGACAGCCTTTTTTATTAAGAGAATTCATATTTAACCTGTGCGTAAACGAGTAGACTATATACTTTTTTTCCCCTAAACGTGAGGTTATTCGGATTTGATATTTGTTTTGGAAAAGAGACCTAAAGGGGAGGGGGGGGGAAGAGGGGGTAGGGGGGAATCTTCCTCCCAAGAGGGACTGTAACGATAAAGATCTCTCTCTTTTTTCTAATTCGTTTTGCCTTCTGCTTAACACAAGAATATATATCTTGAAACATTACGACTGCTGGGTACATTTTATGAAGTTACACCTGTTATATTCGTAAACTGAAATATTCAAATGCATTCAAATTACCCGTCCACCCCACCTCCACCCCTACCCCTCCCCCACCCACCCTTTCCTTCCACACGCACTCCAGGAATGGTGCGTGTGGTAATTTTTTTTTCTCTCTCTCTTTCTTTCTTCCTCTCCTTCTGTTTTTTTTTTATCTTTCTTTCGTTCTTTAAGAGCATAAGAGTTAACTAAAGTCTCCCACAGCTTCGGGTGAGACTGAGGCCCAAGGATACAATAGGATACGGGGGTCACTGTTACCACTGTGGCATTTGAAAGGGAAATGTGGCACGTGTTGGACAGCGAGGGATGGCAGCCCTCCCGAAGTACTGCCTTTCCCCTCGCTCTCTCTCGCTCTCTCTCTTTCTCTTTCTCTTTCTCTTTCTCTCTCCCTGTTTCTCTTTCTCTCTCTTTTTCTTTTTTTTTCTATCTCTTTCTCTTTCTCTCTCTCCTCTTTCTCTCTCTCTCTCTCTCTCTCTCTCTCTCTCTCTCTCTCTCTCTCTCTCTCTCTCTCTCTCTCTCTCTCTCTCTCTCTCTCTCTCTCTCTTCAACTTCTACAGCCCACTCTCTCTCTGTCCCTCGCCCCCATCCCCTCCCCTTCTCTCTCTCCCACCCCCATCCCCTCCCCCTACCCCTCCCCCCCTCTCCCGCGTGTGACTGTGTTCGCTACAGTTCACCTCACGAGCCCTGCCTCGCCCCGCGCCATTCAGTGTGACATTCGACGCCATTGCTACCAGACCTTTTTAATTGCCCTCATTGTCTGGTTCTTTGTGCTTGTGCATCGAACCCCCCTCCCCCTCAACCCCTGACACCCCCTTTTCGGTGCTCGTTGCCCCCCACCTACTCCCTTTCCTCTCTCTCTGTCTATATCTATCTTTCTATCTTTCTCTTTCCTCTTCTGTTTACTTCCCCTCTCCCCCTCTCTCTCACTCACCCTTCTCCTTCCCTTCCTCTTTTATCAACCTACCTTGCCTCCCCCTTTACTCTTTACCCTTTACCCTTCCTTTTAACCTCTCCTTCCCTCCCTCCCCCTTTACCCTTCCTATTAACCTCTCCTTCTTTCCCCCTTCCCCCTTCCCCCTTTACCCTTTACCCTTCCTATTAACCTCTCCTTTCCTCCCCCTTCCCCTTTCCCCTTTACCCTTTACCCTTCCTATTAACCTCTCCTTCCCTCCCCCTTCCCCTTTCCCCTTTACCCTTCCTATTAACCTCTCCTTCCCTCCCTCCCCCTTTACCATTTACCCTTTACCCTTCCTATTAACCTCTCCTTCCCTCCCCCTTCCCCCTTTACCCTTTACCCTTCCTTTTAACCTCTCCTTCCCTCCCCCTTCCCCTCTACCCTTTACCCTTCCTATTAACCTCTCCTTCCTTCCCCCTTCCCCCTTTACCCTTTACCCTTCCTATTAACCTCTCCTTGCTCCCTCCCCCCCTCCCTTCCTTAAAAAAAATAGTTTGGCTCTCGCCTTTCAAAAGTGGTCACCCTTGTTCTCCGCCCTCTTTTGACACTCGGCTGTGTGGTTTTCATTGGGTCTCGAGTTATCGTATCTTTAGGCCTACACAGAATGAGAGAAAGTTGTAACCGCATTGAAAGAGATAATGAGAGAAAGGTGATGGGGGGGAGGGGCGAAGAGAGAGAGTGTGTGAGAGAGAGAGAGAGGGAGAGATAGAGAGATAGATAGAGAGAGAGAGAGAGAGAGAGAGAGAGAGAGATCAAAATGATAAAATAAAAAAAACCCGAAGAGTTCAATAAATAAGCAAAAAAACGAAACGAAGATGAATAAAAAAAAATAATAATAATAACAAAAAAAATCAAAAAGGAAAATATACTTTAAAAACAAAAACAAAAGAGCCTTTAAACATAACATTTAAAAAGGACAGGAAGAAACCCCAGGTCAAGCACCCTAGCGCGAGGCTCTTCATAGTGCAACGATAAATAATCGGAAGACATGGGAAATAAAAATGCAAATGGTGTTATTTCACTGGGGGGAAGAGAGAGGGAGAGAGAAAGGGAAAGAGGGAGGGAGGGAGGAAGGGATAGAGAGAGGGAGGGAGAGGTAGGGAAGGAGGGATGGGAGAGAGACAGAGAGAGAGAGGGAGGGAGGGAGGGAGAGGTAGGGAAGGAGGGATGGGAGAGAGACAGAGAGAGAGAGGGAGGGAGGGATAGGTAGGGAAGGAGGGAGGGGAGAGAGACAGAGAGAGAGAGAGAGAGAAAGAGAGAGAGAAAAGGAAGGAAACCGCGACCGTAAGTGAGGGGAAAAAGCGAGCGATTCTGAGGGGAGTGGACACGTGCTGCCGAAGGAAAGGGAGAGGGGAGATTGGTCTCGAAGGCTCTAAGGGGTAAATGGCAGGGAAGTGTCAAAGAGCAAGGGGAAAGAGGCATGGATGTCTCTAAGGTTATGGGTTGCGTGATATGGAACTCTCTCTAAGGGGTAAGTGGCAGGGAGTTTTCAAAGGGTAAAAGGTAAGGGGCAAGGATATATCTAATGCTAAGGGGTAAGTGGCAAAGATATCTCAAAGGCTAAGGGGTAAGTGGCAAAGATATCTAAAAAAGCTAAGGGGTAAGTGACAAAGATATCTAAAAAAGCTAAGGGGTAAGTGGCAAAGATATCTAAAAAAAGCTAAGGGGTAAGTGGCAAAGATGTCTCAAAGGCTAAGGGGTAAGTGGCAAAGACGTCTCAAAAGCTAAGTGGTAAATGGCAAAGGTGTCCCAAAAGACCAGGAGTGTAGGTGTTGCAAGAACATCCCAAAGACTAAAGGGGTAAGTGGCACCAAAGACAACGCAAGTAGCACCACCACTTTGCCACAGGGGTCGTGTCGGCATGACCTCAGCACGGGGCCCATTCCAGAGGCCATCTTAGAGGCCATTTTAGAGGCCATTTTCGCATGTAATAAGGCCAGCGCTGAGGCCCCACGTTAGCATGCGAGAGGAAGCGAGGTCGGGGGGGAGGGGGGAGGGGAGAAGGGGGTGATGGGGGTAATGTGGGCGGGGGGGGGGGCGTGTGTTTGCCGAGATCTCTTAAAAGGTGGCGAAGCAGGCGGGCCCAGTCACGTAGGGGCAATCGGTGGGGGTGGGGGTGAGTGTGGGTGGAAGGGAGGGTGGAGGTGAGAGTGGGTGGAAGGGAGGGTGGGGGTGAGAGTGGGTGGAAGGAAAGGTGTGGGAGAAAGAGCGGAGACGGTAAGGGTGAGAGTGGAAGGGTTGAAGAAGAATTGGTAGGTAGGGAAGGGGTTTGGTGTATGTCTGTATACATATAAAAAAACAGACAGCCAGACAGACACAAAGACTAGACAGAGGTCGTTAAGTGTGCACGTTTCCTCAACAAGACCCGAAAGCTGTGCAATACATACAAACAGACTAGACTAGACAGACAGACAGACAAACCAGCCAAACCTAGACAGAGAGAGAGAGGCCCTGCCGTGAGCACCTCACCCGGATGCGAAGGAAAAGCACATCTTGTCCCTCGTATTAACATAACCGTTTCAATCACGGCCATGTTGACCTGAGATCCCCTTCGCCCAGTTCCCCCCCCTCCCCCTCTTCCCCCACCTCTTGCCCCTTTCCCTCCCTCTCTTATCTTACCTTCCTTACTCTTTCCCTTGCTTTCTTTCAGTCTTTTCGCTTCTTTTTCTGTCGTCTTTCTGTCTTTCTCTATTTTTTTCTCTCTCTCTTTCTGTCTGTCTCTCTCTCTCTCTCTCTCTCTCTCTCTCTCTCTCTCTCTCTCTCTCTCTCTCTCTCTCTCTCTCTCTCTCTCTCTCTCTCTCTCCTCTCTCTCTCTTTCTCTCTTCTCTCTCTCTCCTTCTCTCTTCTCTCTCTCTCTCTCTCTCTCTCTCTCTCTCTCTCTCTCTCTCTCTCTCTCTCTCTCTCCTCCTCTCTCCTTCTCTCTCTCTCTCTCTCTCTCTCTCTCTCTCTCTCTCTCTCTCTCTCTCTCTCTCTCTCTCTCTCTCTCTCTCTCTCTCTCTCCCTCTCTCTCACTATCTATCTCTATCTCTATCTCTCTCCCTTCCCTTGTGCTTGCTCTCGTGTCTCTCCCGACCTTCCTTGCTCCACTAATTCGTCTTCCGCATCTCTTGTCTCTCTCTCTCTCTCTCTTAGTGAGGGCTGTGATAAGGTTCATAAGATTTATATCATGTGGGAATTTTTTTTGTAGATGTTGGGTTTTCATTTTCGTTTTTTTTCTTTCTTTCTTTCTTTCTTTTTTTTTGGTAAGTGTTGTTGTTGGTTCTGTTTGTGTTCTGTTTGTCCCCCTTCCCCTCTCCCTCACCCCTCTCCCTCTCCCCCTCCCCCACCCCCTCCCTCTCTCCCTCTCCCTCTCCCTCTCACCCTCTCCCTCTCCCTCCCCCCTCTCCCTCACCCTCTCACCCTCCCTCCCCCCTCTCCCTTCCCCTCACCCTCTCCCTCCCTCTCACCCTTCCCCTCCTCACCCTCTCACCCTCTCCCTCTCCCTCTCCCCCTCCCCCTCTCCCTCTCGCATGTCAGATCGGCTTGTTCCTTCCCTATTTCGACGTCAGACACAACCAATTTTCCTCCTCGGCTCGTGGCGGCTGGCTGTGCTCCCCGCGGCTCGCCTCGTAATTGGGGGTTTGGGGTGAGAGCTTGAGAGGAACGTGGGCGGACGGGCGGATGGGCGGACGGGCGGGGTTAGGTGAGGTGGGGTAGGGTAGGGTGGGAGGGATGGGGTGGGGTGGGGTGGAGGGGTGGGGTGGGGGTGAGGGTGAGGGATGGGAAGGAAAAGGGAAGGAAATGATGGAAAGGAGGGAATGTGGGTGGATGGGTGGGTGGGTGGATGGGCGCGCTAGTTCGGGTATAAGAATTCGCTTGTTTGTTTTTTATTTGTTTGTTTGCTGTTGTTTTATTCTCCTCTCCCGCGTGTGTCCAAGTGATCATTACTCATTATTATTACTATTATCATCATCATCATCATTATTATTATCATTATTATCATTATCATCATTATTATTATCATTATTATCATTATCATCATTATTATCATCAAATTCATTATAACTATCTTAATAAACCCCAGTCACATTATTTTAGCGAAGGACACCGAACAACAAGTCTCAGAGACATCTACCTTCTACATTGCTCGTTGCAGACGGTTGCAAGCGACACCTCTGCTCATGGTGTGGCCAAAATTTATAGACATGATAACTCAACACCATGCGTAAGGCGACGTGTGGCACTAGAGCGAAATTTATGACCCGTAAAATTAAAAGTTACTTCTTTTAAATCTCTGAGCTCGGCCTAACCTGACGCATGTTGATGTTGTTATGTTTTTTTGTTTTTGTTTTTGTGTTTTTTGCCTTCTTTGGTGTTTTCTTGATTTTTGTGTTGTCTTGTATTTTTCTTTTTTTTCTTTTTTTGTTTCTTTTTTTATTATTTGGTTCTATGCGTTTTTTTATTGTTTATCTCTTTCTCTTTCTCTTTCTGCTTCTGTCTCTCTCTCTCTCTTTGTGCTTCTCTTTCTCTCTCTCTTTCTGCTTCTCTCTCTATTTCTGCTTCTCTCTCTCTCTCTTTCTGCTTCTCTCTCTCTCTCTCTCCCTCTCTCTCTCCCTCTCTCTCTCTCTCTCTCTCTCTCTCTCTCTCCCTCTCCCTCTCCCTCTCCCTCTCTCTCTCTCTCTCTCTCTCTCTCTCTCTCCTCTCTCTCTCTCTCTCTCTCTCTCTCTCTCTCTCTCTCTCTCTCTCTCTCTCTCTCTCTCTCTCTCTCTCTCTCTCTCTCTCTCTCTCTCTCTCTCTCTCTCTCTCTCTCACGCAAAGGGTTGATGGCGGTAATGGGCGGTCGACTCACCGATACCCGCCCATTATTTATGTCGTTTACGAAGATGAGAGGGAAGAGAGAAAGAGAGAGGGGGAGGGGAGGGAGGCGAGGAGGGTGGGGTGGGGGAGGGGGTGTGTGAGAGGGGGGGGGAAGGAAGGATGATTATTGTTAGCATTGTTTTTTGTTGTTGTTGTTGTTGTTGTTTTTCATGATTATCAACACTATCATTATCATCCTAATTTGTATAATTATTATCATTGTCATCATTATTATCATTACTGTCATTATTTTTATCATTATCCCCCGGTGATTTAACAACAATTGCACAGATGGCAAAGGCCGAAAGGCGGTCATGCAATAGCAGAGCTGGTGTGCTGATTGTCATGGCATTTCGACTGTCATGAGACTAAGTGGTGTTCTTGAAAGTGGTATGAAATAGGGGTATTTGAGGCCAATTTCCTTTTTTCTTATTCTCCTTCTTTTACTTTCTCTTTGTTTTTTTGTTTTTTTTTCTTTCTTTCTTTCTTTTTCCTCCTCTTTTCTTTCTTT
>NW_028234440.1:19318948-19333948 GCF_977035675.1 Penaeus japonicus
TATCCGCGGAAGTAAAGAAGAGGAGGAGGAGGAAGAGGATGGAAAAAAAGACTTCCCCTCAAAAAGAAAGAGAGAGAAAAAAAAAGAAAGAAAAGAAAAAAAAAAGTTTGAGGATCATACATCAGTTCGGGAAAAAGGATGGAAGGAAGAAAGGAGGAGGGAGGGAGGGAGGGAGGGAGGTGCTGTCCTTCCCTACCCTCCCACCTCTCCCCTCCCCTCCCCTCCCTTCCCTTCCCTTCCCTTCCCTTCCCTTCCCTTCCCTTCCCTCCCCTCCTTTGCCAGCCCGCGGTTTGCTCTGAATATTCATGAAGCTAAAATTACGCGTTACAATTTAGATATGAGCTCGTTTGTCTTAAAAGGAGTGTAGGAATCTTCGGCCATATTATAACGGGCGGAGAAGGGTCGGCTTTACGGGGGAGGGGAGGCAGGGGGGGGAGAGGGGACAGGGGGAAGAGGAGGTGAGGAAGGGTGTGGGAGGGGCGTGGGAGGGATGACTAGGGGGGAGAGGGGTGGGGATGAGGAGGGTTTTTGGGGAATTCTTTTTTCATATATTTTCTTTCTTTATTTCTTTATTTCTTCCTTTTTTCCCTATTTTTTCTTCTTTCTTCTTTTGCACTTTGCTCTTATCTTCCTTCCTTTTTCTTTTCCCTTCCATGAATCCTTGATCCTACTCCTGCTCTTCCTCCTTCATCTCCTTCTCGTTTCTTTTTCTTTTTCCTCTTCTTCTTTTTCCTCTTCCTCCTCCTCCTTCTAGTCCCCCTTCTCCCCCTCCTCCCTCCTCCACCAGCCGATCCCCTCTTCCACTACCCCTTCCCTTCCACCCTTCCACCCCACCCCCTTTTCCCCTCCACCCCTTTCCCCCCCACCCCTTTTCCCCTTTTCCCCCTCCCCCCCTCGTCTTCCCCTCTTCTCTTCCACCACCCCTTTCTCCTCCCTCCCGTCTTCCCCTCTCCTCTTCCCTCCACCCCTTTCCCCCCACACCCCTTTTCCCCTTTTCCCCCTCGTCTTCCCCTCCACCCCCCCCCTCCTCCCCCTCTTCTCTTCCCCCCACCCCGCCCCTCCTCCTCCTCCCCCTCCCCCCCGTGATCCCGCAAGTCGCAAGTGTCACCAAGACCTTGTCCGTGAGATGCTGAGATTTCCGGAGACTCGGCGCTGCGCTCGTCGGTGGCGCTCGTGTTATAAATTGGAGCGAAATTCAAATGAGATCGGAGGGTCCCCATTTCGGAAGGGGGGGCAGGGGGCAGGGGGCAGGGGAGGGGAGGGAAATGGGGGAGAGGGAGGGAGAAGGGAGTGAGGAGGGTGAGTGGGAAAGGGGGAGGGAGGAGAGGGAGAAGAGGGAGAGGGAGGGAGAAAGGGGAAGTATATTTTGAATGCGGTAGGCTTGGGGGCGGAGGAGGGAGGGGAGAGGGAGGGGGAGGGGGAGGGAGAGGGGGGATATTATAGGGGTTCCGGTGTCGTTTTAATTTCGGGGGGTAGGGGGGTGAGGGGTGATGTGTGATTCGTCTTTTCAGATCGTTGTTTGTTGTTGCCATCGTCCCTGTTATTAATTATCATCACCGTTATTCTCACCATCAGTAACAAGGTCATCATCGTCAGCATCAATTTCAATTTCATCAACATTTTTCCTTATTCTTCTTCATCATCTTCCTCCTCCTCATTTTCCTCCTCCTCCTCCTCCTCCTCTTCCGCCAGTCTGACTGATCCTCACAGCACGAGAGAACCAAAACCACACAGATTTAAAAAAAAGAAAAAGAAAAAAAAAACCCTCGAGAAAGCCAAAACCATATCCAAAAAAGTAAAAAAAGAGAAAAAAAAACAAAAAAAAAAGAAGAGCTGGAGAGAGCGCACATGCACCCGACACAAAAGGGTACAAGCAACGGTCTCCTGCCAACAGCCCCTGCCACTCCATCTTCTTCGTGATTGCAAATATTCATATTCTTTTATCTTGACAGAAACATTCATCGTCATATCTCCTTATCTCCTTCGCCCCCTTCGCTCTCGCCGCCTCACGGAGGGTCGGAGGGAGGAAGGGAGGGAGGGAGGGAGGGAGGGAGTCCTTCCAGGGAACAACGGTTTCCCGCCCTTTTGTTGATCTAGAAGAAAACGGGAAACGAAATGGTTCGGCGACGTACAAATGGTTTCGTGTTTTTTTTTTTTTCTTTCTTTTCTTTTAGAAGAAGAAGAAGGAATATGGTGTTAAGTATGGGATGTAAAATCGTAGAATGAAGAGAGAGAGAGAGAGAGGAAATAGATGAAAATTAGTAAATAGGGAAGGAATTAATAAGGTTGTATAAAAAAAAAAACAAAAAAAAAATAGCTCCCCCTAAAAAAGAAAAAGAAAAAAAATATATATATATATTTATATATATACATATATGTATACACATATTTTAAAAGAAAACACCGGGTCTGTATCGCTTTGAATGCCGACTGGCGAATGAATTCCTGTTGCATCTCGCTAGCAGCCTCTTCTCATACATGTTGCAGAGAACGAGTTGGAGATGCTGAAGGAGAACGCCTTCTTGCAAAGGGTTAATCTTTAGGAAATATCATATGAACACGAGAATTCAAATCCATGTTAAAAGGGTTTGGGAGAAGCTACGAGCTTATGTATTTTTTTCCGGCGCTTGTATCTTTTATGGAAAGGTACGAGCATATGTTTTTTTCTTTCTTTCTTTCTTTCTTTTTTATTACTTTTTATCTATTTAGTTGGATGGGAAGGTACGTACGTATACACTTTTTGATGGGGAGGTACGAACGCATGTATTTTTTTATGAGAGGTACGAACATATGTATTTTTATGAAAGATACAAGCGCATGTATTATTTGATGGGAAGATACGAGCGCATTTGTTTTTTTTCCCACGAAAGGCTACGAGTTCACGTATCTTTAAGTTGAAAGATTACGTACATGTATAAATTTGAGTGTATATGATCAACTCTCTAAAGTACGTGTTCTTTTCGTTTGTTTGTATAAATGCATGGTATTAAATATACAATAGTGCGCTGGAAAGAACAGTTGAAATGACCTGACTGTCCGTCTCTTTCCATCTGCTATTGTGGTCAGACGACACGAAAAGTTTCTCTTGTGTTTTTAACTTTCGACTTTCTTTGTCCCCGTGAAAATAACTGACCATGTCCCGATTCGAGCGGCAACAATGCTAATCTCTCTCTCTCTCTCTCTCTCTCTCTCTCTCTCTCTATCTCTATCTCTCTCTCTCTCTCTCTCTCTCTCTCTATCTCTTTTTTTTCTCTCTCTCGTTCTTTTTCTCTCTCTCGTTCTTTTTCTCTCTCTTTTTATTATCTCTCTCGTTCTTTCTCTCTCTCTCTCTCTCTCTCTCTCTCTCTCTCTCTCTCTCTCTCTCTCTCTCTCTCTCTCTCTCTCTCTCTCTCTCTCTCTCTCTCTCTCTAACCATCTTTTTATCTATCCGTCTATCTATCTATTTATCTATCTACTTATCTATATGTCTGCATATATGTGTGTATGTGTTTTTACGTGCATGATTACGTGCGTTTATGACTACGTGCGTGCATCGAATCTGCCGAAATCTCTTCCTGTTTATCTCATAAATTCCCCAATCCTTCCCTTCCTCTTCATCTCCCCCCCCCCCCCACCTCCTCCTACCCCCGGAACCAGAGCAGTTGCGGGAAGAGGGAAGAGCGGGGGTGGGGGTGTGGGGGTGGGGGGGGGTCGTTTCCTCTTGCCTCTTGCTTGTTGCTGCTTGTTCCGCCTCTCCTTCCCTCTTGCCCTCTTACCGTTTTCTTCGTCCTGCTTCTTTGTTCTTCGCCTCTTGTTTTTGCGTTCTTTGCTTCTTGACTTTTTGTTTTTTTTTTCCTCTTGCTTCGTCTTCATTGTTTCTCCTCTTCTCTCTTCTTCTTCTTCTTCTTCTTCTTTTTCTTCCTCCCATCCTCTTCTTTTTTTCTTCCTCCCCTTCCTCTTCCCAACCTTCTCTTCTTCTTCTCACTCCTCCTCTTCCTCTTCCCCTCCTTTTCTTCTTCTCCCTTTTCTCCCTCCTCCCCCTCCTACTCCTCCTCCTCCTCCTCCTCCTCCATCTCCTCCTCCTCCTCCTCCTCCTCCTCCTCCTCCTCCTCCTCTTCCTCCTCCTCTTCCTCCATCTCCTCCTCCATCTCCTTCTCCTCCTCCTCCTCCTTCTCCTCCCCCCTCTTGATTAACATCCGGCGGGAGGACAAGCAGTTAATAACAAAAGGCGACGGCGGTGGAGGAGGAGGAGGAAGAAGACGAAGAACAAGAACAAGAAGAGAGAGAGAGAGAGAGAGAGAGAGAGAGAGAGAGAGAGAGAGAGAGAGAGAGAGAGTGTGTGTGTGTGTGTGAGAGTGAGAGTGAGAGTGAGAGAGGCAGACAGAGAGACAGATCGAGAGAGAGAAAGAGAGAGACAGAGATAGAGACAGAGATAGAGATAGAGACAGATACAGACAGACAGATCGAGAGACAGAAAGAAAGAGAGAGACAGATAGATCGAGAGAGAGCCAGAGAGCCAAATCGAGAGAGAGAGAGATCGAGAGAGAGGCGGAGCGGCGATGATTGTCGGTCGAGGAGGACTTCCGGCCCCGTCTTCGCTCCGCTGATGACTTAAGAGACGGATGACCACAACTTGTCGCGTGTCTCGAGCCTGCGACGCGGCCAAAAACACGCCGCGGCCGGAAGCGCCATTCGCCGACGCTAATCACGGGGATGGGATTTTTTAAAGGGGGGGGTAGGGGGAGGTGGGTTGGGGAGGGGGGCGATGAATGGTGCTTGGAGATATATATATATATATTTTTTTTTTTTTTTTTTTTTTTTTTGAGTTCTCTTTTCATTTTTTTTTTTCTCTCTCTTTCTCTTGTTCTTCGGCTCTTTCCTTCTTTCTCTTTTTCTTTTTATTCTCTCCCTCCCCTCCCTCTCCTTTTCTGTCCCTCTTCCTCTTCCCTCTTCCCTTTCTCCTTCCCTTTCCCTCCTTCCTTCCTTCTTCCTCTTCCTCTTTCATCCTCTCCCTTCCCCCCTTCTCTCTCTCTCTCTTTCTCTCCCCCCCCCCCCCTCCCTCCCTCCTTCTTGAAAGTAAGAATTTCCTCCCTTGCTTTCTTCTTGCCCTTCGTTTACTGGTGCAGTGCTTGCGCCAGTCCTGCTTCCAAGCAAACTGCGGGAAATGTGTATTTTGGAGTACTGAAGAATCGTGTGTACATATTATATACAGTGTGTGTGTGTGTGTGTGTGTGTGTGTGTGTGTGTGTTTGAGTGTGAGCGTGTGAGTGTATGTGTGTGTTTGTAGATATTTTTATTATTATCATTATTATTGGTATTGTTATTATTATTATTATTACATTATTATTATCACTATTATTATTATTATTATTGGTATTATTACTATTATCATTATTATTGTTATTATTATTATTATCATAATTATCATCATTATTACCATTATCATCATTCTAACCTCTCCTCTCCTCTCCTCCTCCCACAGACGCCTGCGGCCTGAGCGACTTAGCCCACATCGAGGGTCTGCAGGAGAAGTCACAGTGCGCTCTCGAGGAATACTGCCGGACGCAGTACCCCAACCAGCCCACCCGCTTCGGCAAGCTACTCCTCCGGCTTCCGTCGCTCCGAACTGTGTCTTCGTCAGTCATTGAGCAGCTTTTCTTCGTCCGGCTGGTGGGCAAGACGCCGATTGAGACGCTTATCAGGTGAGGTTTGCCACGAGATTTTTTTTTTTTTTTTGTGTGTGTGTGTGTTTTTGATATTATTGTTAGTGTTAGTGGTAGCGTTATTGTTATTTTCAATGTTGGTTTTGTTATTGTTGTTGTTATTATTTTTTTGATCTTCATTATTAGTGTTATTTTAATTGTTATTATAATTATTATTATTTTTATTAGTATTAGTATTATCATCATTATTATTATTATTATCATCATCATCATCATCATCATCATCATTATTATATCATTACTATCAACATTGTTGTTATTCAATAGCAACGCATTGTTGTTAATCGATACAACCATCATCGTCGTTGCTATAGTTATCATGATCATTATTATTACCCCTGTTACTGTTCCTGCCCCCCCCCCCCCCCCCCTGGACACGGCCCTAACCCCGCCTCTTCCGCAGGGACATGCTCCTGTCCGGATCGACCTTCAACTGGCCGTACATGGGCAGCATGTGACAGGCAGCTCTGGGCACGAATCCCACCCTTCCTCCAGGGACCGTGCCCACGTCGGCTGCTTCTCACGCCCTCACCTCCGCCGCCCACGCCCTCACGTCCGTCGCTCACGGCCAGACCTCAGCGCACGCCCACACGCCCGTCTCCTCCTTCCAGCTGCCCACCCTCGCCACGGCCTTCCGGTGATGAACCGCGGATGCCTCGCCGCCGCCCGCGCTCCCGGCGAAGCTCCAGCGCGCCCCTCCGCCCGCAGGGACGCCCTCACGCCCCTTCGCACGCCCGCCCGTTCACACAACGACCGCAGAGGGCCTCGCAAGCCCCCTCGCCAGGGTAGGAGGATGGCTGTCGCCGATGCTCGCCCCGCGCGATGGCGGCGGCGGCGGCGGCGGCGCGGGGAAGGACGGCGGCGGCGGCTCGTGGAGCGCCGGCGAGAGACGGAGGGAGGGCGACTCCTCGCCGCACGAGCCGCTGAGAGGCCTGAGGATCCTGTGACCGAGCACGTGAGAGGAAGGAACGTGCTCGAAGACACGGTGCTCGGAGCCGCGGAGACGAGGAAGGAATCTCTGGCGGTCGGAGGCGCGCCCGCCGCGGCCGGGACGAGGCCGGCGGCGCCCTCGGGACCGCCAGGAACAGGAAGTGAAGCCCAATCAGAGACGAAGAAACCCATCCGTTGCCTAAAAGACAACCAAGGAAAAACAAAAACAAAAACGTATGCTAAGCAATTTATTTAGAAACACAGCAAAACAGGTGTTGTAAAGGAAAGGAAATTTAAAAAAAAAACTAAGAAACTAAAACCGAACCATTGAAAGACGAGAACCGTGTCTGGTCATCAGAAGAAGACAACCGACCATAGTGGGTTAGCGATCCAGTGAGGAAATTGGCGATTGTGCATAAACTACCAAGTTCGCGTTACCTGTTCTTGTATATGTGATAACCAGAGACGCCCGGACTGGACGCTTAAGGCAAGCCAAGTCTCTTTGGTTGAATCCATGTATATTTTGTATATAGTAAGAGATAAGGTTTTATACTCGGTTCGCGTTGGCTGGGTTGACCGCCACCTCACTTGTACAGAAAATCTGAGCGTTGAAAAGGTGCTCCCAGCGTCCCCCTTCCCTCTGCCCCCCCGCCATCCCCCCCCACCCCCATTTCCATACGTACTCGCTCGTAAAGAAAATTACAAATTCTCTTTTTTATATATATGAGAGTTTTGAGAAGGACGAAACTCTTTTTTTTCTAATAAGGAATAAAAATAATGTGAAGGGAATTTCGGAATTAAATTGATTACTAGAAATTGTTAATCGTCAAGCATCGTCCAAGGGGGGAGGGGGGGTGGAGTGTGAGGGGGGGCGCTCGGGTGGACAGATAATCTAGCCTTTGTCCCGGTTATGCAGATTAACTTAGATTTTGTGTCGTGTGCGCAAAGCTGAGGCTAATCTCAGATTTTTTTTGTACTGACAGTTGTCATAGCCCCATCCAGATCAGATGAATTCTTTTTTTCTTTTCTTTTTTTGCACCATGATCGCCATCGTGTCCACGCCAGAAATGTTTGCGAAAACGTTCAGATCGGGTTCCTGTGATATGGTATGTCATGGAGCAATATGGAAATTGTATGAGTTGATTAGTATATAACGAAAAAAAAAGGAGTGAAATCCATCTTCCATCTGTCGAGTGCAGGTTAACAGTCCGTATCGCCAGACTTACCCCAGATTCGATAGTGTTCTGGACTCCTGAACGCGCGTAATGTAGGACCCGGCCCTTCTTGCAGTACAGCCCTCTAGAGGTCTCCTGGCATGGAGATCTTGCAAGCTGTGAGGTATTTCTGCAAGCCACTTTCTCTACTAGCAGCTATCTGGAACGGGACCCGAGGGAACGAGCAGCGCTTCGCTAACTAGCGGGTTTGGACCTGCTAACAGGCGGACTGCCGCTAGTTGCCCGAAGTCTGCCCGCTAGTCGAGACCTGCTGGCTGGTGCTGGTAGAGGCGCACCACTACCGGTCGGTTCTCAGCCGGCGGAGACCCACTAGCGGGCGGAGGTCCCGGTGCTAGTGGAGGAGCCCAGATCCACCCGGCTGCTTGAGGGTTCCTTCGACCGCCGCGCCGCGCCGGCGTCGAGGCAACCTCCCTTCAGGTCCGAAGTCCGGCTCACAGCACCGCCGCCGCCACTCTCCGACAGCCTTCTAAATCATCCGATGGAGCGAAGACGAGGGTCAGTGAGACTGCAGCAGCACCTGCACAGGTCAGGGGCGGCCTGCACGGCCACCTCCAGCCGAGGCCGAGGGCGGCTCGCGCGGCTGCCCGCACTCCCACACGTGTACTGAATGTTGTTTTGTTTGTAAAGTCTAGAACCCTGGGAGGGAGTGGCCGCTCCCGCCCACGCACCGGACCCTCCGAGTGGACAGGCGCCCCCGATGAGTGTACAGGTGTACAGGTGCCGCCAACAAGTGTACAAAGAGGCACGGGCCGGGCTGCACGGGCGGACGGGCGCCCACGGCCCTCCCTCGCCGCCCTCGCGCCCTCGAGTGGGCGGGGCCTCGGGGCGCCCGTCCCCCTGGGCTGGCAGCGCCGCCCGTGCGAGCGTCCTAGGTGTGTGACAACCGTGACGTCATTCATGTTGTTTGTACCTTAGGCTACACAGGTGTCGTAGACACAAACAGTATGTTTTCTCTTAAATAAATGATCTCAAAAACTCTGTTGTCAATTTTCAGTTTTTTTATCCCTGTAAATAATGACGAGAGATGAAAGGCCATTTCGCACCTCGTGGAATTGTGTGTGAATTATCTGGAATGTATATTTCAGGAAGGAAAAAAGGATGATAGGAATGATAGTAATAATGATGAAAGAAATAAAGTTACTAATGATGAGAATAAAGGAAACAAAAGAAACAGTACAAAGTAATCAAATAATTATAATAGAATTAAACGATAATAAAAAAAAGAAAAGATACAACACAATATACAAAAACAAGGAAATTAAATATTTTTTTTAAAAATCCAATGAAATATAACAGAAAAAAAAATCACAAATATACAATAAATACACAAATAGGCCCAGAGGACATCTTTTCACTTACACATATGACTCAATGGAAATCAGATTTTTAGGAAAGAGTATATAATAATCATGAAAATTGATGAAAGATAGTGATTACTTTGATACGAAAATAATTGCTGATTGGTTGATGATATAGTGATAATGATAACAATATGAATTAAAAATAGATTTTCTTATGATAAGACAAAACAATGATAATGATATGAATTAAAAACTTGATGAATATGATAAGATAAAACAATAATTATGATATGAAATAAAAACAAACATTATAAGAAAAGATAATGACAATAATATAAATTAAAATATAAAGATTATATTAAGAAAACAAATGATATGAAAAATGATAGTGCTATATAAAATTATTACAAAAGTATTACAAATGATACCAATTATAAATCCACACCATCATGATAATAATGATGATGATAATGAAAATGATGATATTGATACTGATAACTATCAAAATGATGATAATGATGACAACAACAGAAATCGACTAAAAACAATAATAATGATAATGATAATGACAATAATTATAATAACCAGAATGATAATAAACAGAAAGATAATAACAGTGATAATAATAACCAATGACAATAATCATGACACTGTAGTAATAACGATGAGATACTGATGATGATAATAACAATAATGATAATAACCAGAAAGATAATAACAACAATAATACGACGATGATAATGATAATCATAATTATAACAATAATAACATTTTCCACGAGAACGATAATGAAACATCTATAACCAATTGATAACAACAACAACAACAAAATAAAAATAAAAATACCAGAAATAAAACGAAAATAAAGTAAATGAATGAATTGATAAATCAAAAGAGAAATCAACCATGAAAAAAATAGAAATTAATTAAGGACAATACAAACTCACCAGAAATAAATACAAAAATAAAGTACATTAATGAATTAATTAAAAGAGAAATCAACCATAAAAAAAATGGTTAATGGGAATGACAATTATAATGATGATAGTGATGAAGATGATGATAATGATAACGTGATAATGAGAGTGAGTGCTGACATCTGTGTTGTTAATTATGATAATGATGATTGCAGTAAGGATAATGATAAATATGATAGTGATGATGATATGGGTAATGATTAATAATGATAATGAAAACTATAATATCAATGGTGATGGTATTAATAATACTAATAATAATGATGGTAACAATAAGAATTACAATAGTAATAATGATAATAATGATAATGATGATGATAAGGATAATGATAATGAAAATAAAGATACTGATGATGATGATGATAATGATAATAATAATGATGATAATACAAATAATAATAATAATAATAATAATAGTAATAATACTGATAATAATGGTAATGATAATAGTAATAATAATGATGATAATAGTAATAATGATATTAACAATAATAATGATAATAATAATAATAATGATGATAATGATAATAATGGTGAGGATAAAAATGATAATGATAAAAATGACAATAACTATAATAATGATAATAATAATAATGATAATAATGATAATGATAATAATAATCATGATAATAATTATGATAATAACAATAATAAAATAATAATAATGATAATAACAATGATGATAATGAATATAACAATAATATTAATGAAAATTTATAATAATAATGATGATAACAATAATAGTAACAATAAGAAGAAAACAATATTAATAGTAATCATAACATTAATCATAGCAATAATGATAGTAATAACAACCATAATGATAACATTGGTGATAGCAAAAGCAACAAAAACAAGAATGACAACAACAACAGTCATGATGCCAAAAAGGTGAAAATGAAGAAAATCGAATTTGACTATGATGGTAATAATGATAATACTAATTATAATAATAATAAGGATATAACTAATAATACAAATAATAAAAAATATTAATGATAATAATGAAAATAATGATAATGATGATGATAATGAAAATGATGATTATAACAATGATAATGATAAAAATAATGATAATAATAATAATGATGATAATAATAGTGATAATGATAATAATAATAATAATAATAATAATAATAATAATAATAATAATGATAATGATAGTAATACAATGGTAACATTACCTTGTAGTTGTTTTTGTTTCTGTTTCTGAACTATCATATAAGATAAAAACATAAAATATAAATCATAATCATAGAAGTATAATCATCAGATAACAATGATGGTGATGATAACAATGGTTATCGTGATAATGATGATAATGAAGAACAATTAATGATGAAGATGACAATGATAGTCAAGATAATAATCACCACAATGGCACTTCAGATAAGATAAAAAAAATCGTGATATGATGATGACATTGCATAATGATGATGAAAATCGTAATGATGAAGTTGATGATGCAAAGTTTGATAACATTTGCATGATTAATGATGATGATGATGTCATTATTGCAATGATGATGGTGATATAGATGATAATAATATCAGTAACGATAATACTAGTAATGATGATAATAATTTTAATGATGATATTAATAACAATAATTATTATCATTGATACCATTATGATAATAATGATACTAATAATGATAACAAACATATTGATGATAATAGCAATAATGATATCAATACTAATAATGTCCTTAACAGTTACAATAATGATGATAATAATGAGGATTATAATGGTAACACTGATAGTAATATTGATAACAAAAAGGATAATAGATATGAAATGATAGAAATGATGTTGATAACAACAATAATGATGAAGATGATATAGCGATAACTACAATAACAATGATAATGATAATGATATTGATGATGATAAAACAGTAATGATGATAATTATATTAATGATATCATAAGTTTGATAATAATAACGATGATGATAATAATAATAGTAATAATAATGATAATGGAAATGATAATGATATCATGATGATAACAACGATAATGATAATGATGATAAGAGAAATATTGATAATAGTATAAATAATGATAACAATAATGATAATGATAATGATAGCAATACTAATAATAGTGATAACAATGATAATGACAACGATAATGATAATCATAATAATAATAATAATGATAATAATAACAATAATAATATCATTATTAATGATAATAATGATAATGATAATAATATATATAATAATGACAATAATAATAATGGTAATAATAATAATGATAATGATAATAATAACAATAATAATGGTAATGATAATAGTAATAATAATGATAATAATAATGATGATGATAATAATAATAATAAAAAAGATGATAATGATAACAATAATGTTAATGATAATGATGATAATGGTGAAGATAAAATGATAATGATAGAACTAATGATAATAATAAGGATAATAATAATAATAATAATAATAATAATAATAATAATAATGATAGTAATAGTAATAATAATAATAGTAATAACAATAACAATAACAATAATAATAATAATGATAATAATAATAATGATAATGATAATAATAATAATGATGATAATGATAATGATAATAACAATGATGATAATAATGATAATGATGATCTTGATAATGATAATGATAATAACAAAATTATAGTAATAATGATGATAATAATAATGATGATGATAATAATACTAATAATAATAATGATAATGATAATAATGATGATAATAATAAAAATTATATTAATAATAATAATGATAATAATGATGATAATGATGATGATAATAATAATAATAATAATGATAATGATAATGGTAATGGTAATGACAATGATAATGATAATGATAGTGATAATTATTATTATTATTTTTTTATTATTATTATTATGATTATGATTATGATTATAATCATAATTATAATTATAATTATAATTATAATTATAATTATAATTATGATAATGATAATGATAATGATAATGATAATGATAATGATAATGATGATGATGATGATGATAACGATGATGATGATAACGATGATGATAATAACAAAATAATAATAATGATGATAATAATAATAATTATTATATTAATAAAAATAATGATAATAATAATGATAATAATGATAATGATAATAATAATGATAACAACAACAACAACAGCAATAATAATAATAAAACAATGATGATAATGAATAAAATATTGATAACAAGAACGATAATAATAACAATGATAATAATGATGATGATTATACTCAAATAAAAATCATACCAATAATGAAAATTATAATAAAGCAATAATGAGTGAATAGCGATATCAATGATAGTGATGACAGTGATACCCACAAAAATGATAGTAATAACATTGAAGATGATGATAATAATGATAGTGAAAATGATGAGGATGGTAATAATAATGATAGAAATGTGATAATAATGATAATGATAATAAAAATGAAGATACTTATTATCATCATTATGATTATCATTATCATTATCATAATAATCAGTATCATTATTATCATTATTATTATTACCATTATCATCAATATCATTATTATTATAATCTACATTACTATGATAATGATAATGAGAGTAATGATAATAATGATGATAACAATTAGGAAAATTATAAATATATTGATGATGATAATTATGATAATAATGATAATGATAAGGGTAATAACACTGATAATGATGATAATTATGAAAATGATGATAATAATCTGCAATAAGGAATATGATAGTATTAATGATATTAATGCTAATTATTGAGATGATGATGATAGTAATGATGATAATGATAATGGGAACAATGATAATTATGATGATTAAGGTGATAACAATTGTATTCATGATGATAATAGTAATAGTAATAATAAAGATAATAATATTGATAGTAGTAATAAAAAAAAAATAATGGTATGAATTACAATAACAACAACAATAATAATAATGATAAAGAAAATAATGACAATAATGCTGATAATGACAGTAACAATAATGATAATGATAACAATAATGATAATGATAATAACATCCATAGTATGATAATGATGATGATAATGATCATGTCAATAACAACGATAACGATAACGTTAATAATGATAATGACAATAATGATACTAACAGCACCAATGATAATAACAATAATTGTTATAATGATGATAATGATAATAATCAATTCACTATTCACTAATTCATTATCCAGTAAAATGTGTGGCTCTAAGTTAATTCACTAGTTCATGTTTATATTTATATTTTTTTCCCTAAAAGAGGATTTGTGGTAGAGTGGGTGTGGGTTGTTTGTTTGTTGGTTGTTTGTGTTTGTTTGATGGTGTTTGTTTGTTTGTTTGATGGTGTGTTTGTTTGTTTGTGTTTGTTTTCCTATGTGTTTGTTTGCCTGTGTGTTTGTTTGTTTGTTTGATGGTGTGTTTGTTTGTTTGTGTTTGTTTTCCTATGTGTTTGTTTGATAGTGTGTTTGTTTGCCTGTGTGTTTGTTTGTTTGATGGTGTGTTTGTTTGTTTGCCTGTGTGTTTGTTTGTTTGATGGTGTGTTTGTTTGTTTGATTAATGGAGTGTTTGTTTGTTTGTTTGTTTGATGGAGTGTTTGTTTGTATGTTGCTTTGCCTGTGTGTTTGTTTGTGTGCTTGTTTGTTTGCTTATGTGTGTCTGTGTGTGTTTGTGCACCCAAACAATCTGCTGCACATGAACACGCATATTCTTCGGTCTTCCCTTACACACACAACCTCAACTTCAAATCCTTACGGGTAACAACCCCGCACCAAGGCATCCTAACCCCTCTTTTCCTCCATCCCTTCCTTCATCCCCCTCTCCTTAACCCTCTCCCCCCCCTCC
>NW_028234440.1:19343948-19358948 GCF_977035675.1 Penaeus japonicus
TCTCCATTTCCATCTCCTTCTCATCGTTCTCCTTCTCCTTCTCCTTCATCCTTTCCGTCTCCATCTCATTCCTCTTTTCCCTTTCCTTCTCTTTCTCCGTCTCCATCATCATCTCCTTCCTCTTTTCCCTCTCCTCCTCCTCCTCCTTCTCCTCCTCCTCCTCCTCTTCCTCCTTCATGAGCGCCTCATTAACGTTCTCTCGCCTCTCAGCTGCTCCTCCATCATCATCGTCCTCCTCCATTTCCACCTCCATTGTCTCAGACTTTTCGTCCTCCTTCTCGTCCTTCATCTCGCCACGCCCTTCTTTCTTCCTCGCGTCCTTCTCCGGCTTACGTGTTCTTCCTCTTCCTCCTCCTTTTCCTCCTCCTCCTTTTCCTCCTCCTCCTCTTCTTCCTCTTTGTTCATTGCTCACCGCTGTCGGAACATCACCATCATCATCATCATCAGTCGAGTCGCCACTGCTTAGCTCATGCACTGGTTTCCCAACTGTCCTTCTTCCTCCACTTCCTCCTCCTCCTCTTCCTCCACTCCCTCTTCCTCCTCCTCTTCCCCCTCCTCCACTCCCCCCACTCCACGAACTCGCCCCCTCTACCGCACCTTCCTCTTCCCCATCGCCATCCATCGAGAGCGGGTGATTAAACCTCTCGTACCGCGACCTGAAGAACTCGAAGACGCTTTCCATACTGGCCCATGACGTCTCTTCGTGCGCGGTCACTCCTAAAGCAGAGGGAGAGAAGAAGAAGTTGTGGTAAGAGGTTGTAGTGAGAGGTTGTGGTAAGAGGTTGTAGTGAGAGGTTGTGGTGAGAGGTTGTAGTGAGAGGTTGTAGTGAGAGGTTGTAGTGAGAGGTTGTAGTGAGAGATTGTGGTATGAGGTTGTGGTAAGAGGTTGTAGTGAGAGGTTGTGGTAAGAGGTTGTGGTAAGAGGTTGTAGTGAGAGGTTGTAGTGAGAGGTTGTGGTGAGAGGTTGTGGTAAGAGGTTGTAGTGAGAGGTTGTAGTGAGAGGTTGTGGTAAGAGGTTGTGGTAAGAGGTTGTAGTGAGAGGTTGTAGTGAGAGGTTGTGGTAAGAGGTTGTGGTAAGAGGTTGTGGTAAGAGGTTGTGGTAAGAGGTTGTGGTAAGAGGTTGTGGTAAGAGGTTGTGGTAAGAGGTTGTGGTAAGAGGTTGTGGTAAGAGGTTGTGGTAAGAGGTTGTGGTAAGAGGTTGTAGTGAGAGGTTGTGGTAAGAGGTTGTGGTAAGAGGTTGTAGTGAGAGGTTGTGGTAAGAGGTTGTGGTAAGAGGTTGTGGTAAGAGGTTGTGGTAAGAGGTTGTAGTGAGAGGTTGTGGTAAGAGGTTGTAGTGAGAGGTTGTGGTAAGAGGTTGTAGTGAGAGGTTGTGGTAAGAGGTTGTAGTGAGAGGTTGTGGTAAGAGGTTGTGGTAAGAGGTTGTAGTTGTTGTAATAATAGCAACGATATGAACAATGATGATGATGATAATAGTGATGTTTTTTTATGATGAAAATGTAATAGCGGTGATACTAATAATGAGAATGGTGATAAGAGTAATGGCAATAATAATTGTAATAATATTAATAATAATAATGATGATGATGATGATGATAATAATTTTAATAAAAATGCAATGATAAAAATAATTTTAATAATAATAATAATAATAATAATAATAATATCAGTAATAACAATAATAATAATAATAATCACAACAACAACAATAATCAAAACTATATATTTTACCAAATTCACCTTTGAGTGTGCAACGGAAAAAAAATACAATAAACCCTGAAGAAGAAGTAGAAGAAGTAGAAGGAAATGAAAGCCCAAGAAGTTATGATAACGAAGATTACACATATAAGATATTGTGATAAAAAGCGAGAGCATTATAAAAAAAATGAAGCATTATCAAAATCATTTTCTGAAATAATAATCTCCGTAATTATGAATCATGAAGATGAAAGGTGATAATCATTGTAATAATAATATTAATAACAATAATGATAATTATATGTAATAACAATAACAATAATGTTAATAATAATAATAATAATATAATCTAGAATAAAAAAAAAATGCTAATGATAATAATAGCATCATAAAAAATAATAAACATCAAACATGAACATAATAATAACAAGAGTAACAGCAGCAGCAAAAACGGCAAAAATAATAATGCTAATAATAATAATAATAACAACAACAATATCATTGATAATAATAAAACACAATAACAATAATGATAATAATAACAATGAAAATGACAATAATAACAACAATAATGCTGATAATAATAATAATAAAAAAAAAATAATAGCAATAATAATAATTACAATAATAATAACTGTGACAATAATATAAATAGTAATACCAACAATAATAATAATAATATTAATAATGATAATAAAAATAGTTATGATAATTAAAATGGTAATAATAATTATAACAATGATAGAAATAATAACAATAATAAAAAGGGTTGCTAAATAAAATCTATGGGACATCAAGAGACAGACAGACTGACAAAGAAATACCTCACAAGAGAAGGATAAGAAAAAGGTAAAAATTGACAAAGAATTGAAATAATTAGAATATGGGGATGCCAAAAACTGGGAATAATACCGGTAATTATAGAAGCACTGGGAACTATAAGAAACTCAATAAATGAATGGCTAAAGATGATAATACTCCAAGAAGTGCGCGTGACACTACATAATAATAATAATAATAATAATAATAAAAGTAACAATAATGATGATAATGATAATAACTATAATAACAATAACCTTGGTTCTTCAAAGACTCGAAAATTATCACAACGCGTCGAAAAGTCTTACGAAACCGGCGGTAAACTCTACGGTACCGACACGCGAAATTACACTAATGTCGTTGCCACGATAAAACATTTTGACCAGTTCTCGCAGGAGAGATTCATTTATGGTTCATACAAGACAAGGACAAGACAATGTGATATTGTGACTGTAAGAATTAGACTTGGATACAGAATGTATTGGCAGGTCAGTTCAGAATGCAATGTAGAAGAAACTAAATGCAGACTTTGCAACGAAGAGTATAAACGAACACTTGAACATTACATTTCAGAGTGCCATATGATACAACCTTTCAGGCCCCCTAGCATGAGGTACGCAGAGTCATGTAATTATTTCATAACATCAACTGCACTAGAAGATGTACTTATGCTATATCCGAAATTCGGTATATGATACCCTATTACAACATTTATCAAATGTCCATTCACGTTGATATACTATAGAATATAATCATGTTACTACCTTCATTTGTAATACAATGTTAGCAACAATGTCATGACTACATAAATGTATCAAAGCTTGCCCATGCCTGTGCAGTTAGCCAGGGTGGTAAATAAAGATCTAAACTAAACTAAACTAAACTAAACTAAACGTTGCCACGTGTCTGTTGGTGAACCATCTTGAAAGTGTACAGTAGAAAAATAAAAGTAATAGTAATAGTAGTGCTAGTGGTAGTGGCGGTGGGAGTAGTAGTTGTAATAGTAGAAACAGTAGTAGTGGCTATAATAGTAATAGTGGTTGGAGTAATAAGAGCCGTAGTTGTAGTGGTGCTGGTAGTAGTAGTACTAGTAGCAATAGTAATAATATTAGTAGTTGTCCTAGTAGTAATAGTAAAAGTAACAGTATAAGTAGTAGTAGCAGTAGTAGTAATAGCCGTCGTCGTCGTAGTGGTGGAAACAACAACAACAACAACAGAGAATGACGGTGGTAGGAGTAGTAACAGCGGTGATAGTGGTTAGGTGAGGTGGTGTTGAAACAGGGTGACGCAAGCTGGCGAGACAGATTCCGACAGACTGCGACAGGGTGCGACAGGGTCCAAGCAGGGGGGGAGGAGTGGGGGGGAGGGGGGGGAGGGGGGAGGAGGGGGAACTAACATCATCAAGTGTGAATGGGTGTCCAGTAATCCACCGGTAAGCGGTTAATCCCGGTAGTGTGAGCGCCGGCATCACACGGGACCACGCCTGGCCTCGCTGATAGGAACGTGAGAGAGAGAGGCGTGAGGGAGGGAGGGAGGGAAGTGGGTGAAGGAGGGAGGGAGGGAGGGAGAGGAGTGGATGAGGGAGGGAGGGAGGGAGGGAAGTGGGTGAGGGAGGGAGGGAGGGAGAGGAGTGAGTGGGTGAGGGAGGGAGGGAGGAAGGGAAGTGGGTGAGGGAGGGAGGGAGGGAAGTGGGTGAGGGAGGGAGGGAGGGAGGAAGGAAGGGAAGTGGATGAGGGAGTGGAGTGGGTGAGGGAAGGAGGGAGGGAGGGAGGGAGAGGAGTGGATGAGGGAGGGAGGGAGGGAGGGAGGGAGAGGAGTGAGGGGGGGAAGGAGGGAGGGAGGAAGTGGGTGAGGGAGGGAGGGAGGGAGGGAGGGAGGGAGAGAATGGATGAGGGAGGGAGAGAATGGATGAGGGAGGGAGAGAATGGATGAGGGAGGGAGGGAGGGAGGGAGGGAGAGGAGTGAGTGGGTGAAGGAGGGAGGGAGGAAGTGGGTGAGGGAGGGAGGGGATTGGTGAGGGAGGGCGGGAGGGAAGTGGGTGAGGGAGGGAGGGAGGGAGAGGAGTGGATGAGGGAGGAAGTGGGTGAGGGAGGGAGGGGGAGAGGGAGGGAGGGGATTGGTAAGGGAGGGAGGGGGAGAGGGAGGGAGGGAGGGAAGTGGGTGTGGGAGGGAGGAAGTGGGTGAGAGAGGGAGGGGATTAGTGAAGGAGGGAGGGAGGGAGATGGAAGGACTGGATGAGGGAGGGACGAGATGGTGAATGTGGAGGGGAAAGGAAGGGAGGGAAGGGGAGAAGAGATAGAGAGAGAGAAGGGAAGTGGGGGTAGAGGGGGAAGAAGGTGGGAGAAAGGGGGAAGGAGGGGTGGATAAGGGAGGGAGAGACAAAGGGAAAGGGAGAGAGGGTGCGATAGGTATGGGAAGGGTAGGGAAGGGATCGAGAAGAGGTAGGTAGGTATTGCTCTTCTCTTTCCATCTCTGTCTCTGACTATGTCCCCCCCCTCTCTCTCTCTCTCTCTCTCTCTCTCTCTCTCTCCTTCTCTCTCTCCTTCTCTCTCTCCCTCTCTCTCTCCATCTCTCTCCATCTCTCTCTATCTCTTTCTATCTCTCTCTCCCTCTCTCTCCTTCTTCCTTCCTCCTCCTCCATCCTTCTTCCTCCCTCCTCCTCCCTCTCTCCCTCTTCCCTCCTCCTCCCTCCTACTCCTCCTTCTCCTTCTCCTTCTCCCTCTCTTTCTCTTTCGCGCTCTCTTAATCTCCTTTTCCAATTTCGTTTAATTACTTTGCCCCTTACCCACCTTCTTTCTCCAACCTTTTCTCCTGTCTCCTCTATCTCTGTCTCCTGAGTGAGAGAGAGAGAGAGAGAGAGAGAGAGAGAGAGAGAGAGAGAGAGAGAGAGAGAGAGAGAGAGAGAGAGAGAGAGAAAGGGGGGGGGGTTAAGAGAACGAGAGAGCGAGGGGGCGGAGGAAGGTAGGGAGGGAGAGAGGGTAGGAGGGAAGGAGGTAGATAGAGAGAAAGAGAGAGAAAGAGAAAGAGGAAGAGAAAGAGGAAGAGAAAGAGAAAGAGAGAGAGAAAGAGAAAATGAAAGAGAAAGAGAAAGAGAGAGAGAGAGAGAGAGAGAGAGAGAGAGAGAGAGAGAGAGAGAGAGAGAGAGAGAGAGAGAGAGAGAGAGAGAGAGAGAGAAAGAGAAAGAAAGAGACAGAGACAGAGAGAGTGAAGGACCGAAGAAAAAAGGATGGTCAAGCGACTTAAAAAAAAAGAGAAAGGATAAAAAAAAAAAAAACTTAGAGGAAAGAAACGTAGGAAGAAGAGAAGGAATGAGGGGGGTTGGGGTTGGCGGGAGGGGGTGACCAACAACTTTCCCAAACTCCTCCCTACTCCCAAATCACTCCAAAACTCCATCTCCAACTCCTACAACCACCCCAACACAAACACACTCCAACCAGTACAATTAAAACTCCACTCAGCCCCCCCACCCCCATCCAACACCACCATTGCCCCTGAAGTTTATTACTCGAATCAACACCTTCGTCCAATAATCGGCCAACGAGAAAAAAAAGAGCGCCATATTGCCTGTCTATCCCTCTCCCTCCGTCTCTCTCCTCTCCTCTTCCACCCATCCCCTGTCTCCCTCCTCGTCACATCCCCCCCCCCTCTCTCCCTCCCCACTTCTCTCCCGCCAACACACCCGCACACCAACCCTCCTCACCCTCCCTTACTGTCCTTCCCTTCCCTAAACCCTCACTCAAAAAAACCTTCCCCTCAAAAAAAGCCATCTCCCCCAAACCTTCCCTCTTCTGCCCAACCTTCATCCCCATCCCCGCATCCCATTCCCCCTTCCCACCCCCTCCGCCCTTCCCTCTCCCCCTCCTCTTCGTCTTCAGCTCCAACCCCATCCGCGTACCCCTTTCCCTTGCAACTCAACAACTCAAAACAACCATTAATCGGCGCACCAAAACAAAAAAACCTTCCTTCATATTCTATTCGTTATTCTATGCTTTTATATTCTTCTTTCTTTATTCTTTATTCCTTCCAAAGTCTTTCTTCCTTTCCCGCCTTCCCACTCCTTCCTCTCTTTATACATATACTCCCTCCCCTCCCCCCCCACCACCCCTCTCTCTCCCCCTCTCCCCTCCCCTTCTTCTCCTCCACTTTTCTCTCTTACCTCATCCTCGCCTCTCCAGGGGGGGGGGAGGAGGGAGAGAGAGAGGAGAGAGAGAGAGGGAGAGAGAGAGAGAGAGAGAGAGAGAGAGAGAGAGAGAGAGAGAGAGAGAGAGAGAGAGAGAGAAAGTGAGAGAAAGAGAGAGAAAAAATGAGAGAGAAAGATAGAGAAAGAGTAAAAAAAGGAAAAGAAAAGTGTGTGTATATATATATATATATATATATAAATATATAACTATATATATAAAGTATATATATATATTGAAAATATAATGATGTATGTTAATATATAGTATAAATAAGTGTATGTATATATATACATAATATATAGTATATATATATAGTATATATAAATATCATTTTCAGGGGCCGAGGTTTTTTACTCTTTCTCTCTCTTTCTCTCTCTCTCTCTCTATCTCTCTTTCTTCTCTCTCTATATATATGTATATGTATATGTACAGTATATGTATATGTTTATGTACAGTATATATATATATATATATATATATATATATATATATATATATATATATATATATATATATGTGTGTGTGTGTGTGTGTGTGTGTGTGTGATGTGGATAAGTAAATGTAATATGTGTATATGTATATATGTATATATGTGTATATGTATGTATATGTATGCACTAATTACAATATACATATACATATACATATATATACATATATAAACATACATATACAAACATATATATACATACATATATACATAAATACACATATATATATATATATTTATATATATAACATTTACATTTAAATACCATATGGTACAAAATACATAATATATACATATATAAGATCTACAATGGTTTACATATATATATCACACCCACACTCACACACACACACACACACTCCCCATAACATATATAATATTATATATATAGTATATATATATAGCTAATTAATATAGTATATTGTATATATATATACACAAATATACATAAACATACATTACATATAAATATATATACATATGTATATATATATAATATAAGATATAATATATATCAATATATAACATATAGACGGTACAAATAAATATATATATATATAATATTTATATATATATATAATATATATAATATATTACACATATAAACATACCTATAAATATATATACTTATCTATATATATAATATATAGAATATATATATATATTACATATATAGACATATATATATAGAATAAAATGGGGGGTATATATATACAATAAATATATATATTGACACATATATACGATATACATATATATATATTTATAAAGATATAAATTCTTTTATATGTATATATATATATATTTGATGTATAATATGTATATATTTATAAATATATATATATATATATATTAACACATATATACGTATACATATATATATATATATATTTTTTATAAATATATATAATATTTATTTAAATAATATAAAGATAATGTTTACGTATATATGTTGTACTAAAAATCTATCTAGATATATATAGTACGATAAATATATATATAATATTACACACAATATATACGATACATATATAAATATATATATATATAAATATATATATATAGATGGTTATATAAATATATATTTATATATTAGATATATATATATATTTCTATATATTACACATATATACATAATATTCTGATACACAACATATAAATGAGATATATATATACATATATATATATATATATATAAGAGATATATATAATTTATATATATATATATAAAATATAAATATATTGTGGTTGGGTGTGGTATTGTGTGTGTTTGGTGTGTGTGAGTGTGTGTGTTTTTGTGTGTGTGTCGTGGCAGTGTGCGGTCGTGTGCTTGCGTGTGGTGTATGTTTATATGTATATTATATGTATGTAAAAGTATATGTATATGTATCTGTGTATATGTTATGAATGTATGGGTAATGAATTATGAATGTAGTATGTGTAAATGTGTATAATGGTATATGTGTAGATATATATGTTCTATATATATATATAAATAATATATAAAAATAATATATATATAAAAATATATAACCTATATATATGCATATATGCATATATATGTATATATATACATATGTATACATATATATACATCCAGAGCGAGTCCATGGCGGCGAAGAAAGACGCCATTCCCTTTTCAACCATTTATCTCTCCTCTCATCTATCTATTTTAATATTCATCTATTCATCATATCATTCACTTTTCTCCCGTTGTCTTTCCTTGAGTCCGTCTCGATTTAGGCCTGACGTCCACATGTAGGCCTATGGCAGAGATCATTACATCAGCTGAGGAAAATTGGTGGTTTTATAGCGCATCTCAACATGTTCAATCGTGCTTATGGTGGTGGTAATTAGTATGTATGGTGAGGAGATGGATGGTGGTGGTGATGATGGTCGTTATTATGATGATTATTGGTACTGATGATGATGATGATGATAATGATAATAGTAATGATAATAATAATAATAATAATAATAATGATAATAACAATAATAACAATAATATAAATAATAAAAACAATTAAGGAATAATAGTGATAACGGTATTAATAATAAGAATGGTAAAAATATAAATAATAATAATAATAACAATAATAATGATAATAATAATAATAACAATAATGATAATAATAATAATAACAATAATAATGATAATAATAACAATAATAATAATGGCAGTAATAATATAAATAATATTAATTATAAAAATAATGATGATAATAAAAACAATAACAAAAGTTACAATAATATCAATAATGATAACAATTACCATAACAATAATGAAAACAATAACAACAACAGCAACAAAGTAAGGACAAAATATATATCAATAAAAATAATAATAGGGATAATAATAATACGAATAATGATGATAACAACAACAACAACAATAATATCTCCATCATCATAATTAATAACACACTACATAACCATAACGCTTGACTTAACAATAACACCAATAAACAATACTCCCAAACAACAACAACAACAACAAAAGTTACGAGGCAATCAAAAACCCATCTAACTTATTTTCAATGTCTTGCACCCTGTATGCGATGAAAACTTGCAGCATAGAAATAGGCCTATTAACCTCGCGCACTCACCAGCCTCTTTTTTTCTTTCATTTTTTTTTAATAACCTCTTCGCCAGAAAGGGATTTTGGGCCACTTTTTTTTTTTTTTTTTTTTTGTAAACATTGATAACTAGTTGGCAATGAATTTCAAATTAAGAGGGAGAGACTGTTTGGTGTGAGCGTATTGGTAGAATGGTGTTTTGGGAATTCTTTGTATGTAGCAATACTGTCCTATATGATATAAATAGTATATAAATATATATATATAAATATATATGATATATATTATATAATATTTTGTTTTTTTTATTTGATTTTTTATCTAATATAACAATATATATATAAATATTAGTTGGGTGTGTGTGGTTGTGGTGGTGTGTGTGTTTGGTGTGTTGTGTGTTGTGGTGTAGTGTGTGTGTGATATATATTAATATATAGTAAATAAAATCTAATTACCATAATATATACAATATTTTTTATATGTATATATATATCTATATATATACACTATATAATATAATAACATAATAAATGATATATTAACATATATTATAATATGTTACATATATAAGATAAATAATAATTATAATATATATATTATATAGATATGTATAAATATTAGATATAATGTATTGTATATTATATCTATGTGTGTTGGTGGTGTGGTCGTGTGTAAGTGATAAATATATATACCATATACATCAATAAATATATACATATGTCTCCTATCTGTCTCCATCCTCTCCATCCCCTCTCTCCATCCTCTCCTCATCCCCCTCTCCTCTCTTCTTCCCCATCACTCACACCCTATACGCGGTGTGTGCGTATATATACGGTAACCATAATTGGGGGGTAAACCCTCCCCGCGCATACATGTGTACATACACAAACCCAACGCCCCTATCTCTATCTCTCACATCTCAATCACATCTCTATCTATCCCCTCTATCCCGCGCCATACCAAACCCCCCAGACCCCCCCACAACACCACACCCCCAAAACAAAACCAAACAACAAGAACCCTATCAAAACCCCCCACAACAACACCCCAAAAACCCAAAACCCCCAAACCCAAAACCCCTCGGGATGTCGGGCATAGCAGGAGCGCGGGCGCGCGCGCGGGGTCCTTGATCTTTCCTGTACCCTCGAAGAATAAGCCTCGAAGAGAAAAAGGGATAAATCCCCAGGCTACGCTCGCTTTTCCACGCTACTCCCCATCTTTTCGCTCACCCGTCCCTCCCCTTCCTTCCGCCGTTCCTCCCTTCGCACCCTTTTTCCGGCACCGGAACTGGAGCGAAAACACGTCACTTAGGATGGCTTTTTGCCTTTTTGCTGCGGGCCCGCGCCGTGGGAGGGGAGGGGGGGATTTCGGGCACGGGGGAGCGAGGGGGTGGGGGGGGGGGAGAAAGGGGCGGGAAGGAGGGAGCGAGAGAGCGATTGAGGATTAGAAAGTGGGGGGGGGGAGGGAGGGGGGGGGGGAGGGGGGCGGGTGTTGGGTGGGGGGGGGGGGGGGGGGGGGATGAGGGGGGGGGGGGGTGGGGGGTGGGGGGTGGGAGAGGGGGGGGGAGGGGGGGTGGGGATGGGGGGGGGGGGCTTCTATAGTATTTTTTTTGTGAGAGAGAGAGAGAAGAGAAGAGAGAGAAGAGAGAGAGAGAGAGAGATAGAGAGAGAGAGAGAGAGAGAGAGATCGAGAAAGAGAAAGAAAAAAGAGAAGAGCAATAAAGAGAAAAATAACGAGAGAAATACAGAGAGACGAGAATAGAAAGTAGAAGAGAGAACGAGAGACCGCGCTCGCTCGCTCTGCGGCGCTTCTGTCGCGCGGCGCTTGCTCTCTCTCCCGCTCGCTCGCGCTGCTCTCTCTCCTCGCTCTCTGCTCGCTCTCTCTGCTCTCTCTCTCGCTCTCTCTCTCGCCGCTCCCTCTTCTCTCCCCCCTCTCGCTCCCCACACTCCACCCCCACCCCCTCCCCCTCCCTGTCTCCAACCCTCTCTCCCCTCTCTCCTCTCCCCTCGTTCTCCCTCTCTCGTCTCTCACTCACTCACTCTGCTCGTCTCTCTCTATCTCTCTCTCTCTCCCCTCTCTCCCCCCATCTCCCCCACCCTATCACCCACCAGCGCTCTCTCTGCTCTCCCTCTCTCCCGCACTCCTCTCGCTCTCTCTGCTCGCTCTCTCTCTCTCGCTTCTCTCGTCGCGCCTCTCTCTCCCCGCTCTCTCTCTCTCCCCACCCTCGCCCCCAACCCTGATCTCCCACCCTCGCTCCCGCTCTCTCCCCTCTCTGCTCTCTCACTCGCTCTCTTCTCCTCTCTCTCTCTGCCCTCGCTCTCGGCTTCGCCCACCCTCGCCCCCACCCTATCTCCCACACCTCTCTTCTCTCTCTTTGCTCCCTCTCGCGCTCTCTCTTCTCTCTCTCTCGCTCTCTCTCGCTCTCTCTCTCTCTTCTCTCTCTATCTCTCTACTGCTCCTCTCGCTCCCCACCCACTGCCCCCACCCTATCTCCCACCCCTCTCTCCCTCGCTTCTCCCTCGCTCCTCTCGCACTCTCTCTCGCTCTCCCTCCCTCTCTCTCTTCCCGTCCTCTTTCTCTCCCTCTCTCTCTCCCTACTCTACCTCCCTCGCCGCTCCCTCCCCCCAGCTATCGCCCTATCTCTCTCGTCCCGCTCCCCCCCCCACCCCACCCTCTCTCTCTCTTCTTCTTTTCGTCCCCCCCCCTGCTCATCCCCAAAGATATCACCCCCCATTGAAACCCCGCCTCCGCCCCCAGAAAAGTTCGTCAGCCTCACCGCCCCCAACAGCTGACCTCCCGCCAGCTGCCATCAATCCGCGGCCTCATCCACGCTCAAGCCGCATGCCTCAGGCCGCGCGGGCCGGGCTCGGCATGCGGCGCGTATGGCCCGCGGGACGCACTTAAGGCCTTCGGCACGCACAGATTGAGAGTTGTAAGAAAATGAGAATATATAACACAATCCACACACTCAACTCAATAAATAACAATAACACTAAAAAATAAAAACTAACAGACAATATATAAAACACACAAAACTCAACACACACTCCCACAAAATAACTAAAACAGGTTTTATGAAAAAATCAAAACTATACTAACTACTCTATACACACAATCCTCTATCAAACTATAAATCTAACACACAATCAGCAACGTCAATAAAATTCACAACACCAAAACCTCTAAATAAAAAAACACACACTCCTCAATATCAAAAAGTATCACTCCATAATACCTATAAACATCTCAACTCTAACAACTAAACACACTCAAATCTCAAACCATAAAATATACTATCTCCCAATAAATACTAAAAACAGATCAAAAATCAAAAACTACACTAATCCTCTATCATAAATATAACATATAAATATCTCACTCTAATCAATACAATATTATCATAAAATTACAAACACTAACTCAATCTCAAATACTGTCTCAAACAAAAAAAATCTATCTAACTCTACATAACAATATATAAAACCAAATCTATAAATAAACAAATCTCACTCATAAAACTACTCACAAAATAACAATATAACTGAAAAACTATAAAACTCAAACAGACTCAAAATAAAACTAAAAAACATCAAAAATTATATCTACTAACAAAATATATATAAAATATAAATTAAAAAAACAAAACAATCAAAAACATCACAATATACAAAATAACACAAAAAATATATATATCTCACATAAATCAATAATAACTGTTCTGAAAGAGACTGAATATCTAAACACGCAAGAGAAGTATATGCGTATTTGACGCGTTTTCGACGGAGGTCTTTCTCAAAAATACATGTAATTTTGAGAAAGACCACTCCGTCGACAATGCGTCAAATACATCTCTTGCGTGTTTAGACAATATTCAGTTCTCTTTCATACCTTTCTATCTCTTCCATTTAGTCGCTAATGAACTCTGTATCATATACACACACACACACACACACAAACACTAACACACATATAATTATATATATATTATATATATATATATATATATATATATATATATATAAATAATATAATAGTGGAGATAGATATTTATATATATATATATATATATATATTTATATATATTATATTGATATATATATATATATATATTGTATAGATATTTTATAAGTATATATATATATATATCATAAACTATATATAAATACTATATATATAAAAAATTTATATTTATATATATATATACCATGTATGTATATATATATATATACATATTATATATAAATATATATATATATATATATATATATATATTATATATATATATATATTAATATAAATATATATAAAATGATATAAATATATATACATAATAGATACATATATATACAAAGCTATATATATATATATACATATATATATCATGCATATATACATTAATGATACATATATATACAGAATATATATACATATAGTAGCATATATATATACATATATATATATATACATATATCTACATATATCATAGATAAATATATACAAATATGATTATAATACCTATAAATACAATATATCAATATTATATATTATATATATATTAGTATAAATATATATATATATACATATAGGTGGAATAATAATATATATATCTAAAAAATAAATATATAATATATATAATAGATATAGTATATACATATATATATACATACAGTAATATATATATACATTCATTTATATATATATATATATATATAATAATATATATAATAATATATATACATAGGGAGCAATATACGATACACAGCATAGTGGCGTAGCAGACGAGTATATATATATACATATAAATATATACATATATATACATTAACATATATAATATATTAGTACGGAGAGGGTTGGTAAAGGGAAGGGAGAGGGAGAGGAAAGGGAAGGGAGAGGGAGAGGAAAGGTACTGCAACTGTACTGACGGTAGATATATATATGTATATATATGTATATATGTATATATATATATATATATATATATATATGCAAATATGCATATATACATGACGGAGAATAGTAATATATAGAGAGCGGATATATATAATACAGTGAATGAGAGGACTATAGAACAGGTGATAAGATATAACCGGAAGACTACAAAGGACGACACATAGGGATACAATAATACAGGCATGCGAGAGGCGAAGAATACGGTGCAGATAACAGAGACGAAGTGCGGCGTATAAGTGCAGATAGTAACATGCGAGAACTGCTTCGTAATATATATATAAATATC
>NW_028234440.1:19368948-19371513 GCF_977035675.1 Penaeus japonicus
CACGGCTGATTTCGAAGTCATGGCACTCTAGCATGGCACTCTAGCTTGTCATATCTCGGGATCCTCGGTAATGCCACATGCCTGATGGGGGGGGGGGGCATTCCACGAACCCTAATACCCAGGGATAGAACATTTTTTTTTTTTTAACTAAGGATAAAAACGAATAGATAATAAATAATTGAATAAATAAATCAAGGCTTGGAACGCCATGTCCAGTCAGTCACGGTTGTTTATTCCCGGAGGAGAGGAAATAAAAAAAAAAAATATAAAAAAAAGGGGGTGGGTAGGGGTTGGGGGGGTGGGATGGGCATCAGACTTGGAAGACTTTGCAGACTGATTAGCGTTGGGGACACCAGAGTTGCTGGTGGTGGGCGGGATGGGCGGGATGGGATATCCCGGGCGGGGTGGGCGTGGTTTACGAGCTGGTGGGTGGGTGGGGGGGGGGGGAATCTGTAGCGTTGCATCATTGTGCAGACGAGACAAGATGGAGACATCAACTACTGTGGCTTTTGCAAATACGAATGTTCATTGAAGAAAAGTGCTAGTTGTTCAAAGCTGAGGCAAGTGGGCATTTTAAGTGGCATAGACTTCGTGATCGACATTTGATTTTGCTCATATTCCTTTTCTTCTCCTCATTTTATCTCTTTTTTTCTTATACTTCTCCTTCTTCTTCTTTTTCTTATTCTCCTCCTCCTCCTTCATTTTCTTTTCCCTTTTCTTCTCTTTCTTTTTTTTCCTTCTTTTTTCTTGTTCATCTTCTTATCATTACTACTACTATCATCCTTAATATCATCATCACCATAACTATTATCATTATCATTATTAACATCATCAAAATCATTATCATAATTACCATCATCATTTCATATCCATCTACCAGTTAATCTCTACCTCAAAAGATGAAAACCATCACCACCACCCATTTTGCAATATGACGCCCACGTTGGTTTCTCGACGCCCACCTTACAGACTGATGTTCAATGGTTCATCGTTAACTTTGTTCTATATTTGGTGAATCAGGTAAAAAGAGAAAGAAAAAAAATATGTACTCACTTCTACATGTGAAAATGTAATAGGAAAATTATATTAATATTGATGATGACGGTGATGGTGCTGGTGATGATGATGGAATAATAATATCAACAAATATAATCATAATAGATACAAATGAAAATAACATCGTAATTATCTCAATAAAAATGATAATAACAATAATAACAACAATAACAACAGCAATATTAGTAATGTTAGTAGCAATAACAACAAAGAAGACGATGAAAACAATGAACATTAAAATCACACTGCATATCAAGTTAATGTCATCTACAGCTTGAAAGGCGGAGCCGAGGGGAGAGGGAGGAGGGTAGGCGGGGAGAGGGGGAGATGTAAAAGGAGTTAGAGGAGGATGCAGGGAAGATGGGTGGAGGGGGTGAAAGGAAAAGTTCAAAAGGGACCTTTCTCTCTGTCTCTCTCTCTCCCTTCTTCTAATTCTTCCCATCTTCCCCTCTTCTTCCCTCCCATCTTCCCTCTATGTCCGTCCCTCATCTTCCTTCTTTCTTTTCTTCCTCTCTTCCTCCCTTCTCCCTTCCCCCTTCTCTCTCCCTCGTCCCTCCCCCTTCCTCTCTTTTACCCTTCTTCCCCCTCCCCTCCCCATCTTTCATCTTCCCTTCCACCCTCCCACTCCCCACCCAAACTTCCCAAATCTTCTCCCCTCCCACCTCCAATCTTCTCCCCTCCCCCTAGCACCTTAATCTCCCCCCCACCTTGTCCCTTAATCTCCCCCCCTCCCCTTGTCCATAATCTCCTCCCCCCACCCCCTTGTCCCTTAATCTCCCTCCCGCCACCACCCTCCATCATCCCCCCCGTGTCCCCTTAATCATCCGCCCACCCCTTAGATCCCATTGTCCCTTAATCTTCGCCTCCCCCCCACCTCCCCCCCCCTCCCATTCCCCTCCGTCCCCCCCCCCCCCCCCCCACCGCCCACCTCCAACCTCCCCCGCCCGTAAAACTGAACCGCAGCTTCCCCCCAAAAAATGCATCTGCCATCTCCGGCGGCGGGCTGCAGTCTTAACGGAGGGGTGGAAAGAGAGAGAGAGAGAGAGAGGGGGGGGGGAGAGGGGGAGGGGGAGGGGGAGGAGGGCGTCGACTTCCGCTATCTTTCCCTTGTCATCGTCGCGGGGGGGGGGCTAAATCTTATTCGTAAGTTGGCTGGGCTGGGGGAGGGGAGGGGAGGTGAGGGGGGAGGATTGGTGGAGGGACAATAGTGGGGATTGGGGAGGGACAAGATTGGGGATTGGGGGAGGGACAAGAGTGGGGATTGGGGAGGGACAAGATTGGGGATTGGGGAGGGACAAGAGTGGGGATTGGGGAGGGACAAGAGTGGGGATTGGGGGAGGGACAAGATTGGGGATTGGGGAGGGACAAGATTGGGGATTGGGGAGGGACAAGAGTGGGGATTGGGGAGGGACAAGATTGGGGATTGGGGAGGGACAAGATTGGGGATTGGGGAGGGACAAGAGTGGGGATTGGGGAGGGACAAGAGTGGGGATTGGGGAGGGACAAGAG
>NW_028234440.1:19376613-19394113 GCF_977035675.1 Penaeus japonicus
GTGTGTGTGTGTGTGTGTGTGTGTGTGTGTGTGTGTGTGTGTGTGTGTGTGTGTGTGTGTGTGTGTGTGTGTGTGTGTTTTGTGTGTGTGTGTGTGTGTGTGTGTGTGTGTGGTTGTGTGTGTGTGTGTGTGTGTGTGTGTGTGTGTGTGTGTGTGTTTGTATGTGTGTATGTGTGTATGTGTGTGTGTATGTGGGTGTGTATGTGTGTGTGTGTGTGTGTGTGTGTGTGTGTGTGTGTGTGTGTGTGTGTGTGTGTGTGTGTGTGTGTGTGTGTGTGTGTGTGTGTGTGTGTGTATGTGTGTGTGTGTGTGTGTGTGTGTGTGTGTGTGTGTGTGTGTGTGTGTGTGTGTGTGTGTGTGTGTGTGTGTGTGTGTGTGTGTGTGTGTGTGTGTGTGTGTGTGTGTGTGTGTGTGTGTGTGTGTGTGTGTGTGTGTGTGTGTGTGTGTGTGTGTGTGTGTGTGTGTGTGTGCACAAAGGTTGCACATGCAGTGTATGTGTATATACAGTATGTATATAGTTGTACATTTATCTACATGTTGGCATTTATGTATGTAAATATATGTATGTATGTATATATATGTATGCATATATGTATGTATGTATATATATGTATGTATATATGTATTTATATATGTATGTGTATGTATGTATGTATGTATGTATGTATGTATGTATTATATTTATTATATGTATGTATATTATATATATATTATATATGTATATATTATATATATATATATGTATGTATGCATGTATCTATATATATATATATATATATATATATATATATATATATATTATATATGTATATATATATATATATATATATGTATGTATGTATATATGTATGTATGTATATATGTATGTATGTATATATATATATATATATATATATATATATATATATATATGTATATATGTATGTATGTATATATGTATATATGTATATATGTATATATGTATATATGTTTATATGTATATATGTATGTACATATGTATGTATGAACATACACATGGATGTACATCAGCATGTGTGTATACATTTGTTTGCACATCTATATACATTTTGCACATGTATATATGTATTACAATTTAACTAGATACCGCATACATCTCCCCTACCCCCTACCCCTCTCACCCATCCCAGAGAACACCGGTGAAGAAAAAGGAGGAAGGGATTAAATTTAGGGAAATTAAGAAAAAGAAAAGAAGAGAAGCAGAAGGCAGAAGAAGAAGAGGAAATAGAAGAAGAAGAAGGAAAAAGAATATGAAGATCAAGAAGAAGAAGAAGAAGAAGAAGAGGAAGAAGATGATGGAGAAGAAAAGAAGGAAGGAGAACAAGAACAGAAAGAAAAAAAGATAAAGCGGAAGGAAAAAAGATGATGATGAAGAGAGATGAAGAAAAAGAAGAAGAAAAAAAGAAAAGAGGAAGAAGAACAATACAACAAAAAGAAAAAAATAATAAAAAGAGAATATAAAAAGAGCAATGAAAAGAAAAGAGAGAAGAAGTAAGACAATGAAGAAGAAGAAGAAGAAGAAGAAGAAGAAGAAGAAGAAGATGATGAAGAAGAAAAAAGAAAAGAAGAAGAAGAAGAAGAAGAAGAAGAAGAAAAAAAAAAAAAAAGATAAGAGAAGAATATGGAAACAAAAAAAAAGAACACAGAAAAAAAATGGACACTAACCAGATCTGTAGTGACGCAACCCCCGTAGCTATGAGCCACGATTGCAATGTGCTTAGCCTTGGTATTGCGTACGTAGTGATTCCATACATAGGTGGCATGTGCTTCAGGTGACTCGCTACCCTGTCACGGAATGCATTTATATCATTATTAGAGAATTGTTAACAATGATTATTGATAATGATGTTGATGATAATAAAAATGATCAAAACAATAGAAACAAAAGTAATGTTAATCAACATAATACTGAATTAATAACTTGAAAATGTGATAACAATATGGTATACTAATAACAATCATTATATTATGGATTAGCAGGCAGCTATGGATAGTGGTATTGATATGATAGGCATGTCACTTTCGTTCTTGTTAATGAGCAGGAAAATCTAAAACCTTTTTTTAACTGCAAGAGATATGTAAGATCCATTATTATTTTTTTAATCATATTTCTTTCTTCATACATATGTCTGTTGACAAAGGTGTATAATTCAATTCTATTAAAACCCTTGGTGAATAGGTTCGGTTTCATATTAACCCATTAGCAGCGGATGGCATGATTTGGTGCAAAGGCAGAGTCAGTGATAGACGCGGATGGCACCATGCCAGACATGTAATTCAGCTATCCTACTGCACAGACCTTTTTTTAATACCGCTTTTTTTCTTTACTTTGTCTCATAGATCTAATTCTACCGAACTTAGGTTGGAGGGAAGACTATCTTGGTAGTAAGAGAAGACCCTACTGTATAGGAGGTTCAGCTACTACACACACCCAACTTACAAATTTATTATCTAAATTTGGATATTATCCTTATAATCATGCAAAAATGACTATTTTGCAGTTTCTTTATTCATGATTATTCTCTTTTACATAACATACTAGTATTATCTCCTGTGCAACTGTTGCAATATGAGAATTATTACAATTCCCAAACTCAAGCTTTAAAAGCCATGCACTGATCACTGCTGCATCTTCACGGTGCTAAAAGGTCCATCTTTTAGTTTAGTTTATAATTTCATGTAGGACCTAATGAAATTTTGGCTCTTACTTGTCACTAACTTCCTAAAATTTTGCCTCTTACTTGTCACTCACTTTCTAACATTACTTTCTCGTCCCAACAGAATATACAACTTATTCCTTTCTCAAGCATTTCCTGTAACCAGCTATCAAACAATCTCCCAGCCTTTTATACCTAGTATCTTACAACCTGTGCCTTTATGCCTCTGTGTATGTGTCTATGTCTCTGTATGATAAAAATTAAATAAAAAAGAAATAACAATAAATAAAGAAAATAAAGCAATGCCAACCAGAGTCCCTGAAATGGTAAGAAACCATCACATGTATTTTGAATTGACTATGGGAGTAATGCCTAACATGGTTTCTATGGAACAAGGACTATTTAATAATAATAATGATAACAAATTGTACAGAATTTTCATGCAGATTGTCCAGCTGCTAGAATGCATCCGAGCAACTGCAGTAAAAGCATATTACATCTAACAAAAGGCTGGCCACTCCCAGTATGCACAATAACAATGCACAAATGGGAATATGTTTTAGGTTAAAAGCAAATGAACTTTCCTGAAAAATATTGCTATATCATCAAGGGTCAGAATGGAAAACTTACTCTTATGCGCCTTTCCCCGTTTTTATAGGTCCGATAATTGTCATTCGTGTTCATGACCAGGACAGCATAACCCTCACTTAAGGACCTTTTGATGTACGGAATCTGTGTTCCTGACTCAAGGCAGTCATTGATGATCAACCTGAAATGGGAAAAAACAAAAAAAAACATTTCTATATAAAAATTAATTACCTTAAATAGATATTGACAAGAACAAAAAATGACTAAAGTGAAATGTAAAAATACACAAAGAATTTTTCAGTTTCACAGTAACTTTTGAGAAAGCTTTCTTGATAATCAAAACCCTCAAGTAGGGTTTGGGTGATTTTGTGCCATTATCATCGACTGACTTTTCTGTCTTAATACAAGTTATTAACCCTTTTGTGATGGGTCATATCTTAGAAAGTACAGCTTGGGATAGGCATTGTGAGATGTTCTGTATTTCCTATCATTTTTTAGCCTTATGGTATATATGAGTCTATATATGGTACTATAGCACTGTAATACAAATTAGCATTTGTTATGACTTTATGTATAAAGCTGAAGAAAAAATAGATTGTGATTTAAAATCGCTTGTGATTTAACCCATAAAACATGCCTTCTATGGAAGGGTTAACAACATTTCAGCTTGTAAAGAAAATTTAGTTACTAAAAATTTGCATAGGCTTTTAAATATTTTTTTTCTCATAAGCTTTACTTTATAGTATAACACTTAGTGACTTTGCAATCCCTCTCTAAAGATCACATGTACCACTCAGTAAGTCTGGTGTTATTAGCCAACAAGCACTTTTGACTTGCACCTTAAAATTGCTGTGAAGGCGTGGAATTTGTTGCCAACTCTAAATGTGTTTTACGCAAGAGACTAAATGGCATCTGTGACTGTAAATAACACACACACCCACCCACACACACACACACACACACACACACACACACACACACACACACACACACACACACACACACACACACACACACACACACACACACACACACACATACACATACACATACACACACACACACACACACACACACACACACACACACACACACACACACACACACACACACACACACACACATACACATACACATACACATACACACACAAACACAAACAAACACACACACACACGCAAAATAAAAAGTACAAAAAACAAAGAAAAGATTATAAAAGATTATAAAAGATGGACTGGTTTTGCCCATAACACAACTCTCTTTTCTATAAAGGGCTTATTGATATTTACTAGCTCTTCTAGGAAAGGCTACAGCATCAAAAGAGAATACCATCAGATAGACATGTATAAAATCACTCTGTCGGAGAACACTACGAGTGGAATTAACAGATTCCGTACTTTTACCAAAGAGGTGCACCCTGTCAGTCAAAGCTTCAGTGGAAAGATTGAAAGACATCCATGCATTTGCAAGTCTTGAAACTACTGGATCACAGGAATTATTCAGAAGACTTCCTGAAGAGGTAAGAAATCTGAGAAGGTGGACTGTGCATATAACCTCGAATACAGTAGTATTTATAATTACTTTCCTGTTCTCAATGACTGTTCATAATAATCAAGATATTTATATATTCATCAGTCCACAAGCTCAAAATAAACAAAGTGAAATAAAAAAAATAATAAAAAATTGTTTACCTAGCACATCAAAAATACAAAATATTTGCAATCAATTCAAATTGTTTAATGCTCAAAATGAAAACCTCAAAATTAGTTTCTAGAATAATAGTGAAAACAAAAACTAGAAACTTTCAGAAAATATCTCGCATATACATTTTGGTCAATATATCAGCCTTTTGCTGAGGGACTCAATTCTCGTATATACATAAAATCACCTGTTGTTGGAAAGCGAGATAGACTCAGTAAAACTCCTAAATGAAAAACATTACAAAACACCCTAATCCTTCCATTCAAACTCTCTAAAAAACAAAAAAATAAAAAAATAAAATAAAATAAATTAAAAAGCTCAGATCCAAGCCACTAAGTGCTATCCAAAACAAGAAATTCCATGAGTCTTGCTGAAGGAACAAAAGATCCCCTGTAACTAACCTGCGAGCCCACTGTCCAGCTCGCACAACCCCGCTGCCATGAATGAGTACCATAAGTTTGTCCTCGTTAGTCATCAAGTCCGCTGACTTAAATATAAAAGTCTCGGGTTCGTCCCCTTGCGAGTCGTCAGGAACAGGAGCTCTTTTCAGACCACATTTCTCTTCTATGAGGTTGTATACTTCCTCTGTGATTACCTGGAAGGAACGGTATTACATATATTCAAAATGTATTAATCATTCACAATTATAAACTTTTTACTAACATTTGAAGATATTCAATTGTTAACTTCTGATATACGAGAGACCAGAGGCTTAAATATGCTGCTATTGATGATGTTTATTTAGGCAAATTAAGTTACAAACAAGGTGTACATTTGGTATGAATATACAGTCACTGAGCCTCCTAAGATTTCAAGTTCTCCTGAGGAAGCACCTTGTAATAAAATGCACAACCTAACACTGAATCAATCAGAAATCCACCCATATGATTATGGTCCCCAGAGTGAGTGAGTGAGTGAGTGAATGAGTGAGTGAGTGAATGAGTGAGTGAATGGGTGAGTGAGAGAGCATGTAAATGAGCAAACAAGTGAATGATGTTTTGAATCATGTGCCTACTATTGTGAAGGTTAGTCAAATTTTAAACATGCTTTTATAAATAAGGGAGCAAATATATAGCTCAATCTGTGGCTGAAATTTCATGTGAGTGCCTGCATGTGAGTTTACATATGTACCTGCATGTGTCTGCATATATGCCTGCATGTGAGTGTACATGGTTGTGTACTTGCGCTGTGTGTTTGTACATGTATGTGAAAAAAAAAAATGAATTTGGAATGCATTAAAATTCCTATAAAATATCATTCCTGAAAATAAGCTATAGGATATGAGTACTGTAATACCAACTTCTTCAAAATAATTGATAAAAGAAACTAGTTTTCACACTCTATTAATTTTTCCTGGACAGCTACTGGAATTCAACCACTAGCCGTAGTGACCGGGATGTTGTGGAAATGATTAAAGACCGAAATCCGTCTAAGAAATTGAAATTGATGTGTTTTTCCATATGTATGACCGAGGATATTGTCAATACATGCAAGTAATACTATGTATCATTCATTTCATGTAAGTCTCTCCTGCATAATCTCATCAGGAGTATCTTTGTGAATTAATGTTAAGTATTACTTAGTTTAGATAGCCTTTTGTAAATTGTCCAAAGGTTAGGTAATAGTGAAGAATAAGAATTATTTGAAGAAAAACCATAGAATTGTAATCTACTGAGGTTACTCATTTCGGTATAATAGAAAACATGCTGTCATAGCATGTGAAAAATGAGTACCAGTAGTGGTATATTTGAAAGCTGATAGTTAACTAATGAAATGTGATATCACAAATTACCGGGTATTAGATAAGTTATTTTAGGGTAATGCTAATGCCACAAAAAATGAGAGAATAGAACCAACATTCTGTGTAAAAATGGTGAAGTGTCATGAATGACGTCACACAAAGGGACCCTTGTGGTCAAGTGAGAGGTAACCGCACAAAGACCTGGTCTTTATGCGAGGTGACATCAGGCGAGCCGAGGGGAACATGAGCAGTAGGTTCTAGCTATCCTACCTTTGAGGTGAGAGCAGTGCATTTCAACAGAGCTAATAATTCAATTAATAATAGAGAGAAATATCAATGATATTTGCCATAATGAACAAATCAAATGATAAATAGGCTTATACTTGTAAATTTTGCCTTAGATGTCACCTGTGTCGCTTCTTGTCTCAGGTGCCATTTACATCGCCATGAGGGTGACATCAACTCATGATATGTTTATCAAATTAAACCCGCTATAAATAAGTGCACTCATTTCTGTCATGCCATTAATGAGAAACCACAAATTATTATAATAAAATATTGTTCAGATATTACTTAAATTACGTATTATAATGTTGCTGGTAGTAATTATTAGTAACAGATGCATCGTAAAAGTTTTATATCAACAGTGAAACTTAGATTTAACTTGGTTTGTAAAACTTTTGTAATCTTATAAAGAGATAAATCATTATCAATTTTTGAACCTGTGACTATGGTAAATTTCACAAAAACTTTCAATGTTATGTCTCATAGATGTTAGTGAGATTGTTGATTAATCTCTGTTACACATTCCTAAAGTAAAGTTAATTCTCAGGAGCGGGTTCAAAGGCTGAGTTCAGAGGCTGAGTTTAACGCCGGAATTCCAGACTGGATGCTCAGGTCCAGATTGCTCAAGACTAACATGTCACAACAGACTCTTAACGAAGAAGAAAGAAGAATGAAGACAGAAATCTTCAGAGAGTGTCAGAGTGATTGTTATGAGAGATATGTATAAGAAGTTATTTTTGTAAGTGTTGAGTTATTATGTGATTTAATATACAGTATAAGGCATGATTAGCCTAGTTTCATTATAATTCCTCTTCACAATAAATAAAACTGCAGGTGTAAACGGATAACCTTAACACGTCACTTTACCAAGTTATTTTTATGATAAAAGAGGTTATCCTGATTTAAATTACCCATACTTTTAACCCTAGATATTTTGGGATATAAAAGAAAAATATCCCATAAAAACTTACCCAAATAAAACCACACTTTGGTTGGTTTTATATCTCTCTCTCTCTCTCTAATATTTTTAATACATAAAAGCAAATACCGCGCACTACATAGCCATCACTATCAGAACTCACCAAAACCCAGAGTCTATAAATGAACAAAAAAAAAAAAAAACACATTTCAAACCTTTTCTATCATCAAAACCTATTCTAAAAGGTCAGAACTTCTGTTACTTAGACTTTGCATTTATCAGAAATTTACATATGCAGGTACAGCATGGTCAGTCCACAAGGGCTTAAAGAAGCTCCAATTTCAATAGACCTATTAACCCGTTAACTACGGATGATGTGTTTTTTCGTCATACATGACGCAGGACCTCTTGCCTGACAATGGGCGTCATGGTATTCGGGGATTTTGGATCACTATGTTATTTTATTGTACTATAAGTAATGAGTGAGTGAAGTTGACAATTGCAGTCATAATTATTATAACTGCCGTAATACTAAGCAAAATGGTTTTCAACTCACTTACAAAACCTAGATGGCACCATTTTCTTTTAGCACCAGCAGGAGAGAGAGCCTTGAATGGCACCCATCGTTGTCCGTCTCTAGCAAGCACTAATTCTCCTATAGAGTGATGGCCACATAGCAAGTTCCCGACCTCTTGCTCTAAAGTACCGCAGATGAAGATGTGCAGGCAGAACGTGAGGAGGAGGGTGACTCACACAACCATGCCCAAATGCCTACAATGTCCACTGTGCAGTAGGGATGCCTTTTATGTGGCACTCACTGTCGAATAGCACCAAGTTTTCTTCCCTTCCACCTTCCCTACATCTTCTGTTGGATGTTATAAGTACGTGTTCGCTTCGTGCAGCACACAAATAACGAAAAAATAATGCGTTTTTTGTTCCTCCCTAAAACAGTAATACTTCTATCACATTGAGTATTAAGAAAAAAAAAAGGGTTGATATGGACCCTGAACTACAATTTTAGTCAACTGCAGAATTGATGGAACCTGTGATATGACAGATATAAATTTCTAAAAACATTAAAACAAACACAAAAAACAACAACACAAAGATGTCTCTAATTCTACAATGAGTGACGAAAAGGGAGTGGGAAAAATCAAATTATGTTGCAAGAGCTGCCTCGATCAGAAATAAAACTCATCCTGGAGTCTGTGTAAGCAAATCTATCCCCCATAGGCAACGGGTTAACTGTTACTTGTTACACTTTCCACTATCTTTGCACATCTTACCTCTCCAAGTGCTTCATAGTGTCTCTGGTTATATGCATGGTCCTTTTCACGAACCACAAATTCAAATGAATGTCCAGTCTTTATGTTCCTCAGCTTCCCATCTGTGGAGAGTAACCCAAAAAATTTGAGTTTTCATAGGAATGGTATAAGTGAATTAATAGGTATTAGGTTAGTAAGTGTGTTTGTTTTTACGGGGGTAGTCTATTTTGGTTTTGTGTGAGTTTGTGTTGTGTGTGTGTGTGTGTGTGTGTGTGTGAGTGTGAGTGTGTTAGTGTATTTTTCTTTGTGTGGTAGTTGGTTTGGTGTGGTGTGTGTGGTGAGTGTGGGTGTGTGTGGTGTGAGTGTGTGTGGATTTTGTGTTTAGGTGTGTTTTGAGTGTGTGTTATTTTATGTTTCTGTGTGGGTTGGGTTTGTGTGAGGAGTGTTTTGTTTTTGACTGTTTGGAGTGTGTGTTGGGTGGTGTGTGATGGTGTGTGTAGTTTGTGTGTTGTGTGGTGTGGGTGTGTGTGTGTGTGAGTGGGATGTGTTGGGGTCATTTACTCTATCTCAACAAATCAACTACTCTATTTTGAGTGGTATATGGGTTGTGAGGGGTGTGGGGTGAGTTTGTGTTGAGTGTGTTTTTTGTGGGGGTGTGGTGAGTGTGTGTTGTTGGTGTAAGTGGGTGTAGAGAGTGGTGGTGTGTGGGTGTGTGGTGTGTGTGTGAGTGTGTGTGGGTGATTGGTTTGGGTGTGTTTTGTGTTTGTGAGTGTGAGTGTGTGTGTGTTTTGTTGAGATGTGGAGTTGGGTGTGAGTGTGTGTGTTTGGGATTTGTGGGTGGTTGGGGGGGTGTTGGGTTGGTGGGTGGGTGTGTTGTGTGGTTGAGTGTGTGTGTGTGTGTGTTGTGTGTGCGAGATTTTGGGGTTTTTGTGTGAGGGGTGTGTGAGTGGAAGTGTGTGTGTTGTGTATGTAGTGGGGTGTGTGTTGTTTTACAACTAAATTTGGTTTTTGTGGTGTAATTGGCATTCACCTCACCATATTCACTTAAGGAGGTTTGGAGAGTTGATTGTGTGGGTGTGTTGTGGTTTGTTGTGTTTTTAGTGTTTATGTTGTGTGGTAGGTTTGAATTCCCGTTGTGTATGTATTTGATTATTTTGGGGTGTGTGTGGTTTTGGTGTTTTTTTAGTGAGTTTATTAGATAGATATAGATTATATTGAGATATAGTGTTGATTGTTTGTGTGTGATTGTCTCATTAATTAACTCCTCTAACTCAGATTCGGACGTCCAGGTGAGTACGATTCGCGATAGACGTTGAGTTTGAGTTTGTTGTGTGTGTCTTGTGAGTGTTAGTGAGTAGTGATTTAGAGAGAGAGAGAGAGATAGTTGATAGATGCATTAGAATGACAAGTTATAGATGAGGGAGTTGATTGTGAGTGTAGATATTATTGTTGTTAGATATATTGTGATTGTTTTATTTATTTATGGTAGTGGATGTATGGATTTAGAGATAGTCATAGTGACTTTAATTTATTTGTTTTTGGAGAGTGTTATAGTGTGATTGTGATAGAGACTTAGTTGTGAGATATATTTTGAGTAGTTTGTGTGATATTATATGTTATAGGAGATAGTAGATACCATACACACACCAAAACTCACAGTGTTGTATAGATTGTCTATATAGTGATAGAGTTTGTTATTGAGTGTTTGTTTGAGAGTATGTTTTTAGTGTGAGAGTTACTTTATAGCAGTAGATTTAGATAGATATATATATTACATTGTGATGTGAGTCATTGTTAATTATGTAGAAAAAGGTGGGGGGTGTTGAGTTGGTAGATTTGGTGTGAGATGATAGTTGTGAGAGAGTGTGAGTTTTATTGAAGTGTTAGATATGGAGTTAGAATAATGAGACATGAGATTAAGTTGAGATATAGTGTAGTGTGATACGAGTGTTAGTGTTTGATATATTATAGATAGATTTTGTTTGTAGACAGTGAGTTGGTGTATAGATTATGGGTTATATATATATATTTTGAGACTGTGTAGATTGTGTCTGTTTGTTAGATGGGTGTGTGGGTTATTTAAAGATTTAATTTATATTGTGTGTTTTGGTTTGTTATAGATGTGTGTGATTTGATAGAGAGTGTTGGTTTATGGGGAGTTATTTATTTTTTTGAGTTAGAGTGAGAGAGTGAGATAATTAGTTATAGTTAGTGAGATGTATTTATATTACATGTTGTGTGAAGAGTAGAGTTTTTGTGAGAGAGTTGTGTGTTAATTTGTGTTATATGTTTTAGGGATTTGTTTTTATAGATAGATGGGTTTATATACTCTAAACACAAATGTTTATATAGTATAGTTAGTTGTTAGATTATAGTGTTTGAGTGATTGTTATTTGTTTAGTTATAGATAATATTTTTTATAAATCATATATGTGGGTGGGTGTGTGTGGGTGTGTGGGTGTGTATGATTTAGTACTTATGTGTGTATTTATATAAATTAGTGTTTATTGAGATATATATATATATATATATATTTATATGTTTATATATATATGTATATATATGCATATAATCATATATGACATATTATACTTCCATATATATTTATATATATATATATATATTTATATATTATATATATATATATATTATATATTTTACATACATTTATATATATATAGATATTATTATTTAGTTATATTTTTATATAGTTTTATGTATAGTTATTCATATATATTTCTACTATTTAGATATGAAAATATTAAATTTATCTATATATATATATACTTGTATATATATATTATATAAAATCATTTATATATATATTATTATATATATATAGATAATATATTATATTCATACAGTCAATACATTTAAATATGAAATAAGTATATACAATATTTATATATATATATATATATTATATATATATATATATATTTTTATATATTAAAGATTTATACACATATATATATATATATAAGTATATATATATATATATATATATATATATTATATATAAAAATATATATACAGCATTATATATATATAAATTATATATATATATATATTTATGATATATATATATAAATGTATATTCATTTATATATTCTGTTATATAATGGTCATACTTTATAAAGACAGATATATTTATTATATATATAGATATATATATAATATATATATATATATATATATTATATATATATATGTCTTTTTGCAATAATAAAGAAGATTTAATTATATTTATATATTTATATATATATAATATATATTATATATATATATATATATTCAAATTTATATGTATTGATGTATATATATGTATGTATTATATATATATATAATATATATATACATATTTATATACATATAAATTTATATATATATATATATATATATATATATATATATATATATCTAAAACATTACAGAGAAAAAAAATATATATATAATGTATACAAATTTATACTTATATGTATAAATATATTTACTTATATATATATTTTTATATACATATATAATATATATATATATATATTTATATATATATAATATTATATATATATATATATATATAGATAGTAAGACAGTTTGAGTTTGAGAGATAAATTGATAGATAGATAAATATAGATAGGTATATATATATATATATATATATATTAGATATATATATATATATATTATATATATATATCTATTGTATATATACATATGTACATATACATATACATACTTACACATATACATATATATTCATTAATATATTTATATTTAGATTATTTATATTATAGATATATTTATATATTATATATTTATATATATTTATAGATAATATTTGTAGAGATATATATACATATTTTTTCATATTTAATATTTTTTTTATATATATATATATTTATGTTATAGATATCTTATATATATACATTTATAGATGAATTATTATTAAATATATAAATACAAATTAATTATATATATATAAAAATTATATATACAATATATATATACTATATATACTTTTTATATATATATATTATATATATATATATATATTATAGTATATATATTGTTATTTATATATATATATATCTATATTATATATATTATATTATATATATGTAGATATGTAGATGTATATAATAAATATATATATATATATATATCTATATATATTTATATATATCTATTATAAATAGATTACATTTATACTAAATACAAATTTTTATTTTTTTTTTTACATAATTTAACATTGTATATATATATATGGTTTATATATTTTATATATATATATAATAGTTTTTATATATATATATATATATTAAATATATATATTTTTATTATAGATATATTTATATTTACTTATTTATATATTTACATATATTTATATTATATATATACATATATATATATAGATATATTATTTGTCTGATATAAATATATATACATATATAAAATTTTCATATTTATATTTATTGAATTAAATTTTTTATATTATTTTATATTATTTTTATTAATATAAAATTTTTTAATTAAAAAATATATAAAATATAAATTTATATATATTAATTAAATAAAAAATATTAAAATTTATTTTATATATTTTTTTATAAAAATTTATCTATAAAAATAATGATATTTTTTTTTATAAAATATATATTTATAATTTATTATATTATATATAAATTTATTAAATTATATATAGTATTATTATAAAAAGTATTTATATTTAAAAAAAAAAATTTTTTTAAATTTTTTCTTTGGGGGGTTGTATTAATTTCCTTTTTATAACAAGAAAGATTTTTTTGTTATATTCTTTTTTTTTATATTTTTTAAAAATTAAATTTTAAAAATTTTATTTTTAATATTAAATTTTACATTTTTTAATTTTTATAAATTTTTTCTATATAAAATTTTCTTTTTTCCCCCTCCTTTTTCTTTTAATTTGTTTTTGATTTTTTCTATTGGGTTTTTTTTAAATTTTTATAATAGTTAAAAAATATAATTTTTTTATGTATAATTTAATTTTTTTAAAAAATAATTTTTTTATAAAATTTTTTTATGTTTTTTATTTTTTAATTTATATTAAAGTTATATTTTTTATTTAAAATTTATATTTTATATATATATTTTTTAGAATTTTTATTTTATTTTATTTATTAAAATTTTTTATTATTAATATAGTTTTTATATATTTTTATATTTTTTTTAAGTTTTGTTTATTTTTTTTTTTGTGGGTTTAAAAATATAAATTTTTATTTATATATTTAAAAAACATTTTTTTTTTTTAAAATTTTAAAAAATATATAAAATATAAAATTTTTCCTTATAATATTTTTAATTTTTTATGTTTATTAGTTTATATATATAAAAATATTAATTTTATCTTTTTTAGATTAAAAATTATTTTAAAATTTTTAAAATTTTTATTTATAAAACATAAAATTTTAATTAATAAAATTTAAATTTAATTTATAAAATATTATTTTTTATTATATTTATATATATATATATATGTGTGTGTGTGTGTGTGTGTGTGTGTGTGTGTGTGTGTGTGTGTGTGTGTGTGTGTGTGTGTGTGTGTGGGTGTGTGTGTGGGTGTTTATGTGTGTGTGTGTGGGGGGGGGTAGGTGTGTGTGTAGGAATGTGTGTAGGTATGTGTAGTATGTGTGTTGTGTGTTGTGTTGTGTGCATGTGCGTAGGTGTATGCCCCCCTTCCCCCCCCTCCCCCCCCCCCCCCCCCTCCCCCCCCCCCCCCCCCCCCCCCCCCCCCCCCCCCCTCCCCCCCCCCCATTTATGTGTGTGTAGGTCCTAATGTGTGTGAATATGAGTGCAAGTAAGTGAATATGAGTATGAATGTGAATTTGATATAATGATTGAATAATATACCTAAAACTCGACTCTGAGCTTAAGACACTTTAGGCTCGGTATTCAACATTAGTGGTTATAAATATGAGTGTTAGTAGTGTTATAGATATTTATATAGTTCTATATATATATAGATTGTGAGAGATAGACACCAACACATTGGTTGTGTATATTATATATTGTTATTATATATACTATAGATAGATAGATAGATTATTTAGTGATTTGAGAGTTGATATTTGATTATGTACATAGATTTTTAATATACATATGATTTAGATGTTAGATATTATTATATAGATATTATATATAATTAAAGTATATTTCATGATTAATCTATCTTGCTATCTATCTATGATATATTTATATTTTATATTGATATGATATATTTATAGATATATATTATATGGATTTATTTATATGATTATTTAGGTATATATATATACATATTTATTTAAATAATATATATTAATTCTATATATATATATTTTTAGATATTTTTATATATATATATATATGTATGTTTAAATTATACATATATTTATAGAGGTTCCATATATGTATATACAGATAGATTACTTTATATATGTGGAGTATAAAAACGGTCATTTATTAAATGTTATATATACATATACAGATTATATATAGATCATATATTTATATATTATATATATCTATATATATATTATATAAGATATATATAATATAGATATTATATATATATATATATATATATATAGAAAGATAGATAGATAGATAGATATATAGGTATATACAAGTGTGTGTATATATATATATATATCTATTTATATATATATATTATATATATATATATATTATATTATATTTCTATACATTATCTCTATATATATATATATTATATATATATATTATATATTTATCTACTATTATATATATATATATTTGCATTTATGATATATGTATATAATCTATATATTATATTTAATATATACATATATACAGATATATACATATAATATTTATCTCTTTATCTATCTATCTATCTATCTTAATCTAGCTATATATCTATGTGTGTGTATGTGTATGTGTGTGGTGTGTGTGCGTTGTGGTGTGTGGGTGGGTGTGTTTGCTGTGTGTGTGTGTGTGTGTGTGTGGTGTGTGTGTGTGTGTGTGTGTGTGTGTGTGTGTGTGTTGTGTGTGTATAAAAACATTAAACAAAATATATAGCATATAATATATAATATATATACACATATGTTTATGTGAAGATTATAGATATATATATATATATATATAGATATATAGGATATATATATTCATTATATTTATATTATATTTTAAATATATATTATATAATTTTTTGGGTTTTTACAATATGATATATAAATAATATATCTCTTATATATATTATAGATATATATATTACGATATGTATATTTAACATATATTATAAATTATATATTTTTATACATTATTTATACATATACATTTATTTTCATATATATATAAGATATATATATCTATACATATATATACATACATACATCGTAGTGACATATATATTACTAGATATATATTTAGATATATATATTAATATATATATTATATATATATATATAGAGATATATATATATATACATATATATAAACTTTCATTTATATATATTTTATATAGGATAGATATATATATTTTCTTATATATATTTATAGATATATATATATATATATATATATATTTATATATTACATACATTCAATACATATAAATATGAATAAGGTATAAACATTATATAAATAAATATATATATATATAATAAATATATATTATATAACATTTATATATTTATATATATATAATATTATTTTAATTATATAGATATATATATATATAAATGTATATACATTTATTATATTTTATATATTATGCTAATACTTTATAAAGTTATAAAATTTTATATATATATATATATATTTATGTATTTTAAAAGATAATTTTATATATATGATATATATATGATATATATATATATATAATAATTATATATATAGTATATTATTTAGCTTATATATATACATAATATATATATATATATATATATATATATATATGTATAAATAATTAATATATTTATATATAGTTAATTATGTATATAATATTTATATATTATATATGAGTATAAAATTATTTATAAAAGTATATATACATTATACATATATATATATATATATATATATATTATAATATATATATATTTATATTTATATTATATATTAGAACATATATATATTATTATATATATATATATAATATTCTATTATATATATATAGAAAATAGATAATAGATAGATAGTATTGTTAATACAGTTATTATATTTTATTAATATTATATATTTATATATATATATTATATATATATATATATATTATATTATATATAAATATATATATTATATATAATATATATATATATATATATAT
>NW_028234440.1:19409113-19411613 GCF_977035675.1 Penaeus japonicus
CGTGAGTTGGCTCAGCTGATTAGAAGCTTCTGGCAGCTGGTTATCATCTGGTGGGAGTCGACCAATCAGAACGCCGGTTTCTAAACCAGCCAATGGGAGGCGACGTTATGAATGAACCGTTGAAAGGGAGAGTGAGTGTAAATGTTTATTGATGGTGCAATATGGATTTATTCTTTAAGAATGGCGATATATATGATGTTCGGTATTTTTATTACCGACTAGATAATAATATAGTAGAAATGTCGAAGAGCGTTTGGAAATGGTAATGCCTGCAGTTAATCTTATCATTACCCCTAATAATACTTCTACTACTACTCATAAACGCAACATAAACATGAATAATTAAATACTAATACTATTTCAAATAATACAACCGCCGGTGTTGATTCTACACGGTAAAACTGATAACATTACAGCCCCCCTGCCCCCTCTCCACCCAGTAGTAAGGCCATGACTATACAACTTTTTTATCAGCAGAGACATCTTTTCTGATAAAAAAAAAAAAATCCACAGGTGACTCACACCTCTATAGGATCACCTGGACTTATCTATTCCCATAACAGTCGTGTTACCACTGCCATTTAATGTTCCTTGCACGCTACTTACTGTTACAGCCACCTACACCAGGCAGGCTTGGCAGACGGCGTGCCAACCACAGGGTCGTGAACACAGAACAGCTCCAAGAAGCGCCTAATTAACGCCACAGTGTCCCAGAATACCACGAGGTGAGGAAGGGCACGAAGTAAACTCACAATAACACTCTATCGTTTATTGACACTAGTTCTTCACAAGTACACTGATTTATGGGCACAATACAGGGGGGAACCAGCACATCACAGTGCAACACAAGGTATCTCAGGTCACAAGGGCACTCAAGGTCTTCACACCAGCGACTCTTGCATCATGTTATCCTGTTGGCACATGATTATACAGACAAAGACCCACTGGCGTAGCATTATTTTTGTTACTCCCGCGATAAAATAATAGCTTGGCCCTATTTCATATACCAACTATGGAACACATATATATCACCGATCACGGAATTTGCCATTCCACTCCACTCAGCGGGTTCTTGTGATATGAAAATAAAAATAATATTTCCAATTATTACGTCTAATTGGGTTGTGCACTCCTCAGTATAGCCGTTTTTGTTGGTGTCCCGCCAAAGACTGCCTCGTGTAGGCGTGAGGACTTTCCTGTAAAGTGTTAGACTTCAGCAAAAATTAGGTGTTATGAAACAGAAAAACAACTTTACAATTTTTCTTAGTTTACAGAGAAAGTAACTGTTTATTGTCCCCAGTTCTCTCCACTCTTCATGAAGAATTATTATGTTCACTCGTCTTCATGAATTCACTCTTCATCTGCATTTGAAATAGTTCCTTCTTACACATTTCACGCGCCCATGTGATACCACGGCAAGTACTGAATTTAAGCGTTGGTGCCAGCAAAGCGCCTTGGCCTCTGCTAACTGCGCTAACCCAGCATGGACCGAAATAGCGTCTCCTGTTTACAAGACATAGCTATCGCTTTTATACCCCCGAGGCAAGATGTCTATAATGCCCTGTAAAGCCTTAAGGATTTTTCCACAGTGTAGTTCTAACACTACACTCCATGTGCCATATAGTAATTGAAGACACGTTGCTGTGGTGTGTAAATGGTAACTTCTTGTCAGGATTACCTTAATAACTACACTCCTTCAAGTCTTGTCAGTGACATTCTCTCTCTCTCTCTCTCTCTCTCCTTTCTTCTTTCTCTCTTTATCTATCTATCCACATCTCTCTCTCTACATCTCTCTCTCTTTCTTTCTCTTTCCCTCCCCCCCCTCTCTCAATCTGTTTCATTCTCTCTCAAATTCTTCTGAATGTTAAGGATGAAAAATAAAGTTTTTTTGGTTTCCTTTTGTGAATCCATTTTTTTAAATCACAGAAACCGTTAAAATCTATAAGTAAATACCATCATTGCTCCATCAAATTGTTGCCATAATTTTGCATTTGATACATCTTAAAGTACCTAACCTGTTGCTACCGACTATAACGATTTGCTATCCATTTCAAAATACTGCTGAATCAGTATCGGGTTATGTTCTTGGTTTGACTGGTGCTTTATATGCATCCTCCTTATCCACCTCTCCAAAATCAGAGATAACGGCTGCCTAGATATTGCCATGATGCTGGTGAACGACAAAAAAAAACTCTGCCATATCGATAGAACGGCAAAAAATGGAAAAAAGTATATAAGCAGATGATGAAGAAACATGGTAATAGTTGGGCAGGTAAAGACAGGTGAGTGGAAACGAAGGTAGATCAGGTTAGGTCGCAGAGTCAGAGGAGAATGTTCGCCTGGCAAAAGGTGAGCTTGTAGGTAAGAGGGCGAAGAGAGCGACGGAGAAAATAAAGACTTCCTCGGTATAAAGCAGGCTGACTTGAAAAACAAAACAACGAAGGGAAGCACAGGAAAATACACGAATATCTCGAAGGCCTTTTCGCTTTACTGCTTCATC
>NW_028234440.1:19436613-19441613 GCF_977035675.1 Penaeus japonicus
GAGGGAAAGAGAGAGAGAGGGAGAGAGAGAGAGAGAGAGAGAGCGAGAGATAGAGAGAGACAGAGACAGAGAGAGAGAGAGAGATAGAAAGAGAGACAGAAAGAAAGATATATATATATATATATATATATATATATATATAGAGAGAGAGAGAGAGAGAGAGAGAGTTTGTGTGAAAGAGAGACTGTGAGAGAGAGAGAGAGGGGTGGGGTGGAGAAAAGGAGAGAGGAAAGAGAGGAGATATAGAGAGAAGCGAGACAGAGAAGAGAGAAGAGCGAGATAGAAAGAAGAGACAGAAAGAAAGAGAGATAGATAAGAGAGAAAGAGACAGAGACAGAGGGACAGAGAGAGAGACAGAGACAAAGACAGAGAGACAGAGAGAAAGAATAGAGAGAGAGAGAGAGATGGTGATATACAGTAGTGAGAAAGAGAGAGATGATGGGAGGGTGGGAGAGAGAGCGAGAGAGTGAGCAAGAGTGATAAAAATAAATAGATAGAGAGAGAGGGGGGGGTGAGGAAGGCGGAAGAAAAGATAGAGAGTGTATATGAGAGATAAGGTAGAAAGATAGTGAGAGAGAGAGAGAGAGGCAAGGGGACTAATGTATGTATTCAATTATAAATATATATATTTATGTTAATATAAAAAGCATGTGTAAAGCGCCAAAAATGACCCACAAATTTTAGCAACAACATCATCATGGTTTAGAGCATAATCGCACAAAAGTTTTATTCGTTACAAACGCAAATCAACAAGGAGGTCCTTTACAAATTCCAGACAAGAACTATGCCACGTATGATAACACGGTGATATTACCCGAGCCGGATTTAGTGTGTTAGTGCAGCGTTACTTTTGTCCAGGACGTAATTCAGATGGAATGCAGTGACTTTTTCGTTGGCGTTCTATGCCCGAGGGAGGTAAGAGAAGAAGAAGTAGAGAGAGAGAGAAGAGAGAGAGAGAGAGAGAGTCGGTAAAGAGATGGAGATAAGAGACAGAAAGAGAGAGAAAGTGTGTGTCAGTCCAGAGAAGAGAAATGGGGAGAGAAAAGAGGAAATAAATGAACAATAAATCAAATAAATAGAACATGGTAATAGAGAGAGATGAAGACTTAATAATGAGTAAGTATGAGGGTAAATGAAGAAGAGGAGAAAAAAATGGGAGAGAAAGACCAGCAAATGCAGAAGGATAAATTTTTAAAATTAATAAGAACAAACATAGAAAGAGCAAGATCCTAGATATAGCAAACATAAAAAAATAAAAAGGAATGACAAATGAAGAAAAAAAAAAATACGTAGATCCGATTTAGTGGTTTCGTGACGTTTCTTCTTCTATTTTGGGTGAGTTTGCTTCTTGTAAGATAGAGAGAAGGAGGGGGTGAGAGGAAGAGAAATGGACAGAGAGAAATGGGTCGAGAGAGAGAAATGAAATGAGGAGAAAGGATAGGAAGAGGGCATTCCCAAATCCTCTGTACCACCCCCCTTCCCTCTCCTTGCCTCCTCCCTCGCCTTCTCCCTCCCTCCCTTCCTTCTTCGACCATCCACGACCTGACCTTACATCACATCCATCAAGAGACGAGACCCCCTTGACCTCGTAAGCGTTCGCGTGCCTGACCTTACTCGCTAGACACGAAGAGTCATAGAGGCAGAGCGGGCGAGTGGGTCACTCAACTTGAACTAATAAGAGGAGAGGTTGTGGGGGTGACTTGCTATTTTGCAGGTCATGTCAGTGGGGTCTTGCTTCTGCTTTTTTTTCTTTTTTGTCCCTTTGTTTTCCGTTTTTGTTTTATTTGTCTTTTACATTCTTCTGTTCTGTGTTTTTTTTTGTAGTTTTTTTCTCTCTTCCGTTGGATTTCTGTCTTCGACTTTTCCTCCTCTCTTCCCTACCTACCCCCCCTCTCCCCCCTTTCCCTTTTTCCCCTCTCTCTCTCTCTCGTTTCTCTCTCCCCCCTCTCCTTCTCTCTCCTTTTCCCCTCTCTCCTTTCCCCCTCTTTTTTTTCTTCTCTCTCTTCTCCCCTTTTACTTTTTCTCCCCCTTCTTCTTTTTTCTCCACTTTTCCTTTTCCCCTTTTCTCCTCCTCTCCTCTCCCCCTTCTTTTTCCTCTCCTCTCTCTCCCCCTTTTCCTCTCTCCCCTCTTCTCCCCCTTTCCTTTTCCCCCTCCCCCCTCTCTCTCTCTCCTCTCCCCTCTTATCTCTCTCTCTCCTCTTCTCTCTCTCTCCCCTCTCTTTCTCCCTTTCTTCTCTTTTTTTATATTAAAAATTTTTTTTTTTTTTTGTTAACGCCTCTCCCCCCCTTTCCTCCCAGTCCCTTCATGATTTGACATTTATCCGCTTTTAGAAACTTTAATCTAAGAAACTATAAAAACCCTACTCAAAATCCTTTCCTTCCTTTTTTCTCCCCCCCTTCTTCTCACCGCTCACTTTTTCCTTTGTTTTCCTCTCTCCAGGGCCCTCTTCCCCCCTTCCCCTCACCCCTATCTTTTCCTAATCCTTTCCCCCCCCTTTTCCCCCCCCCCCTCTTCCCTCAATTTCCCCCATTTTATCCCCCCCCCCTCCCTCTCCCTCGACACAAAATGAAAACGAACCGCCAATGAGCAGGGTTTAATTGGAAACCCCCTTTGCTTTACCGTCTCCCCCCCCCCTTTCCCCTTTAAAAACCCCCCCCCCCCCTTCCCCGCTTCCCCCAAAACAGGTTTATTATCTCAAAAATTATCTCTAAAATTGAACTCTATATTCCCTTCTTCCCTGCCCGTTGGCTCTGGAAATCAAAGACCTGGTTCCAGAAGGTCGTAATTAAAAACTAAATTTTTTTGATGTTAGAATTGTTTTTGGAAAGTCATGGTTTAAAAACAGGATCGATACAGATAGCAACGCTGTGTATTTATGTTCGTAATTTCTACGGGCAAGAACCCGCGTTTGGAAAACAATTTCTAGTAATATGTTGGGATTCGAATTGGGGGAGGTTTGGTCGATTGTTTTGAAAGGATTTCAGTATCCTGCCACAGTCTAAATATAGCACTTTAGTACACAAACAAACGCCACACGTGTACACTGCAAAAAACTCAAACCCCCGACAGAGAAAATTTCACACAAACGCTCGGGCACTTTCATACATTTGGGGTACTGGTGGATGTTTTGTAAGAACAAATTTTCCTTTAAAAAAACTTTAAAAAATGCTTTTGGGTTACAATGGTTATTCATGACGTTGCAGTAACTGTATCATTAATTCTGGTAAAGTCTATAAAGTGACATTTATCTGTTTTGCATGTTATATCCGGTTTGTTGGTACCACTCAGAACCCTTGAAGACTTTTCCCCCCCCACTCCTCACAATTTACACACACGTTTAAACCCTGTATGTACCCCTCACACTTTTAAACAATCCCTGCACACACACTGCCTTTTTTTTTGTTTTTTGGTGTGTGTGGTGTGTTGTTTTGTGGTGTGTGTGATTAACGCAACGTCAACAATGTTTAGCTTTAAAAAAATGATGGGTTTTTTTGAGAGCCAAAGGATACATTTCGAAAAATTTTTTGGGAGAAACTCTATGGGCGAGAACCCAAGTTTTAATACCCTTTCTAAATAATATTTTCTTTTTAATGGTATGCTTTTTTTTATTTTATCTGCGAACTAATTTTTGAGGTTTTGAATAAATAAAATTTTTTTAGCGCTAGGAAATTACTTTTGAAAAAAGCACTCCCGCGACGTAAATAGGGACACACTTCAAAATTTTCGAACACTTATCCCCGCCCCCACACTAAACCCAAAGCATGTACCCCAAACACCACACATAAACATACACAAAAAAAACACACACACATATGTGTGTATAAGTATATTATATATATATATATATATTTTAAAATATTTGGGTGTTGTGGTGTGTGTGTGTGTGTGGGGTTTGTTTTGTGTGGGGTTTTGTGGGTATGTTATGTATAAAACTTATATAAAACCCAAAAACATAAATATATATATAAAAAATATATAATAATTTTAAATATAATATATATATTTATAAAATTTTTATAACATAGTGTTTTTATATATATTTTTAAAAATATTTTATAAATATATATATATAATATTAAAAAATATTTATATATTTATATATAAAATATATTATAATATTATATATAATATATATAAATAAAAATATATACACCACACATACACACACACAACACCCCAACACCACACACAAACACACATATTATAATATTTTAAATTTTTTAATAAAATATATAAAAAATTTTTTATATATTAATATATATTATATTTTATAAAACACCAGCCAAAAACTTTTTCAAACAACCCCTAACACTTTTGCTTTTGGGGTTTTAGTGAAAAAATTCCCCCCCTCCTGTGAAAAAACAATGTCCAAACCCCTTTTACTATTTCCCTTTGTGTTATAAAAACCTGAAACCCTTTGGGGGGAAGCGGGGGAAACGAAACCTTTTTTAAAAAACACCAATTAAAAAAAAATTTTAAACCACTCGTCTCATTCGTGTTTTGTTTTGGGGTGGTGTGGGGTTTCTTTTAAAACGTCATAACTCGTAGTATTATTTTATAGGGATTTTTATATATATATAGATATATATATCGATATATTTATATATATACTATATATATATATAATATATATATATATATATGTGATGTGTGTGTGTGTGTTGTGTGTGTGATGTGTGTGTGCATGCTATTTTATATATATATATTATATAATATATATATATATATATATATATATATTTTATTATATATATTATATATATATATCTATATATATTATATGTATTTTGTGTAATATAATATATATGTATATTCAATATTTATACATATAATTCTGTATATGATAGTGTCTAAAAAAAAAATTATATATGTATAAATATATGTATAATATATATATATATATATATTTATATATATATTAATATAATATATATATATATGTGTGTGTTGTGTTGTTGTGTGTGTGTTGTAAGTGTTGTGCTAAGATTATATAAATATA
>NW_028234440.1:19446613-19451613 GCF_977035675.1 Penaeus japonicus
TATAGATAATAATAATAATGACTAATAATAATAATTCATTTGTTAATTAAGTTAATAAGTTGCGAATTATGTTGCATATTTTATACATACTGTCGATAATCATTTCAGCAATATTAATAGCATTGTCACCACCATCCTCATGATGAATATTTACTGATATTTTATTGTCATTACCATCATCATTATCATCATAACCATCATTACCATAAATAACAAAAATAAGATACTCAATGACCCAAGAGAAAAAAAAAGTGTATATATTCAAAAGTAACTGAAATAACTAATCTAGTCAGTATACCTCTACTCACAAATATTGAATTTTCTTTAACAATACATTTCCACTCATAGTTCATGTTCTAGTTATACATCGAAGGTTCTTAGACTGGTATGGGTGGGGGGGGGGTGTAGTAACTGCTCTAATTATATTTTGGAATCTCTTACCAAACGCTGCGATATTAACTGAGTCTTCTAAAATTCTTGATCAATAAAAAGAAATTAACACTTTCAATATATGGAGGTGCGTTTGTGTGATATATATATATATGTATATATATAAAGATATATAGTTATATAATATATATTTAATATATATATATATATGTATTCATAGAACATATACACATAAACCATATTATAAATATAATATATATATTTTATATAAATATATATATATATATAATATTTTATATATGTGTAAATGTATATGTAAACATATACAATACATATACATATAAATACTACACACACACATCGCACACACACACCCTACACACACACACATATATTATAATTATATATATATATATATATAATATAATATAAAAATATAAGGGTATATATATATATATAAACACACACAACAAACACACACACACACAGGTATATCTTTATAGATATAACACCATAAACAAACACATGAATCATCAAATAAACAAACACAAACAGATACACTGATAACCATAACCGACCAAAAGATACCATTCATCACCAAACCGACACCACTCGCCAAAATCAGATACGAACCATAACCATTTTCATGAGATCCAATACTACCGGCACATTTCTCCTAACTTCTATGCATACATACATGTTCTCGATGAACCATAATGCACGTAAAACATTTCAGTTAGGATAGTGGAATTACGATAATTGCACTACTAATTTAAATGCTATTTACTTATTTATTTTCGTTGATGATTTATTGTTTGCGTTTGTATTTTAATTGGGAATCTATTTAGTGATAAAGGAGATAATTTTTATCACAAAACTTTTTCATTCTTCGATTACTATAACATTTGTTTGTTCAATAATTATGTTGATATATCTCCGGTGATTAGAAAAAAGAAAGAGAGAGAGAGAAAAAAGAGAGAGAGAGAGAGAGAGAGAGAGAGAGAAAGAGAAAGAGAAAGAGAGAGAGAAAGAAACAGAGAGACAGAGAAAAAAAAGAGCGAGAAAGAAAAGATAGATACATAGAGAGTGATAGAAAAAAAAGAGACAAAGAGCCAAGAAAAAAGAAGAGGGATAGAGAAAGAGGGAGAGATAGAGATTGAGATAGATAGATAGAGAGAGAGGGATGAGGAGAGATAGACTAGAGAGAGAGAGAGAAGAGAGAGGAGAGAGAGAGTTTGTGTCGAGAGGAGGGATGTGAGAGAGAGCACAGAGAGAGAGAGAGGGGTGGGGGGGGGACACAGAGAGGGAAAGAGAGAGAGAGAGAGAGAGAGAGAGAGAGAGAGAGCGAGAGATAGAGAGAGACAGAGACAGAGAGAGAGAGAGAGATAGAAAGAGAGACAGAAAGAAAGATATATATATATATATATATATATATATATATATATATATAGAGAGAGAGAGAGAGAGAGAGAGAGTTTGTGTGAAAGAGAGACTGTGAGAGAGAGAGAGAGGGGTGGGGTGGAGAAAGAGAGAGGGAAAGAGAGAGAGATAGAGAGAGACAGAGACAGAGAGAGAGAGAGAGAGAGAGATAGAAAGAGAGACAGAAAGAAAGAGAGATAGATAGAGAGAGAGAGAGAGACAGAGACAGAGAGAGAGACAGAGACAAAGACAGAGAGACAGAGAGAAAGAATGAGAGAGAGAGAGAGAGATGGTGATATACAGGTATTGAGAAAGAGAGAGATGATGGAGGTGGGAGATGAGAGCGAGAGAGTGAGCAAGAGTGATAAAAATAGATAGATAGAGAGAGAGGGGGGGGTGAGTGAAGGTCGGAGAGAAAGATAGAGAGGTGTATATGAGAGATAGAGGTAGACAGAGAGTGAGAGATAGAGAGAGAGGCAAGGGGACAGATGTATGTATGCAGTTATAAATATATATATTTATGTTAATATAAAAGCATGTGTAAAGGCCAAAAAAATGACCCACAAATTTTACAAAAACATTCATTCAGGTTAAGAGCATAAAGCACAAAATTTTTATTCGTTACACGCAAATCAACAAGGAGGTCCTTTACAAATTCAGACAAGAACTATGCCACGTATTGATAACACGGTGATATAACCCGAGCCGGATTTAGTGTGTTAGGTCAGCGTTTACTTTGTCCAGGTCGTAATACAGATGGGAATGCAGTGACTTTTTTCGGGTTGCGTTCTATGCCCGGAGTGAGGAAGAGAAGAAGAAGAAGAGAGAGAGAGAGAGAGAGAGAGAGAGAGAGTCGGTAAAGAGATGGAGATATAGAGACAGAAAGAGAGAGAAAGTGTGTGTCAGTCAGAGAGAGAAATGGGGAGAGAAAGAGAGGAAATAATGAACAATAAATCAAATAAATAGAACATGGTGAATAGAGAGAGATGAAGACTTAATAATGTATAGAGTATGAGGGTAAATGAAAGAAGAGGAGAAAAAATGGGGAGAGAAAGACAGCAAATGCAGAATAATAAATGTTTAATAATAAGACAAACAAAGAAAGAGCAAGAACTAGATATAGCAAACATAAAAAATAAAAAGGAATGACAAATGAAGAAAAAAAAAATACGGTAGATCGATTTAGTGTTTCGTGACGTTTCTTCGTTCTATTTTGGGTGAGTTTGCTTTTGTGTAAGAGAGAGAGAAGGAGTGAGAGGAAGAGAAATGGACAGAGAGAATGTGTGCGAGAGAGAGAAATGAATGAGAGAAAGAGAGGAAGAGGGGCATTCTCAAATCCTCTGTACCACCCTCCCTTCCTCTCTCCTTTGCCTTCCTCCCTCTCCCTCTCCCTCCCTCCCTCCCTTCTTCGACCTCCACGACCTGACCTTACATCACATCCATCAAGAGACGAGACACCTTGACCTCGTAAGCGGTTCGCGTGCCTGACCTTACTCGCTAGACACGAAGAGTCATTGAGGGCAGAGCGGGCGAGTGGGTGACTCAACTTGAACTAATAAGAGTGAGAGTTGTAGGGGTGACTTTGCTATTTTGCAGGTCAAGTCAGTGGGGGTCTTGCGTTCTGCTTCTGTCTGTCTGTGGGGTCTTACGTTATGCTTCTGTCTGTCTGTCTGTAAGGTCTTTCGTTATGATTCTGTCTGTCTGTGGGGTTTTACGATATGCTTCTGTCTGTAAGGTCTTTTGTTTTGCTTCTGTCTGTCTGTGGGGTCTTACAATATGCTTCTGTCTGTTGATTTCTTAATGTCTGCTTGTCTGTCTCTGTGTTGCTTATATGTTTCTGTTTGTTTGTCTGTGTCTGTCTTTTTATCCTTGCCTGTCTATGTGTTGTTTATTTGTCTCTGTAGGTGTTTTATTAGTATCTTCCTGTTTGTTTGCTTAATAATGTTTGTTTTTGCATGGTTATGCAAGTCTGTTAGTCTGTGTTTTTCTGTGTCAGTTTTTTTGTTTGTCTTTTTTGTGCCAGTTTGTGTGTCCGCTTTTGTTTTATTTGTGCCTGCACATTCTTCTGTGTCTGTGTGTTTGTTTGTATGTTTCTTTCTCTCTCTGCCTGTTTGGATTTCTGTCTGTCTGACTCTTCCTCTCTCTCTCTCTCCTACCTACCCAACCTCTCTCTCTCTCTCTCTCTCTCTCTCTCTCTCTCTCTCTCTCTCTCGCTCTCTCTCGCTCCATCCCCCTCTCTTACTCTCTCTCTCTCTCTTTCTTTCTCTCGTTCTCTCGCTCTCTCTCCCTCTCTTACTCTTTCTCTCTCTCTCTCTCTCCCTCTCTTACTCTTTCTCTTTCTCTCTCTCTCTCTCTCTCTCTCTTTCTCTCTCTCTCTCTCTCTCTCTCTCTCTCTCTCTCTCTCTCTCTCTCTCTCTCTCCCTCTCCTTCTCTCTCTCTCTCTCTCTCTCTCTCTCTCTCTCTCTCTCTCTCTCTCTCTCTCTCTCTCTTTCTCTCTCGTTCTCTTTATCTATATATATATATTTTTTTTCTTTTTTGTTATCACGAACGCTCTCTTTCTCTCAGGTCCCTTCATGATTTGACATTTATCCAGTCTTTTAGAAACTTTAATCTTCAAGAATCTATAAATCCATACGTCACAAATCCATTCCTTCCCTTTTTTCCCACTATCCCCTCTCCTCTCCTCTCCTTTCTTCTCTCTCTTTCTCTCTCCTGTCCTCCCTTACCTTCCCCTGTCTGTCCAACCCCTCCCGTCTCTCTTACTTTTATTCTCTCTCTCTCTCTCTCTCTCTCTCTCTCTCTCTCTCTCTCTCTCTCTCTCTCTCTCTCTCTCTCTCTCTCTCTCTCTCTCTCTCTCTCTCTCTCTCTCTCTCCCTCTCTCTCTTACTCTCTCTCTCTCCCACACTCTCTCTCTTTCTCTCTCTCTCTCTCTCTCTCTCTCTCTCTCTCTCTCTCTCTCTCTCTCTCACCCTCTATTTCCCTTTCTCTTCTTTCTTTCTTTTTCCCTCTTTCTCTCTCTCTCTCTCTCTCTCTCTCTCTCTCTCTCTCTCTCTCTCTCTCTCTCTCTCTCTCTCTCTCTCTCTCTCTCTCTCTCTTTCTCTCTCTCTCTCACAAACTCTCTCACCCTCTCTCTCCCACACACTCTCTCTCTCCCACACTCTCTCTCTCTCTCTCTCTCTCATCCTCTATTT
>NW_028234440.1:19471613-19476613 GCF_977035675.1 Penaeus japonicus
TAATTTCCTTTTTTTCTCCTTTCCCTCCAGTTCGTAAGGTGAAGTTGGCCAGGAGCCTAAAGACACAACCAACGGACTTCGAAGATATTCTAGAACAAGGTAAGAGTGTGTCGTCTTGTCAGTAGCGTTTGTTTGTTTTTTTTTTTTTTTTTTTTCATGGGAGAGGGTTTAAGTGTTATTGCTTTTCTTCTTTTTTGTTTTGTTTTTCTCCTTTTATATTCATTATCTTTATTCTTTGAAGGGGGGTGGGTCGAATTTTAGATTTGTTTCAGGGGGGAGGGATGTTCCGCCTGTATGGTTGAGTTAAATGTTTTAGACGTTAGGGCGACAGACACACAAACACACACAAACACAGATACATTTACTCATTTACTTTCGCTCTCACTCTTACTCTTACTTTTATTTTTTTACTTTTAGTCTCCCCCCCCCTCTCTCTCTCTCTCTCTCTCTCTCTCTCTCTCTCTCTCTCTCTCTCTCTCTCTCTCTCTCTCTCTCTCTCTCTCCCTCCCTCCCTCCCCCTCTCTCTCCCTCTCTCTCTCTCTCTCCCTCTCTCCCTCCCTCCCTCCCTCCCTCCCTCCCTCCCTCTCTCTCTCTCTCCCCCTCTCTCTGTCACTCTTTCCCCGTTCCCCCATACAAACAAAACAAACATAAACACATACACACAACTAGGTAAAAATAACATTTCTAAATCATTTTTTCTTCCCTATTGCAAACGGCAGAGTTGCTTCACGCCGAAGGGAAGCTGCAGAGCACTGTCCTCTCCCCGGAACAGATTTCAGCTGCACATCTCAGGCTTACCATTGTGGAAGGTAAGTTAAGTCTCTGGTTCATGGTTCTTGGTTCCATTTAACCAGACTCAGTACTGGTTTCACTTAGCCAGGCTCAGTCCTGGTTCCGCTTAACCAGGCTCAGTCCTGGTTCCGCTTAACCAGGCTCAGCCCTGGTTCAACTTAACCAGACTCAGTCCTGGTTCAACTTAACCAGACTCAGTCCTGGTTCCATTTATCTAGACTCAGTCCTGGTTCAACTTACCCAGACTCAGTCCTGGTTCCATTTATCTAGACTCAGTCCTGGTTCCACTTACCCAGACTCAGCCCTGGTTCCACTTACCCAGACTCAGCCCTGGTTCCACTTACCCAGACTCAGTCCTGGTTCCACTTACCCAGACTCAGCCCTGGTTCCACTTACCCAGACTCTGCTTTGGTCCTGAGCCACTTCTGGCCACACAGCCTTCCTTCAGTTTTTGGTTGTATTACAGCTATACTCTCTTGGACTTGGCAACATATTTTATTAAAAAAAACTGAAATATATCTAACCAAAATTTCAAAAATTCAATCCAATACGTAACTACAAATCGAATCCCTGTTTTTTTTCTTTTTTTTTTGTAAATCAGATAACCTCGTCTTTTTTATTATCATTATTATCATTTATTTATTTTGCGAGTGTGTATTATTCTGAAAGTGAAACACTAATGAACAAGGTAATAATAATAATATAATTTTTCCTTTTTTTTCTTTCTTCTCTCTCTCTCTCCCCCACCTCTCTCTCTCTCCCCCCCTTTCTCTCTATCTATCTATCTATCTCTATTTATCTCCCTCCCTCTCCTTCTCTCTCTTTCTCCCTCTTTCTCCCATTCCCTCATCCCCCCACCCGCTCTCTCTCCCCCCCTCCCCCCCCCTCCCCTCCCTCCCTCCCTCCCTCCCCCTCCCTCTCCCTCCCTCCCTCCCTCCCTCCCTCCCTCCCTCTCTCTCCCCCTCCTTCACTCTCACTCCCTCCCTCTCTCTCCTTCCTCTTCCTCTAACGCCAGGTCACGGCCACTTCTGCAGCGTCCACAAGTTCTCGATCACGGGGTCACAGAACGCGGCTCAGCATAGCCCGACCGCCGCCCTCCTCCTCAGCACCACTAAGGAAGAGGGGTCACCTCCTTCCTCTCGTCTCTCTTCTCAGTCGCCGGAGGACATGTCGAGTCAACCTCCTCAGAAACCTCGGGCTCCTGTGCAGGTAGATATTGTTGTTGTTTTTGTTGTCGTTGTTGTTGTTGTTAGATTTTAATTTGTTGTTGGGTTGTGTTGTGTCGTTTTGAAATATTGGTTTATGTTGCTTTTTGGTTGTTGTTGTTGTTGTTGTTAGACTTTAATTTGTTGTTGTGTTGTGTCGTTTTGAAATATTGGTTATCTTGTTTTTTTGTGTTGTTGTTGTTGTTATACTTTTCTTTGTTGTTTTTACCGTTACTTTGAATCATGATAGGAAATAGGAATGGGATAATCTTCATTCCTAACCTGGAGGTTAGGAATGAGAACAGGTCAGAGAACGTAACCATTTTAAGAGAAAATGAACCCACGTATAAATTGCTTATCTTAAAGAACTACCTGGGTCATTTAAAAATCATAATATAATATCATTTATTTTCCTCAAGCCAATAAAAGGAAATCATATCTAACCTGCTTTGGCACTTTTAGCTTCAACACATACCGAAGAAGAAACCGGAAATTGCACACAATAAAAACTCTGGACTATAAATAACTATACTATTACTTTAACTGAATTAGATCACTTGCTGATATCTTATGGCTGTAATTCCATATCCATGTGTATATTCATGTTCTCTTGTTACCACTTTCTAGCTTATTTTCCCAGTACACAGATCATAATCATATTCAAAGGATGTTTATGTACTTGTTTTCTCTCTCTCTCTCTCTCTCTCTCTCTCTCTCTCTCTCTCTCTCTCTCTCTCTCTCTCTCTCTCTCTCTCTCTCTCTCTCTCTCTCTCTCTCTCTCTCTCATAATCATAATCATATTCACTTACTACATTCTATAGCTTATTTTTCCATCATAGACAAAAATATATCCACTTATTAAATCCTTACGGACGCATTTTTCCAATATTCACACACACACTATAAGCGCACAATCATTTACACACTACAAACATAATTATCAACACAACTATTAGCATACAATACAGTGCTCACCATACCTTGTTATTTTCCCCCTTACAGGTAATGCCCAAGGATGCTCCCGTGACTATGGTGTCCTCGCTATTCGATGATGATGACGCTGCAAATAATAAATTCATTGCAGAAGACATATCTGAGGATGATATACAAGAATTCTAATGTTACTCGGGAGCTGTGTCGTGTTATGTGATATATAAATTTTGTCTTTTTTTTTCACCACGTGGATGTGATTATTAAAGAGTGATTGTTTTATTGGCTGTGCACTCGTGTTTGATAGCTGGGAGGAGGGGGGGAGGGGGGAGGCAGACTTTTGAATTAAGGTTAGTCATTGGTAAATCTCCAGTTCTGATTATCATAACGCAGACGTATTTATATTTTCAGATTTATGAGCGACTATGATAAAAAAGAATAATAAGTTGAATAATGAGGTAAAAGCTTGCTTATAAAACTTAAAGCTGGGAACCTTCAAGGAAAATTAAGGTTAGTTATATTTCTTTTCCTGCCATGACTGACACATCGATTACCTACTGGCGTGTTAGGATCTTGTACTAAAATATTTATTAATGTCTGAGTAATGCAGTCACTCGATCTGTACAACTATAAATAACACATTAGATGGAAATGGAAAGTAAGCTAGGTTATTTAAACTTGGACCTTCATTTTGTCTGCTTCACACTGACTTCCCACACCCGTAAACCTTACTCATTTTTTATATCCATCAATACTAGCCAAAATTCGTGTCCATCAGTACCAGCTAAAATTCGTGATTACCATTACTAGCTAAGATTCGTGTCCACCAATTCCAGCCAAGATTTGTGTCCACCAATTCCAGCCAAATATTCGTGTCCACCAATTCCAGCCAAAATTCGTGTTCAACAATACCAGCCAAAATTCGTATATACCAATACTAAGCAAATTAGATATACATAAACGAACACACTCAAGTATCAACCCCCGTTTTATATTGCTGAACAGGTCGACTAAAACCAATATTGTCAAACGGTTTAATTATTTAAATGTCTATAAAAAAAAATCGCCTTTAAAAGTCCTCATATATGTTAACGTTTCTCTATCCATCATTTATTCTTTGTCTACCTCCCCCCCCCAAAAAAAAAGGATATTAGCAGAAAACGGGAAAGAATAATGCCATTATAACTCTTTTTTCAGTGTTAAGAATTGTAAAGGATTGATCGATGTGTGTGTGTGTGTATGTGTATGTGTGTGTGTGTGTGTGACCTTTTCCATTGTATCGGTTTACATTTAGATCGGTTTACATTCATGCAATCGTCCAATTGTGTGTATGCCACTGTTCAGAAAACCGTTACGCCAACCGCCAGACAGAGAAATTTGAATTGGTCCAATAGGAGTGACTGTTCAGAAAACCGTTACGCCAACCGCCAGACAGAGAGATTTGAATTGGTCCAATCGGAGTGACTGCCTAGATACACATGTAAACTTTTTTTTCGGTTTGTGTTCGCACGACAGATAGAGTTTGCATTTTGTGTTAGTACGAAGTCATTCAGAAATATCTCGTTTATGATTTATTTTATTTTTATGAAGACTTGGGATGTTGTTTTACATTTTTTGTTGAGTCTTTGAGTAAAAGCTGGGAACTTTCACCACTGTACAAATTAAATATAGCTTGACAATACGAATATGGATATTGTATACGACTTCACACAGAAGACTTCACATCAGGAGAAATGTCTTCTTAATGCCTGAGGCAAAATTTCTTCAATTTACTTTCGAAACACCGTCAATAATATTACGTCACACAATTTAATATCACACTTGATTTTGTTTTATAAGGGGAAAAATACACTGTAGAGAATTGGCGAATAAGCTAATGCCAACAAAAACAAAAGGAAGAAATGATACTGTGCCATATTAAAGGGTCCACGTATTTCTAAACGATAGATTTGGGTCCAGTCGCGTTTGAAGCATTAGTAAGACTGAGAAACAATGTATCCATTTTTTTAATTGCTTGAAAATTAATGGAAATTCCCTTGTGAGGAATCCATGAACGAAATACAAGGATAAAAA
>NW_028234440.1:19496613-19501613 GCF_977035675.1 Penaeus japonicus
ATAATAATAATAATAATAAATTATCTTCCATCATCATTACCAATACACGTTCCTCAACTCGACCAACACACTGACTTCACGCGTTCTGTCTTCGCCCCTTTTCACCCTCAGGCACACCAATGCACGAGTGGACTTCGGCAAAGAGCATTGACAGCATCTTCGCGTTCTTCCGAGAGCGTTACATCGCTAGGATGGAAGAAGTCCCCACCATTACTGAATAAGCTGACGAGATGGAGGACAGTGATGATGGGTGTATGAAGAAAGGGAAGGAATGTCCTGCTCCCCTTTCGTCCTCTTCTTTCTTTGTCTTTTTTTTCTTTCTTCGTTAGTTTTTTCTTTATCTTTCTCATTCTTCTCTTCCTTCCTCTCCTCCTCCTCCTTCTTCTTCTTCTACTACTACTTCTTCTACTACTACTACTATTTTTCCTCTTCCACCTCCTTCTCTTTAAATTTTACGGAATTTCTTAATTATATATCATAGAATCCAAATCAACCAGGAAAAAAATAATCAATTCGGTAACATTAATTCATCTTGGACATTCTTATTACTGAATCCAAGAATCACTGACAGTAAAAAATAAAAAAAAAGGCGTGCAGAGTTAATTAAGTTACACCTATATTTTTATCAACAGCACATGCTCGTTGTTGAACAAATCTTATGTACTTTATATTCGTTCTGGTTTTGTAGTCATGAATATTATGTATTTTTCCATTAATATTTTTAATAGATTGTCTTACGATCATACAATTCAAGGAACTATGAAAAAAAAACTTAATTAGGATATACCAATCGATGTGTTACAATTAGATTTTAATCAAACTGCGTTTGTGATTTTTTTCAGAAGGGAATTATTATTATTATTTTTATTTTTATTTTTATTTTTTGCCGTTTGTGATTTTTTTTTAGAAAGGAATCATTAAAATTGTATTTTTCTTTTTCTTTTTTTTTTGCCGTTTTCTCCTGTTTCATTATTGTTTTACTTTACAAAGTCTACGGTTATTTCATCAAGTTTCAGTAGTTTGTCATAAGTAATCTAGTTGCCACTGTTACCTAGACGACTGGCCATACTATCGTCTCTATAGCTGGTGGCACTAATAGCCCTCAATAACCAATGCAACAACCACATAGTATATCCTAGTGTATCAGTGGAAATTTCCGTATAGGTGTTTGTGTGTGCACGATGGTATGTCCACGCCATCACGTGAACACTAGGACAATTACGCGATCACAATGCCAAGGACCAGGTCAGATGTGCCGACTTGGTAGTCCGACGTATGCAAATGATGCCACAGGACAGGGAGTCTTTTCTGAGAACTCAGTCCATGCAGAGTTGAGTGAGTGAACGTGTGGTAGTGTGTGAATGTCATTACTTACGCATATATAATATATTTGCTTATTATGTAAACACACATATATATGTATTGTATTGCGAATCAGTCTCAGTAAAGAGGGAACTAGAGACCTAGTATTCCTACTTGTCCATTATTTAGAGAGTGAATTAACAAGAAGAACAATGTATAAACAGAAAGACATATATAGTACCATTACTCATAACAACAGATAGCAGTGGCTATTCATAGTGAAGGATGTTTATGTGGTGAATATCACGATATGTGACTCACCACATCACAGTTTAAAGAAAAAACGACCTTAATAGTGGTAGCATGTGGTTCGATTTGAAGGCAGATGTCCAAAAGGTAATCAATCTAATGGTTGGGCTAATAAAATAATATGGTCTTTTTAAGATATCTACATCATCACAACTGAAAGAATCATTTTGTTCTGCATCCACGGAATAACTTTTTTCATAAGCACAAGCTTAGTGTTTAATGGATCTAATCTTCAAGCATGTGTAAGCGTGCGTGTGTGTGTTTGTGTGTGTGTGTGTGTGTGCGTGTGTAAACGTGTGTAAACGTGTGTGTACGTGTGTACGACGGTAATAACGCACGAGCTAGTGCAGTTATGTGTGAGCATGAACAAATATAAACATGTCTAAGTTTACGTGCAAATATAAGAGCATCTAAGGTAAAGATTTCAAGTCAAATACAAATTCACTGTAACTTTACTATCATCATTCATTTTTAACTCAGAATTATGCCTGAAAGTACAATACGTTGTTAGAGTTGTTACTTTTACAAACTTCTCTATTCTGCAAACTGTTTAGCATCACTTACACTGGTTGAGAATTAACTAAAAAAGTAAAGAAAATAAGATCAGAAAAATAAACTTTTAACTCTTTTTACTTAAAAAATGACAACGTATATATATATACAAACAACAAAATTATCTTTACCTTCCAATATCGACTCACAGATAATCGGCTGGCAAGGGTTAGCTGTTACAAAAACACAATTATAGTAAACGCTAAACAAAATAGAACGAAAATGGTGGCAGCGTAGGTATTATTCGGGTGCAGGTAGTTCGTCTACTTTTATAGAGTTTTGTTCCTCTCCTTCTTCCTATTTCTTGCTCCTGCTTGATTTCTACTCTTGCAAGGATGCCCGACTGAAAATTCGATCACGACAACCTGATTATGTGAATACAACCTAATGCTTGTATGAATATCAGATAAATAAATATTTGAAATTGATTTTGGAATTTCGTTTCCTTCTTATCCTTCAACTCCTCCGTTTGTCTTTTCTTTTTTTTCTGCTTCTTTACATCTCTTTCCTTTCACTTCTCCCTCTTTATATGCATTCCTTCTCTCGCTTTTATCTCCTATCTCTATCTCTCTCTTTTATCTTTATCTCTCTTATCTCCTGTTTCTATCATCTCCTATCTCTATCTGTCTTTTTTATCTCCTGTCTTTACCTCTCTCTCTTGTCTCCTATCTTTATCTCTTTAATCACCAATCTCTTTCTCTTTCATCTCCCTCTGTCTCTTGCCTCTCTCTTGTATCTCCTATATCTAATTACCTTTCTTTCTCCTGTCTCTATTTTTCTTTTGCCTTTTTCAATCACGTTCCCTCTCTTTTATCTCCTGTCTCTATCTCTCTTTTTATCTTTATGTAACTATCTATCTTTCTTTTATATCCTTGTGTATATCTATCTCTCTTTTATCTCCTATATCTATTTCTCTCTTTTATCTACTTCTATATCTCTCTCATATCCTACTGCCTATCTCTTTCTTTTATTTCCTAACTCTGTATCTCACTTGTATCTTCTATCTCTATCTCTCGGTCTTCCATCTCCTATCTCCTCTCTCTCTATCTCTATCTATCTCTCTCTCTGTCTTTCCTCTCATCTTTCTTACCTCTCAACCCTTTCTCCTCTCATCTCTTTCTTTATCTCCCCTCCCTTATTCCTTTCCTCCTCTCCCCCTCCCTTCTCCTTCCACTTTTCCCTCTTCCTGTCCCTCGTCTCCCCATTCAAGTAGCCCTAACCACCCCTACCCCCACCCTGTACCCCCTTCAGCATCCTTTATTGGATGGCCACGGCTTCTTTCATCTCCTCTCCATACAAACAAAGACCGAAAAAAAGAAAATGGCAAAGAGGTAGTTCACCTGAGACCTCTATAGAAATTATTCCCGGAGATCTCACACTTATAAAATCCATTCTGACGAGAGTAAATATCGTTGGCATTCGTAGGCCTACAAATCGGAGCCTTACAACAAAACAAAAGGAACCTTGGAACTCAACACCTCGGTTATAATAATGGATGAGTATGGGCAGAGAGATTCCTAAACACACAACACGTAAGAGCAGCAGAAATTCTGAGAAAAAGGAAGTTTTGGGAAAGGGGCGTTGACTGGTTTTTACAGTAGTAGAGATTTTTTTTTTAAATATATGCTAAGATTGCTAAAATCGACGGAATGGGGACATAATAATCTTTACTGACAAAGGGCAAATAGTTTCCAAAATTATAAAGATCATTGAAGGTATGACAGCCTTCAAATTACTCACCCCTTTTTACTGAAATTGTTGCAAACAGTGACATAGGCCCCATGGTCTCTTAGCAAGCTGTGTTGCAGATATGGCACCAGCAGACAGAGAGGTTAAGAAAAACAAAGTTCAGAGAATCTCCCTAGATATATGCCAACTATCGCCTTGGACTCAAAGCAATTCTTTCACCATGCACACACTTCCCCAGAGGGACAGAAAATGAAAAATGCAGAAAAAAACGAGCAGTTCTTCCTCTCATAACCCAGTTCCACATCTATGTTTAAATGATAAGACAAATTTCCACGGCCTCAGAGGAAAATGCTCGGCTGCATTTTTGTTTCGCCTTAGCTCCAACCTCAGTACCACTTATCTGCTCCTTGTTTCTGCTGCGGCGTCACCACCACGGTCATTGTGGCAGCCTTCACAAGACTCAACGGCAGGAAATAAATATTTTATTTCGCAAATGCTGATGCAAATAATGGGTCAAATGATCACATGAAGCAATGCAACAGCAGACTGTTTTCCAACCTTAGTTCCAGAGAGGGATTAATACACTCTGATATGCTTAACGATATTGTTTACAGCCAGTATTAGACCTGAAAAATTATCTGTTTTCTTCGACAATCTAAATTAAACGTTAGGTGAACACAGTGACGTAAATATGTGTCAATCGTCCAAGGGGAACCTAGGGGAGCACAGCTGATTATAGGGGGGCACTGGTTGAGAACCACGGAACCCATACAGCTGTGGGAAGGGGGATCTTGAGAAAATCTTAATATCAAATCAATATAATCTGCATAGCGTGCTGGACTGAACCATCACGCCGCCATAATACAAGCGTTGTAACTTAATTAAACAATAACCATGTTTCGTGTACAGTAAAGCTTACCATTTATGGTATTTACTCAGACGTTACTTAAAGGTTTGTTACCTACCTGGAATTTTGTACTATGGCACTATATATATATATATATATATATATATATATATATATATATATATATATATATATATATATATATATATATATATATATATTTTTTTTTTTTTTTTTTTTTTTTTTTTTTTTTTTATTAACACCCCGAAAAAGAAGGGTGAATGAACTATGAATTGAAGCC
>NW_028234440.1:19506613-19509113 GCF_977035675.1 Penaeus japonicus
TTTCTATATATCAGTAACCATGTAATATATTGTTTACCTACAAATTAGAGAGTCAGATACATAAACTCATATATTACTAATATATCGTATCTTTCAATCACACACACACGCACACGCACACGCACACGCACACGCACACGCACACACACACACACACACACACACACACACACACACACACACACACACACACACACACACACACACACACACAAAAAAGCTACATCCTTTTACCACAAGTATTAAAACCAATAATGAACTTTCTAAATCCATCTAGGCCACTTCCACGACAACGACCTGGACATCTGTACCTGTACTTCACGCAAAATTTGGTCAGTAAGAGACACAGAGGCATTGCTCAGAGTGTGGCGAGAAACTCTCACCCAGGTACATTTATTATTAGTCAAGTTCCTTTAATTAACTACATTCCAGTAAATTGTCTTAATTTGTAGTGTTAAAGTGCCTTACATTTAAGACTAGTGGGGTGTAACCAACAAAAGATGGGAAAATTCAGTGCTTTTTGTGCATGCAGTAGGAAAAAAGAAAAGGAAAATTATTATATTTATCATTATTATCCCCCCTCACCCCCCCAACAAATCAGGTTCCACCTTCGTACTTCATTCGGTCAATGGCTCTCTGCAAGCGTGTGGCCAGAAGGTTGCAAGGCCGTGGCATTCAGAAAAATTGGCGACAGTGCCAGGTAGGTTTTAAGGTGTCCTGTCTATGACCCATGACAGGCTTGGTTTCATTAGATATCTGATATCAGTGATAAAAGTGTAAAACCATTGCTTTTTGTCCCTGTGTTCATGTTAGTTTTATGTAAATGCAGATATATTAACACAAACATAGATCAACTTAACAAAGGAAAAAAATAATTCATAAACTCACTCTCTACTACAGGTTAAGATGAAGAATCTGCGCCGAGAGGTCAGATTATACAAGGAGTCCGTCGGAAGGAACAATTCTCGTAAGCCTTCGGAAGTGGCTACAGCCTGTGAGAAATTATTACCTGACATCGAAGACATCTTCAACAAGGTAAAGATATTGTGCAACTATAAATGTCTAACAGTCAAACTTTACCTGATACCAACTAGAACCATGACTATAATCAGTTCTCCTTTTGTTATTTAGACTAAAAAGTATTTCCATTTATGACAGTTATTGCTACCACTTCGGTATTTAGTGAATATGAATTACAGATTGGTATAAGATCTAATATGCATGTATAATATCAGACAGTTATCAAAAGTTTCAGTAAAACCCTATGCAAAGTACGTATAAAGTATACTCATGTATAATGCAACATGCGTCAAATGTTGAATCACACTTTTTCATTATGCAAGGTATATACAAAATGTATTCATGTATCAAACTGCACATGTATCAAATGTTACATTAAACACTCTTGATTGACTTACAACAGGAGGAGGAGATTCGAAGGGAGTGGTACCAGATGAGAGCGGAAGAGCGGCTAAAGGCAGAGGGGAGACTGGTGGATGGAGAAGCGGCACCTGCTGATATCTTAGCCCAGGTAAGAGAGTCAATCCAAGGTGTCCTGTCATCTGATGTGGATGCTCAATCCTCACTACTACCCATTTACATAATCTATATTCCTTCTAAAGGAGATTACAAAAACTAAAAGCGAAGTGTTTTAGATTTGGACCTTAAAGCAAATAGGCAAGTGTTACAAGAGATAAACATCTGGGATGACAGAGTGAATAAACCTCACAGAAACAAAGCAGCAGTGGTCATTCTCACAGGAAGTAATTTTGAACTCTTTGATGCTAAATATAAACTTTTATAAACCACTGATTAGGAGAGGAAACTTGTAAGATAAGCCTTAGTTAATAAACCTGTCAACCAACCATCACCCGCCCTCCTTCAGGTTGCTGTGCTAGCCGACTCAGATTTGTGCGACGAGGATACAGACGCCCAGGAGTGTGTGGCAGGAGACGGACTGGAGACAGAGGGAGAGGCTGGTGCTTTCACAGAGGGAGAAGGCTTCACCGAAGGAGAGGGAGGCTTCGAGGAGGAGGTCGACACACACACGCACGTCGTACACACCCAAAATGACACGGCAGTCCACCACATCGTTGAAGACGTTACGCTACAAGTCGTTACTAAACAGGAACCTCAGTCAGGAACAGAAATCTAAAGGTTGAAGTGACCCTGGGAAGAGCAGGGTAATGAGGCTACAGCGGTCCTGTGTGTTTTGAGCACCGACGCACTCCCATAAAGCTGAACGTTGAACGCTTGTTTGTTTATGTTCATCCAGATTTATATCATAGCTTTGTCATATTACACTTGTGCGACACTTTTGCCCTCTTCATTTATGAGTGTTACAAGAATTATTGCAGAATTGTGTGATAATTATATTTGAAAATCTTATTTACAGCTGGTCTTTGTTTGTTTTTCATGACATATTTCAGAAAAGTATACATTCTTTTTCAATCAGTTGATTTAATAATCAATTTATAGATTACTTTGCTGTTTTTGTAAT
>NW_028234440.1:19529113-19534113 GCF_977035675.1 Penaeus japonicus
GATACTGGAAATGGACCGGAACTGCACATCACATAGAGACAAATTACTTTGAATTTTTATTTATTCATATTTTACTCTGCAGTCATTTAATCTGGAGAAAGAATGGTTCAGAATTTAGGGTTTTTTTTAAAGAAGGTAAATGATTCAAGTATGTTTCTAGGTAATTCAAGGTAATTCCTATTAAATTGGCAAAAAGTTTATTTTTTTTTTGATTTTTTTTTCTTTCATCTTTTTCAAAACAAAGAATTCATAACCCTCACTGGAGGGTGGTACACATGTGTACCACTCATTCAAAAGCCCGGTTGCCGGGTGGCACAATATTGTGCCAGTCATTCAATTGATTTAGGGGGGGGGGCCTAAGCGTTCGAAAGCCCCAGCATTGTGACATGCAAGGCTGGATCTGGGTTGCCCCCGTCGGGAATGGGTTAAAGAATATATGATAAAAAGTACAAGTATGTTTCTAGGTAATTCATATATAAATTGGCAAATTGGAAATACTGGATTTATTTTTTCTTTCATTCTATTCTCAAAACAAAGAATTACATAATTAAGAGAACTTATTTTTCATTTACTTCAGTCAAACACTTGAACACTTTCGTTGTCCTTCTCACCGTTTTTCACCATGTGGCTAATACTAAACTTCTAGATTGGCTGAGTATTACCAAGAAGCAAGTAGTTTATTTTAAATATTTATACTCTATTCTTAACCCTCTCTGGACGTGTGGTACACTACTGTACCGCTCATTCAAAAGCCCGGTGGCCGGGCGGCACAATATGGTGCCAGCCATTTAATTGATTTAGGCCTAAGTGTTCGAAAGCCCTGCAATGTGACCATTACAAGTGGGAATTGCCGTATGGGGCGTTAATATATTGAACTTATTGATATGTATTTCCATATTTTTTGTTTGTTTGCTTAGACATAGATGGCTCCACAAACTCTTAGTCACTAAGAATTTAATTGCTAGGCCTTCCTAATCTCACCTGTTTATCCCATTCCTTGATTTATTTTGAGAAAAAAAGTTATTACTATTATTGAAATCTGCATCATAGGAAGAGTACTAATAATATAACCTATTGACATTAATATATATGTATTCTCCACTATATTTGTTAGTTTGCTTAGACATAGATGGCTCCACAAACTCTTAGTCACTAAGAATTTAATTGCTAGGCCTACCTAATCTCACCTGTTTATCCCATTCCTTGATTTATTTTGAGAAAAAAAGTTATTACTATTATTGAAATCTGCATCATAGGAAGAGTACTAATAATGATTATAATCATAATAATTAATATAATTTTTAGTTTGCTTTGACTCGATGGCTCCACAAAACTCTTTAGGTCATAAGAATTTAATTGTAGGCCTACCTAATCTCACCAGTTTATCATTCTCCTAGATTTATTTGCGCAAAAACGTTCTTACTCTATTACTATTATTGAAATCTGCATCATAGGAAGAGTACTAATAATGATTATAATCATAATAATTAATAATAATTAATACCAATAATAATAATATTAATAACAACAACAACAGTAAAAATAATAGTAACAGATATGATTTTTTTCTAAAAGACTTAAGATATGGGGTAAACAGGTCGTCACCTAGGCTTAGTGATTTAATCCTGAGCAATAAGTAAATGAAATAGAACCATGGTGGTGAGTGATTGTACTACTGGTGTCAATGGGTTAATGGCAATCATCTGCACTATTATTATTCATTTTATTATCTGAAGAATGGATAGAGTAACCATCATGCCCGGGCCGATTATTTGAATCAATGCAGCTCCATCTGATGAAGACAAAACAAACACATAGTGCAAACTTTACAACACCTGATTTTTCAAGGGATGCAGAGAGGTTCTTCTCTTCTTCTTCTTCTTCTTCTTCGCTTCTTTCTTCTTTTCTTTTCTTCTTCTTCTTCTTCTTATTCATCTCTTCTTCTTCTTATTATTCTTCTTCTTCTTCTTCTTCTTCTTCTTCTTCTTCTTTTTGATAGGTCAAGGACAATGTGTTTATAGAAATGCAAGTGCAATGAGTATATACATACGTAATGCGTTAATCATCAGAGGCGATATCTTGACCAACAGGAGTCATCTCACAGGAACGATATATTATCACGTCATACAGTTGCAGAATGGGGTTAAACAGATTTTTGACCAATGTTTTATGATGCAAATACCATCATTGATTAGCTTAAATGAGGTCAGACAGTGTTAATATCAAAGTAGAAGCAATTTTTTTTCTTCTTTTTTTTTCTTTTTTTAGTATGGTATGACACAATAGACTCTCCAATTTGTTATAGATAAAAAATCATGTTGAAAAGTGTATATATCTATCTATATACTATATATAGATCAATAAAAATATAATATATAGGCAGCAAAAAGTATATATTACTCAAAACCAACAAAGTAAAAATAATAGTAACAGATATGATTTTTTTTTTCTCAAGACTTAAGATATGGGGGTAAACCGGTCGTCACCTAGGAGTATTGCTTTTAATTGCGCCATACGTAAAGACATAGACCCATGGTGGTGAAGTGCTTGTCCTATGGTTGTCATGGGTTACAGGCCCATCATTGGGACTTATTATGTCATTTGTATTAACAGAACGAGCATGGACAGATTAACCCATTCATGCGGGCGAATTATTTGCTCACTGCAGCTCCTCTGTGAAAGACAATAAAACTAGAGCATACGAGCATTTACACCACTGCTTTAAGGGATGCAGATGAGGGCTTCTTCTTCATTTTCTGTCTATGTCTTCATCTTTTCTTTTCTTCGTCTTTTCTTCTTCTTCTTCTTCTTCGTTTCATCTTCTCCTCTTCTTCTTCTTTTCATCTCCTCTTCTTCTTCTTCTTTCTAAAAGACTTAAGATATGGGGTAAACAGGTCGTCACCTAGGCTTAGTGATTTAATCCTGAGCAATAAGTAAATGAAATAGAACCATGGTGGTGAGTGATTGTACTACTGGTGTCAATGGGTTAATGGCCCATCATATGACTATATTATTCATTTTATTATCAGAAAGAATGGAAAGATTAACCCATTCATGCCGGGCCGATTATTTGCTCAATGCAGCTCCATCTGTGAAGACAATAAACATACATAGAGCACTTTACACCCACCTGATTTTAAGGGATGCAGAGAGGCTTCTTCTTCTTCTTCTTCTTCTTCTTCTTCTTCTTCTTCTTCTTCTTCTTCTTCTTCTTCTTCTTCTTCTTCTTCTTCTTCTTCTTCTTCTTCTTCTTCTTCTTCTTTTTGATAAGTCAAGAATAATGTGTCTATAGAAATGCAAGTGCAATGAGTATATACATACGTAATTGCGTAAACATCAGAGGGATATCATGACACAACAGGACGTCATCTCGCAGGAACGAAATATATCACGTCATCCAGTGCGAATGGGTTAAACAGATTTTTGACCAATGTTTTATGATGCAAATACCATCATTGATTAGCTTAAAATAGTCATGCATGTTTAAAATCAAAGTATAAGCAATATTTTTTTTCTTTTTATTTTTTAGAATAGGTATGACACAATACCACCAATCTTGTTTATAGAATAAATAAAACAAGTTGAAAAGTGACTCAAGTATGTATATTCTGTATATACCTTGAAAATAGGTTCTTTCACACACCTGTTATTTTAGGCACATATATTTTTGTTTCTACTCTTCAAACATTTCCAAGGATTTTTCTGTATGAAGGTAAATCCTTTGTGTTAATTTATTATATTTTGAATTGCTGACTAAGGATTATTTCTCACAGAGGCAACCTAGTATACTAAAGTGTACAATAAAGATACTGAAAATGATGAAGTAGAAATCTTCAAGTATCTTTAAAAAGTTGTCTTCGCTCCTTGCTAAATTATCCAAATGAAATATTCTCTCTATATAACTTAACCCACTGAGATTGATATAAAGATAAACTGCAGGATATAAAATAAAAGAGTGAGGACTAATGATTTTTTTTCTCTTGTCTTTGATCCTGGACAAGCCAATTTTTTTCAATAAGAGCATTAAAAAATGAAAGCTTTGGAAGGCTGGAGCTCAAGAACTCGCATTACCAGAGGCATAAAACTCCACAAAGATATATCATGCAAATCATAGAGTGTGTTGTGTCATGCTTAGATGCCATCCAGAATTCATGCCCACCTTTATCATAGTATGTGTAGATAATATCCATTGTGATTGGGTTAAAGTGTCTCTTCAGATCACTTAGTCATACATATATACTGGATTCCCCAAATTCATCTCTTCAGTGACACGACCTGTCTTAAGCCGTTGGGTCCCGTGACTATGGGTACCTCACACGATAACAAGACTTAAGATATGGGGTAAACAGGTCGTCACCTAGGCTTAGTGATTTAATCCTGAGCAATAAGTAAATGAAATAAAACTATGGTGGTGAATGATTGTACTACTGGTGTCAATGGGTTAATGGCCCATCATATGACTATATTATTCATTTTATTATCAGAAAGAATGGAAAGATTAACCCATTCATGCCGGGCCGATTATTTGCTCAATGCAGCTCCATCTGTGAAGACAATAAACGTACACAGAGCACTTAACACCCGCCAGATTGTAGGGGATGCAGAGAGGCATTTTTTTGTATTTTTTCTTTTTTTTTTGATAAGACAAGAATAATGTGTCTATAGAAATGCAAGTGCAATGAGTATATACATACGTAATTGCGTAAACATCAGAGGGATATCATGACACAATAGGACGTCATCTCGCAGGAACGAAATATATCACGTCATCCAGTGCGAATGGGTTAAACAGATTTTTGACCAATGTTTTATGATGCAAATACCATCATTGATTAGCTTAAATGAGGTCAGACAGTGTTAATATCAAAGTAGAAGCAATTTTTTTTCTTCTTTTTTTTTCTTTTTTTAGTATGGTATGACACAATGATTCCAATCTTGTTATAGATAAAAAATCATGTTGAAAAGTGACTCTTTTATCTGTGTGGTCAAAACACGCAAGG
>NW_028234440.1:19551613-19554113 GCF_977035675.1 Penaeus japonicus
ATGTGGATTTAATTTTAGACCATTACTTTCAAAATATATTTTAGCTTGTGTTAGAGTGTTTTGAGTATTTCTTATTAATGTATTTAAGTTATTTACTGAGTCACTTTGAAGAAACTGTGAATCATCGGCGTACTGCACTAGCAGGCAGTTATGAGCAATGGTTGATAAGTCATTTATGAAAATTGTAAATAGGATTAGGCCTAAAATAGATCCTTGTGGACCACCAAAATGTATTGGTTGTCTCGATGATATGCTTTCATTAATTTTTACAATTTGAGTTCTAGTATCTAAATAGCTGCTAAACCAAAAAGAATCAATTCTATGATATCTTTGTTTGTTAAGGAGAATTTTGTGATTTACACTGTCAAAAGCTTTGGAAAGATCACATAATGCGAGTAAATTTACCTGATTTTTGTCTATATTATCATAATTTTTTATCAGTTATCTGTAATAACGCTGTTTCAGTGGATAACCTATTTCTAAAGCCATGTTGTGTTTTAGATAATAGGCTATTGGCCTCCAGGAAACTCGTTAGTTGATTTGCTACAATTTTCTCAAGAACTTTAAATAGAAAAGGGAGTATTGTAATAGGGCTGTAATTATTCACGTCGTCTATATCTCCCGATTTGAAAATTGGTGTTACTATTCCATGTTTCCAAAGCGACGGAAAAACACCAGTGACCAGGGAAGTGTTAATTATGACCGCCAGATAATGTGCGGTTGCTGGTAGACTATCCTTAACAAAGCGCAAAGCAATACCGTCTGCTCCTACAGCATTTGTTTCGCGAAAATGTTTTATTACTAGGATAATAGTCTCCACATCAACTGGTTGTGGTCTGAAAATATTAAATGTAAGCATAGCCTGATCTATATTTTCTTGTAATGTTGACGCATTTGTTTGTTCATAAGTTATTTTTCCTATTTTTGAAAAGAAGTTAAAATGCTCTGTGCTTTGTGTAGAATTTGTACGATTTTCAGTGTGGTGTTTGTTGTTAGGTACTATGGATTTAATTATTTTCCATGTTTTATCCGAATTGTTTTTATATTCTATAAATCTATTTCTGAAATAATTTGTTTTTGCACTTTGTATTAACTGTTTAACATTTTTTTCTTTTTTACTTTAAAATCTGCCTTAAGGGCGGCGTCATTGCTGTTATTTTTGAGACTAAGGTGGGCATTCTTTCTTTCTTTAATAGCACTCTTGATGTCATCTATCCAAGGAGCAGGGGGACGTCGGACGGTTCGCGTTACATGAGGTGCCAACGCGTCAATGCTGCTTTTAATCACTTCCGTAAGGATAGTTACCTGCTTGTCTACATCATCTGTTGTTAAGATATTTAAGAACGTTGTCTCTTTATATCTGGTGAGCTCGATGAATGATTGAAGGTTAGAATGCTTAAAGTCACGAAATGTTTTTGTTGTCGGTGGTCGCTTTGGTTTCTTTATATTTAATGTGAGTGTGAGAAGTTCATGGTCAGCAAAATGACACGGGATGACATCCGTATGATGGATAATTTCTGACCTGTTCGTTATTATTACATCTAATAAGGATGAAGTGTTTTCTGTAATATGTGTGGGTTTGTCTATAATTTGTATTTTATTTTTCTTTATTATCTTAGCTAATTTAGCATTGGATTTAGTCAAATCATCATTTAAATCACCGAAGATCAAGAGTGGTTTATTTTTCAATGACATTTCTCTAGATTGTTCTATGTATTCAAAAGATTCTAAAGTTGCATGAGGATGCCTATAGACAACGCCAATAATAATGGAAGGAAGCATGTTGCTCTGTACGGTAACCCAGACATCTTCTACGGCAGTATTATCAACTACTGTAGGAGACATCTTGGTTGATTTCAGGTTATCCCGTACATACATACATACTCCTCCTCCACGCCCTGCATCGCATCTATAGATATTGAAATTTGGAACGGTTATGAAATTACTAACCATTTCTTTGTGGAGCCATGTTTCCCTGATGCACAGAATGTCTATGTTTCTCTCCTCAGTTAGCACTTTAATTTCGTCAAAGTGCCCGAGGAGAGACTGTGCTTTAATGCGTTCTATTTTTATGACCTCGTGCGATCTAGTCACAGGCACTGCTGACGGCGATGCCAGGTCAAACGTTCTGGTCGGTTTTGTACTTGTTTTTGTTTAAGAACACTTTTACATTGGCGTGGAAAGCGTCTGAGTTTATGAAATTATCGGGCTTTATGTCCTTTCTTCGTACTGACACTGTAAAACTGGTGTAGTAATCATGGGTCATCTTGGTGCGGTGTGCTTTTACACTTGTGATGTTTTCGAATTGTTCACAGAGGTGATTTCCAATGTCCTCTTCATTGGTGTCTGGATGACAGCTGGTGATATAGAGGTACACTGTGTCAGGTCGGTCTGCTCCTTTTAGCGGCTTTGGAGTTTGTTGTCCTCTTGTTTTTCTTTTATTGTTCCTTGATACGAAGTTTGACATAACCTTCGTCGTCATCGTCGTCTTGGCTGGATT
>NW_028234440.1:19559113-19564113 GCF_977035675.1 Penaeus japonicus
TTACGTTCCCTGCCAAGAACTTGCTTGTTATCTTCGTTGACAGTGAGAATCTATAATCTACGGTTGTCTTGAGGAGAAAGTTGTGAAATTACGCTGTCACGACATTAAAGACGCCCCTAGCCTGGGAGAATGTAAATACCAAACGAGGGGCTATCCGGCCATAGGTAGCCTAAGGAACCAGACCCGAGAGTCTAAGTAGTGGAACGCAAGCTTAATAACTTCACCCTCCCCTTCATCTCCCCCTCCCCCTCCCCCTTCACATTTAGCTTCACTCTCAACTTCTTCACCTTCACGTTCTCCACCAAGCGCTAGTGATGATGTCCGTGCATGAACACATTCAACAAAATCAAGGTCATCATTCCGCAACATATGGACGCAATCTTTTCCAACATCAAGCACGTTTCCGAAGGACTCGTTGGGACGACTAGGGAGTCGTCGTCCACGCTCTTCTCCTGCTGGTGGTGGTGCACGTGGTGGTGGTTGGGGAACTCCTTGGCTAGGATCTCGACGAAGATGACGTGGATGAAGATTCCTGTTGGGAGGATGGGAGGATGGGAGTGGGAATGAGAAATGCGTCTGTGGTTGCGTTTGGTTGTGTGGTTGTGTGGTTGTGTGTGTGTGTGTGTGTGTGTGTGTGTGTGTGTGTGTGTGTGTGTGTGTGTGTAATTAGATAAACACATTTTTATCTACGTCTGTGGAAGTGTCCCTTTGTGTCAACACACAAAGAAATATCAACATCTTGTATTCATCTGCAATATATCTGATTTTTTATACAATTCTCTCTCACATACATACACACACACACACACACACACACATCACGAACTACCTCCCCCCCCCTCACGCACACAAACACATCACGAACTACCCCCCCCCCTCCCCGCCCCCACCCACCCACACGAACCTGTCGCAAAGGCCTCCAAAACAGCTGAGACGATTTCCCTGTTCTCCGACGGCGCATTTTGTAGGCCTACCCCCATGGCTATGCCCACAGGGATCGTTGACGTGAAAATTAGGACGTAGAAGGCCTTGGTCCACCTACTCAAGGCCTGGCTCTTGCTCACCTGAAGGAGGAGGGGGGGGGGGCGTGAGGGGGGAGGGGAAGGAAGGGAGGTTGTTAGATCATATGTATAATCATTCTTTAACGGGGGAGGGTGGTGCACTTTGGTTGATGGTAAAATAAATGGGGTAAGAAGAACAGGTCAAATCATCTTTTTTTTTTACTTTAATCCATTGCTTAGTGATCCGTTGAATAAATAATCAAATGAAACAATAACTAATTATATTGATCGTTATGTGGCTATGTTATGTTCATTATTTCCATGTAATCCATTAATTAATCCATTTATAAAAAGAAGAAAAAATAAAACGATCATTAATTCATAATATCCACCATTTCCAAAGACTTCACTCACCTCCATACTAAAGATCTTTTTTTCTCTTGAATTGTAGTTATACTATTACGCTATGCTCATCCATCAATATACAATCCATCAATCACTGATCCAATAAAGGGATAATAAAATAATCAGCCCTCCCCTAACCCCCCATTTTCACCAAAATAATTACTATGAACTCCATTTCCAAAAGGCAATCACTCACCTCCATCCCAAACGTAAACGCCATGACAGTTTCGTGGACCAAGACAGCCACGGAAAACTCGAGCACTTTATCCTTCTCCGTCTGGAGGCCGACGGCGATTCCTTCGAAGACCGAGTGCATCCCGAGGGCCACGAGGAAGATCACCGAGGAGGGGACATCGTGACCGCCTTCGGGGAGGAAGTATAGAGGGTTTGTTAGTAACTAAAGGTAATAAAATAAATAGGTCAGTATCCCCTGGAACGAGAGAAAGAGAAAAATGGCGGCAAATGCACCTATATCGAGAGGCAAGAGATGGTAAAAAATCGAAAAAAAAGAAAACAATAGTAGAAAAAGAGGGAAAAAAAGGAAAAAGAGTCTTTTGCTTCCCTATTGAGTTGTTAGTGGTACATACCCGCAAAAATATGAGAAAAAACAGAAATTCACCCGAGAACAAACATACCACCACCTTCCATCTCGTGGCAGTTGTGGCAGTCGTCCGTAGAATCCGTATTCTCGAGGTCCTGGCTCCGCGAAGAGAAGGTTTCTGATGAAGGCTTCTGAAGGAGGATATGAGAGCTGGTTCCTCCTGCCGTCTGCTTTGCGTGTTCCATCGCGTGTACCTAGTTGGAGGTAGATTCAGGTGTAAATGTGATAAAAATTACGGTTTGGCGCGATTTCTTTGGAGCGTTCTACAGACTCGGAAAGATTATTATTGTTATGAAACAAGCACGGTGGCGATTTTTTAACGTTCTAAAATAAACTCATGGAGATTCATTTGTTTTACGTAAAAGGCAAAGAATATGATATCCAAAAGAAAAACCACATAACTACACTTTTTATGTGTATATACATGTGCATCTATCTATCTATCTATACGTACATATACATACGCATATCCTTAAAAACACAACCAACAGAAAACCAATAAACAATCAAGCACAACCTAACAACCGACAGAGTCAAAATCAAAGCCCTTAACCCCGTCCAAACCCACCAACTTGTCGATAGTAAAGATGACCAGGAACCCGCAGATAACCACGAAGAAACCCCAGGGGAACTCCGCAAAAGTCTCCCATTCGTGCGTGTGGCCCAATTCCTGAAAAGATGGGGGAAATTTTAGGATGAAATTTTCGCTTCTTGTTAGAGTTTGAGGTGAGTAGGAATTATTTAATTGTGTGCGGGTGTGTGAATGATTCAATAAATACATTAATTGATGTATGTGTGTGTCTGCATTTATGTATGCATGTGTGTGTGTGTGTGTGTGTGTGTGTGTGTGTGTGTGTGTGTGTGTGTGTGTGTGTGTGTGTGTGTGTGTGTGTGTGTGTGTGTGTGTAATTATATATGTATAAACACACTAACCTGAGATAAATCAGAAACCAATGAACTCTAATCTTACGCAATCTTAAGTGCCTAATACGGAAGAAACCGAATACCCTTTGATAGCGCCAATCTAACTCCAGTTCGTTCACTCTTATAATGCCTCTCTCACCCTAACTTAAGAACAAGTAATTAAGAGGTGGTTAGGGGGGGAGGGAGAGGGTATGGGGAGGGTACGGGGAGGTGTAGGTGTAGGGGTAGGGGTAGGGGTAGGGGTAGATAGAGATAGAAATAGAGATAGAGATATATAGATAGAGAGAGAATGAGTGTGAGTGTGTGTGTGTGTATATGTGTGTGTGTGTGTTTGTGTGTGCGCGCGTGTGTGCGTGTGTGTGTGTGTGTGTGTGTGTGTGTGTGTGTGTGTGTGTGTGTGTGTGCGTGTGTGTGTGTGTGTGTGTGTGTGTGTGTGTGTGTGTGTGTGTGTGTGTGTGTGTGTGTGTGTGTGTGTGTGTGTGTGTGTGTGTGTGTGTGTGTGCGTGTATGTCCTGAAATTCTCTTCGTAACCCAAGAGGAAGACAGACCATAGGTTAAACCACCTCGTTATCGTCTATATTCTAAAACCTCATGGCAATTACCGTTGTTCTGAAGGTGACCTATCATTCGAAGATACACCTTTGGTTTTATAATACAGTCGAGAGAAAGAGAGGTTTATTATTCACCTTTCTATGACGTTCTACTTGAAAAAAAGAATGTTGTTTACAAGTTACCCTGTTATGGATAACAATCACAGTGGTTAATTAGTCTCCGGTATCCTGTTTTGAGTGAGGTCCTGACTAGACAACGGGTCTGTTTAATCTATTTGAAAGGTGAATGTTGATTTTTTTTTCTCTCTTTCTTTTAAAGTTTCATCTTTACATGTAGAATTTATATGAATAATTTCCGGTCTATTCGAAATCAGTGTTGAGAGCTTTCGGAGATTTATATTGCTTTTCCATTAATATAACCAATGTTGACAATTGTCCTATGTTTTTTTCATAAATCTATTCAATATTGATGATTTACGATTATATCTATATATTTTTTTTTCATTCTGCTGCTAGGAACAAGATGTCACACCAATTCAGGTTAACAAAGGATGGGAAAAACAAGAAGCACTTTAAACATGCGATAACTTGATTCAGCGGTTAATAATCACTACACGATAAGATTATATATCCATTGAAAATTATCCCTTAAAGACCACTTACTATCCGTTATCTAATATTACAATGTCTCGGTGTTCGTAACTACGTGAGGACAGACGTAAAATCCTAATGACAAGTGAACAGTAACAGCGGTTATGATAACTGAAACAGAAACAATGAAAATGATGATGATAACAATAATAATAACAATAATAACAGTAATCATAATAACAATAATAACAGTAATCATAATAACAACACTATAGTAACAATAATAATAATAATAATAACAACGATAGCAATAATGAGATAAAGAAAACAAGAGAACAATAGGAATGGCAAATAAACACGAATAAAACAAGACCAAAACAAGGTCCCTCACCTCCAGGAAATGATGGAACTTCTTATCGGCCGCCGGCAGGAGTCCCATAAAACAGACGAAGAGGAACACGCCCGCGCCGAAGCAGGAGGCACAGGAGAGGAGGCGCTGCGTGAGGACAGCGTGGTCCTTGAGGCGTTTGGACAGCGTGCCCTTGAGGACGGCCGGAGCTAGGCCTACCGCCGTCGTGACCAGGAAGATGGAACCCATGAACAGAAACTGGAGGTGTGTGACTTCCATCTTTCTTTCTCTCTTCTTCTCTCTTTCTGTTTTGGTAAAGTATCGAGGGATTTATCACGTGTTCCTTCGAAGTTGGAGTGTAGAGATTCCTTTGGCTTAACTCTCCGGGTAGAGAAAGGCGTACTGCACACGCACGGCACGGCCTTCCTTCCTTCGTGACTGAACGAATGAACGGAGACGTCTGAGGTGCAGCTTCGGCGCGAGGGAACTTTTATCTGGATGGAGACCAAACGTTTGTCGACTCCCAATCATCTCGCGAGCAAACCCTCCCCCCCTCCCTCCCACTCCTTCGTACCTAC
>NW_028234440.1:19571613-19574113 GCF_977035675.1 Penaeus japonicus
ATGAGATCGCTCCCTTCATATCATGGCTACGTTTTACTGAAAAAATGTAGGACTTTGATATTTCATTTTCACGAGTTATATTTATTTATTTATTTTTATTTTTATTTTTTTTGACAAAATCACGACAGTCGCTGATTTTCATGATTGTATTGTACATGTGATTTCATAATATTAATGATATTGATAATGATGATGATGATGATGATAACAAATATAATAAGAATAACAATGATAATGATAATAATAACAATGATAATGATGATGATGATGATAATAACAACAATGATAATAATAATAACAACAATGATAATGATAATAACAATAATAATAATGATAATAATAATAACAATGAATATAATAATAATAGTAATTATAATAATAAAAAGGATAATAATAATAATTACATCGAAGTGGTAGACCTTCGCTAAATTGTCTTATTTATAATTGTTTTGCACTACTCATGTCCAGATGTCGAAATTTTTGCATATAATTCGCAGGATTGTCTCTCCCTTTGCGACCTACGAGTTGTTTTCTCAGTTATAATTACCAGGAAAGTTGTAAATGGAAAATAAAACAAACACTGGCAGACTCAGCTGACGTAAGTCTGAATGTCGGTGTAATAACAGTCTTTTTATTATCATATTTACTCGCTAATCATGTGCAGTTCGTAATATAATCACAAACATTACACAATCTTCTAATGTTTCTGTATAGTTAACGTGCTTAGTTGAAGGTCATTTCGGAGTGATCTGGGAAAAATAATAACAAAGGTTTTATTGTTGTAATCCACTCTACTGGGTTCAAGCTAGGTTTTCCTTTCGATAGTACGTGGGCTAGGTAGTTAAGTAGTCTAAGTGAGTAGTACATATAGGTAAGTAAGCAGTCTAAGTAAGATGTAAGTAGTACAAATAGGTAAGTAAGTAGTACAGGTAAGTAAGCAGTTTAAGTAAGTAGTATAAGTAAGCAGTTTCAGTAAGTAGAATAAGTAAGTAAGCAGTTTAAGTAAAATAAGTAAGTAAGCAGTTTAAGTATACTAATAGTACAAGTAAGTAGTACAAATAAGTACGTAAGAAGTATAAATATTAATTAGTTAAATAGTCTTTTTTTCCCGGGAAATCGTTTCAAATCTTATTACTATTTTCTACCCCTGATTTTGGGCCATATGAAACACACGAAAGAGAGTAAGAGAGAGGCCATAGCAAGTCTGAGAGAAGTGTTCTCTTTAGCTAACTCTGAATGCCATGTTACTTATATCATTGAGTTTTTTTTTTTATGACAGACAAAATGAGACTGATTATTTGACCTTCTTGGAGACTTATTTCATGTGAATAACTTTTGATTTGTGTGCAGATTGAGTTAATTTCATTTTTACCACAGGTTATTTAAGTACTCGCTTTATGTTTTTTGTGGAATGGTTTCCAAATGGCATTTTGCATATGATTATTGTTTTGAATAACATCTGAATGGCATTCCAAATATCTATGAGTTTCTTTAATGAGTAACGGAAAAGGTGTTATTCAAAAGCCTGCTTATTTAATTATGCTGCAGTGTAATATAATGCAACAAATTAATCATCTATAATATAATCTACTGATATTACACTAATGAACCATGCGTATAGCACTAGTCAGTACACATATTACTTTGTGCGAGAAATACCGGCAAATATCCTGATTTTCCCCGAATCCCGGAATGCTAAGAAACTTCTAGAACGGGAATCTTTGGTCCCCAGGAAAAAACAAATTTTGGCATCGGATGACCACTTGGAATCGTAACTGAGATTCTAATACCTCCGCTTAGGAGGGATGTGAAGAGTTCAATATCCACAATATGATGTATAAACACACACACACACACACACACACACATATATATATATATATACGTATCAAGTGTATATATATATATATATATATATATATATATATATACGTATGAAGTGTATATATATATATATATATATATATATATATATATATATATATATATATATATATAAATATATATATTCAATGCGTAGCTTTTGTTCCCCAGCAATGGCATGGTTTGTTCCAGCACAAGAAACATACCTGATCTTTGTGAAAAAAGGATAGTGTCAAGCTTAATAAGAAAAAAATAGATTATACTTTAGTTCCTTTTAGAGTACGTCTATATTCCATTCCAAAAGTGAACAAACGTCCTTGTATTTCACTTTTGCTGAAAACGCCGTTTTTATTATTTATCGCTAATCAACATGTTTGTTCTTATGATTTAATCATGTATTCTTATATAATACATAGTTTTTTAGTCCCTACAATAGAGCTGTTCATTTAGCAGTAATATAACATGAGATGTAAGGTAATAAATAGGTTAGACACCTCAAAGGCACTTTCCAATAAATTTGTTTTAATCATAGTTACACCAATCACCGGAATTAGTCAACTTAATCAAATAAAATATATTAATGATACCAGGAAATTCTACTTTCACATACACAAGGTAAATAAACCATGGTAAGTTG
>NW_028234440.1:19581613-19584113 GCF_977035675.1 Penaeus japonicus
CGGATGACGTGTTTTTTTGTCATACATGACGCAGGACCTCTTGCCTGACAATGGGCGTCATGGTGTTCGGGGATTCTGGATCACTATGTTATTTTATTGTACTATAAGTAATGAGTGAGTGATGTTGACAATTGCAGTCATAATTATTATAACTGCCGTAATAATAAGCAAAATGGTTTTCAACTCACTTACAAAACCTAGATGGCACCACTTTCTTCTAGCACCAGCAGGAGAGAGAGCCTTGAAAGGCACCCATCTACGGTCTCTAGCAAGCAATATCTCTGTAGAGTGATGGCACATCGCAAGTTCCCGACCTCTTGCTCTAAAGTACCGCAGATGAAAGATATGCAGACCGAACGAGAGGAGGAAGGTGACTCTCACCATGCCCAATGCATACAATGTGACCCTGTGCCAGTATGGATGCCTTTTATTGTGGTACTCACTGTCAAAAGCACAAGTTTCCTTCCTCTTCCCAACCTCTTCATTTTGGATGGTTATAAGTTTCGTGTTTGTTCGTGACAGCACAGAAATAAGAAAAAATAAAGTTGTTTTTTTGTCCTCCCTAAAACAGTAATACTTCTATCACATTGAGTGTAAAGAAAAAAAATGAGTTGATATGGACCCTGAACTACAATTTTAGTCAACTGCAGAATTGATGGAGCCTGTGAATTGACAGATATAAAATTCTAAAAATAGTAAAACACACAAAAAAACAAAACACAAAAATGTCTCTAGCTCTACAATGAGTGACTAAAAGGGAGTGGGAAAAATAAAATTATGTGGCAGAAGCTGCCTCGATCAGAAATAAAACTCATCCTGGAGCCTGTGTAAGCAAATCTATCTCCCGTCGGCAATGGGTTAACAGAGTAATTGCAAACTAGTAATAAGAAAAAAAAGATCAATTTGTTAAACAATTATTGATGTATCAAACAATCACTGTGGCCATCATGGCTTTGCCACTCCTGAAAAGGCCAACAAGCAAAAAGCAAAGAAATCATGGAAATGAAACATATACTTGAAAATCTAAAGTCATTAACTGAAAGTATCAGGACAAGTTACTCTTTAATGAAAAGTTTTAACTAATGGGCACTTCAAAGTCAATAATTTCTCAGATTGAATTATCTCAGTACATTATTGCTTTACAAGGACATTAAGGGTAAGTATGTTCCATACTATAAGACAGATGTAAGAAAGTTTGAGACGTTGTGAATTTCAGTTATTTGAGGCACTTTAAAGCCAGTTCTTGTATAAATAAGTGTGCGTTTTTTCTGTATTGATTCTGTTTAGGGATGTAGCCTAGACAACTATGCATCTAAGATGTTTATCACATAAATAGATGTTTATCGCATAAAATAAGTTTGCGGAGGAAGTTTGTTGACCTTTACCCCATAGCACCTTAGGCAACTATTATCGCTTAACATCCAATGTGGACAGTATGGTGCTTTTTGCCAAAATCTCAGGGGCACAAAAAAAATAAATTGTGAAGTGTGCAATGTTTAAAACAAGTATACACTGCAAGTATACACTAATTCAAAATTCCTAAATTAGAACTATGTAAGATTTTCTTTACAAGCTTTCCAAAGAACACTCGAGAACGTCACAAACAATTTGCCTGCAATTGTTACTTAATTTCTATCGAAATAGAATTCCAAAGGCTAAGCAACTGGAACCATCTTTTCCAAATAGCGAGTGTATATAACTTATCCAGGTGTGCAATGAGCAACTGAAAAAAATCTTGAGTGTACAGCTGCCATACTTTTCATAGTGACTCAACAGTGTTATTTCTATTCATAGAAAACTACAAGAGAACTCAAGATAATTGTTTGTGGAAGTTATATAATCATAAAAAAAATTACCAATAATAGTAATAATAATAATAAATCTTTTAATGACAATAAACAATGACAACAGCAATAACAATGATATATACTGATACTGATAATAATAACAATTATTATAAAGACAATAATCATAATGGATTAATAAATGCTTCTTCAAGCAAAATAAAGCTTGGACTGGAGCTTAGTCTGCCACTAGGTCATCAGGCAGGTCAATGAGCTCTATCTTGCCAAGGTGTACGTGGTGGAGGTTTGGCGACCTTTGCCAGCTTCAGAATAACACAAGTCAAAGAAGTGCTCAATACGTATAATCATGGACTCTGATGGGCTATTATGAGCTTCCCTTAATTCAATCTATTATTCATATTTTCCAAAAGTGTGTTGTGTGTGTTCTTAATGATCCTTGCACTCTTATTTTTGGCTCTACCGCCGAGCCATCCTGTTTCAAATATTAATTATGATAATAATTGGACAAGGATTAAAAGTGATTTCTTTAAAATCTTGAATGATCGCACCTGGCATTGAACATAAAAGCATAAGTAAATTACGCTCACTTACTTTTGATTAAGTCTTGGTAGTTATAACCAATACGTCTTTTAGGGTAATTTTTGCCTATTAATTGGGTCGTCTTGGTCTAGGATTATAACCAATCCTTTCTTCAA
>NW_028234440.1:19594113-19616613 GCF_977035675.1 Penaeus japonicus
AAAAAAAAGAAAAAAAAAAGAAAAAGAAAAAAAAAAAAAAATAATAATCATATTGAGAAAATTGAGCTTATAACAGGTGTCTTGTTGTAACACTTGGATAACATCTAAATAGTGATGACTTTCAACAACTTGTGACATTTTGAGGAGTTCTAGTCCAAATTTGACACACACAAAACACATATACATGCCATGCCTATGTTTACAATTCCTGGGTAGTTAGTACACGGCTCAAGTTACAAAAATCTTGACATCGAAATACAAAGACACCACTTTAACGTTTGGCACTTGTTTGGTGATGTGCGAATATTAACAGTTCCAACCACCGACGCGAAATACAATAGGGAAAAGTTCTCTCCTATGGGTTTGTTTGAGAGGATAAATCACTAGAAAGTATTGTACAGTAGTTTCACTGGAGTATAGGAAGACTATTGAGGCAAATCTGTCATCAATATAAGTCTCCAAGAAAAAGAAATAATATAAAAAAAAGAGAAAAAAAAAGTTCTCTCCTAGAAAATTGGTCTTCCAATACACTGTTAACATTATAATGTAAGGCACAATAGTGCTGGCAAGCATAAACCCTGCTCTATATTTTCTATGCTGTTACTTATATCGAGAAGGAAAAGATGAGCATTAAAGACTATGATATATACACAAACACACACACGCACACACCTCTGTGCAAGAGGAACATGAAACTGAATTGAGACTTTGCAAATGAAAGACCTAGTAGGTAAAATTATTGTATAAAAAAAAAAAAAATCAAATCCATAACTTCCCTTTATGGCTTCTTTAAAGGAAAGATCATTCTGACATACTTCATAGAAAAAATAAAAGCTCTCACACGGCAACCTTCACACATGCATACATGACTCTCCTATAGGAGTTAACACAGCCAGGAGATTTTTAAGTCGACATCTCCATAAGAGACAGAGCACTTGAGGATCACTAAGTTCTCCCATAAGCACTTATATACATTCCGAGCCCGTCTCGTAATATCTTTTTTTCCTTGGGTTAATCATTAACACAATCATCTGTGTTAGAGTCCGCTCAGAGATGAAAATCATTTAAAGTAAAGGAATCCAAGTCTTTCTATTGGAATATAATATCATCATTATTATTATTAATTACTAAGATTACTTTAGCAGCTATGAACTGAATCCGGGTTCTTCTAGTAGGATGTAGGACTGGAGAGGCGGTGGAAGACCGAGCTGGGGCGTACCAGAGTGTATTCTCTTTGGTGTGAGTGATCTGCGGATCGTCTGCCAGCAGAGGAACGAGAGGCTTGCGGGTTGTGTCCAGTGGGGCATCATTAGTGTTTTGAGCTCCAGGAACAGAGGACCCAGAATCTGTAACAATACATGAGATTTTGATATATGATGTTGGGTTACGAAACAGATATTTCAATAGATATTGCAGGTTAATGTAGAATTATGATTAAAATGTTACTAATGTTAACAAGTCTAAGTCACAGTCAGATGCAGGAATGTCAAACATATGGTCTGACAGTATCTTATATAAGTTCTGGGCCTATAATTGGTTCTTTTTATCTCTAGTTATGCTATCTAACCCATCATACATCGGGTCAGTGAAGCAAATGAAGTTGACAAAACTGCTCTAATAAGAGAGAAAAATGGGAGAAAACTAAGACCATGGGAAAGACAAGGCAGCATGGGATGGTAGGAAGAGTGAAATAAAAAAGTTCTAATCATAATACTTACATGATAACACCTAGATTGTCTAAACATGGTTCTAAGAATATGTTGATGCATTCGTCTAGGATCCGCTGCCATCAATTGTGAGATTATAGTAACTGTGCTTGAACAATTTTCAAGCCTCTGATGAGAAATCACAGCCTGGAAATGATAGTAATAAATGAGTGAGATTTCTCTATCAGTAAAATCACACAATGAATACTGAGCGAGATTTCTTCCTTTGTAAAAAATCACAAAGAGGAAATGATAACAAAATTATCAGCATTTCAAGACTACCAGAGCTCATTTTATCAACATTTGCAATTCTAAAGTGTGCTCATTGCCACACAAATGACCCTTACCTTAAGAAACCAAGCAAAGACACTCTGATCTTTGTCCCTGCCATCTGCCGCTCCCCAAATACACGAGCCATAGTTGACCAGGGCTCTTGTGAGTGCGAGAGAGTCGTCCAGGTACTCTACGCTATATGTCAATAACGTTCGACCCTGGGAAGGTAGAGGGAGTTAGTTAGTTTGTGTCTTTTAATTCAGAAGCTTGAAAGTAATCAATGATTTTTTTTTTCCCTTTCATCTCTCCGTATCTTTTCAACTCACTGATTCTCCCTCTCTCCATTCCTATTACTCTCTCTCTCTCTCTCTCTCTCTCTCTCTCTCTCTCTCTCTCTCTCTCTCTCTCTCTCTCTACCACCTTCCCTACCTCCCTCTAAAGAATAATAACGTTTCTACTAGCTCTATACTCTGTATCCCCTTGATATTTCACACACTAACCTTGTTATTAGCAGCATCGATATGTGCACCGGCAACTAGCAGCGTATGTGCAACCTCTGCCGCCCTGTCGTACAGTCCCTCTCTTAGCAGGTTCCGCACACAGTGAAGGGGTGTTTCGCCAGAGTTGTCTCTTGCATTCACATCAGCACCATTTGCTATAAGCGCTTCTAAAGCCTCTATTAAGCTCGAGCTCCTCACATCACCTGCAGGATAAAAGTACATGTCAAAATATACATAAATTGTACTCCTGATTAAAAAGTCATTAAAACATCACAGCAAACCTTAAAACTGACAACATAAATAAAAGAACCATCCATGCAATAGAGAAACGGCTAACTTACCAAGCAAGAGAGTATGCAACGGAGTCTGGCCGAAGGAGTTGACCTCCTTGACGGAAACTCCTGAGCTGACCAGCTTGGCGATGAGAGGACCTGGCTGGGGCAACAGGCAGGCAACGTGCAGTGCCGTTGGGGTGAATTTCTGGGGAAAAAGAAGCCATTTGTGATAACTGTTTTAGAAAGATGATTTCTTTCTCTATGTCTGTCTCTCTATTTATTTATATATTTGTTTATTGAGAGATAGATTGTGAAATAAATGAATGAATGAATGAATGAATGTGTGTGTGTGTGTTGTGTGTGTGTGTGTATGTGTGTGTGTGTGTGTGTGTGTGTGTGTGTGTGTGTGTGTGTGTGTGTGTGTGTGTGTGTGTGTGTGTGTGTGTGTGTGTGTGTGTGTGTGTGTGTGTGTGTGTGTGTGTGTGTGTGTGTGTGTGTGTGTGTGTGTGTGTGTCTGTGTGTGTGTCTGTGTGTGTGTGTATGTATGTGTATGTGTGTGTGTATGTGTGTGTGTGTGTGTATGTATGTGTGTGTAATATGTGTGGGTGTTTGTACATGCACACATCTTCATACAACCCTAACCTTTAAGATCACAATACATAATCCCCGGACATCAAACAGCGGAAACACAGATTAAGGACAAACGTTGCCATGACAACCTCTGACGCATTGCCCTTTTCTCTCTCTCTCTCTCTCTCTCTGTTCTATTGTTCGAATCCTTAACCTTCCCCCTCCCTCCTCACCACGTAATATTTTTTCCCCTCTCTTTTCCTTAAAATAGATTCTCCTCTCCTCCCCCTTCCACAGTAACTGTATTATCTTTCGTTTGGAAGAGACTCCCCTCTTCCTTTTCCTAAACAATAATTTCTTTTAAGCATCTAATAGATTTCCCTTCCTCCTCCCTCCCCCTCCCCCCTCCCCTCTACATTAATTAATTTCTCCTCTTCTAGGCTTAAGACAGACCCCCCACCTCCCACCCCCACCCCTCCCTCTCTAATCTCCAAATAACAATCTGTTTATCTTCTAAATCCTAGAAAAAAAAAACCCGTTATAGTGTACAATAATGATTTTCATCTTGACCTCTCTTGTGACTCCAACAAAGGAATAAAAAGTGCCATTGCTAAACAAAATATCAAAACCCAACAATATGCTTTCGCTTAAACCTATTTCATTCATAAAGCACGTTTACCCCCCGCCCCCCCCCCACCAAAAAAAACAAAAAAAAAACAAAAAAAAAATCATAACGACACTCTCACCCACACAATAATTTCTCCACCTCCCTACCTACACCTTCAAACAAACAAAACAAAAAACAAAAAACAAAAAAAGTTATAGTGCGTTATAGTGCCATTTTCCAACATACCTCCAGATCTATTTTGTTTTCTTGGCCAACCAGCAGCCGACACATGGTAAAGGCTTCTCCTCCGCGGTGTTTTGATATGATATTTTCTTTGGTATCTGTTGAGAGAGGGACAATATTAATAGTATAGGAGATACTATCGGTATTTTTAAGATTGTCATTACTGGGATCTTTATTATTATTTATGTTTGTTTCGTTTTTATTGCTATTACTAATGTTATCATTATTATTATCATCATTATCGTTGTCTTTTTTATGACGGAAATACATGTTTTTGTATTAGAACTTTCTCTCTTTCTCTTTCTTTCTTTCTTTCTTTCTTTCTTTCTTTCTCTCCATATACTCAATAAGATTCGTGCACAAACGACATACACGAGTGGCACAAACAAAGACATACGTACATACATACACAAACAAACACACCCAAACACAAACACAAACACACACACACACACAAACACAAAACCCACCCCTTCCAAAACCTAACCCCAGAACCCCTACACCTCCCCCCATCCCCACCCCCACCCCCACCCCCTCCAAAACCTCCCCCCAGAACCCCTACACCTCCCCCTATCCCCACCCCCACCCCCACCCAAACCCAAACCGCCAGAACACTCACCCTGGTAACGGAACGGCTCAACCTTGGGGCAGCCATCGAGGAGGTCAGCTAAGGTCAGGAGGTGTGTGTGGTGGTGGCTGTAGGAGAGGCGAGTGACCAACGGCCGGCTTCCCCTCGACCCTCCGTTTCCCTCACGCACGCAGCCAACAGAAGGAGCCATCGAGTCCTGCTGGTCTACGGCGCCTCTCAGCTGCTGTAGGGCTCGACATGTAGGTCCATCTCTGAAGGAAGGGGGGGGGGGAGAAGAGAAGAGGGGAGTGGGGGTTAAAATGGGTGCGTTTCGGTGGCTAATTCGGTGGATTAAATGGGTTAGTATTGTGCGCTGAATTGGGCTTTTCAGTGAGTGTAGAGAGTCCTGTAATAGAATGGGGTTAACTTACGAATTAAAATAGGTATTTCGGAGGTTATTCGACCGGTGTACCAAAAAAAAAAGTACTAAAATAGGGGGAGCAAAGTGTTTCGGTGGGTGCATAAAGTACGGTAATAGGGAAGGTTGGGGGGGGGGGGGGGGGTTAAACTACGTGTTAAAATGGATGGTTCCGTGGACATTAGTGGTTAATTAGAGATAAATAAGTGTTTCGCCTGGCATCGGTAGGTGTCACAAAGATTGTAAAATGGCTTAAGCTAACTTTAATTGCTGTAAAAGGGTTTTCAGAGTACTAAAAATTGTATGTTGTCTTAAACTGGTCTACAATATTCTAAAAAAAGATATAATCTGATCGATAATATTATAAAATGGTCATATATCAATGTAGTGAGTGTTAAACCGTATTATAAACGGTCTTATATAGAGAAGAAATTACGTTGAAATATTACAAGTAATGAAATTCTGTCAAAAAATATATCGTAAATATCAAATCAATTACGCCGACTTGTAACTACGCTAAAATATGAAAGTAAAATGACAAACTATTTCAACCGATCTGTGAAAAAATACACGAAATAATATGATAAATGTCGAAACCATTGAAGAAATACCCCAGAAATGATGCTAACAAAACTAGTTATTTAGGAAGAGTAAATCTCTTTGACGGCGGTAATAGCTATGTAGATATGTAGATACGAGATATATAATTAGTTATAGAGGAAATACACAGGTGTTCAACTATGATAAAAGTCTGTTAACTGGTACACGTTGATGGTATTAACATTATAAAGATATACCATGCACCTGTACACGACACTAAACACACGGTGAGCTTATTAGTAAACAGCACGGTGAACATAACCGGCGCGTAAAAATGTATTAACATACATATATACATACATACATACATACATACATACATACATACATACATACACACACACACATACACACACACATACACACACACACACACACACAGAGAGAGAGAGAGAGAGAGAGAGAGAGAGAGAGAGAGAGAGAGAGAGAGAGAGAGAGAGAGAGAGAGAGAGAGAGAGAGAGAGAGAGAGAGAGAGAGAGAGAGAGAGAGAGAGAGAGAGAGAGAGAGAGAGAGAGAGATTGAAATGAAGTCTGGATCTAAAATGGAGGAAAATATACTGTGTTGTTACTGTTGCTAATGTCATCAAAACACACATCAATAAATAAATCATAATTTTTCAAAAATAAGAAAAAAAATAGATAGAACATGTCAACACAGCGTCTTATGAGCACTTTTCACAACCAATTGAACAAATAGATCATATACTGTATACACGCGACTACCTAAGCTGGTCAGTACATGTTCTTCCAATTAACGTTCTGCTATAGAGCCAGAAATGTTCTTCAATATCCAAGGAGGAAATTCAAGAACAAATCTTTAGTTTCGCTTTTAAATGTTCAGTTGAACAGATTTCACGAAATAATATACTATTTTTTTGTTTTGTGAGACTCTTTCACCCCTTCACCCTTACACACTCTTTGTCTTACGCCCTTTCTTCCTTTCTTTCTTTCTCTCTGTCTCCCGTTTCAGTCTCTTTCCATTTTTCTTTCTCCTTTCTCTTCTCCCCCTCCCCCCCCCCCTCTCTCTCTCTCTCTCTCTCTGTCCCTCCCCCCCCTCTCTCTCTCTCTCCCCCCCTCTCTCTCTCTCTCTCCCCCCCCTTTCTCTCTCTCTCCCCCCTCTCTCTCTCTTTCTCTCCCTCCCTCACCCCCCCCTTTCTCTCTCTCCCTCCCTCCTCCTCTCTGTCTCTCTCTCTTTATCTCTCTTCATCTGCACATCCCACAACCGGAATAAGAATTACGGAACGCCTTTATCATAGGGCGTGTCTGGATGTTGTTACCATGGTTACCAGCACACGCACAGGATAGCGTCTACCTCCACCAACCCTTCATCAGCCGGTCCCTGCTACCTCGCCTCCTTGTCCACAGTAGGCCAGGTCTACTTTAATATTTGCACGCACACACACACGCACACACACACACACACACACACAGAAACTCTTCCCTCTGGCGTGTCAGAAGAGGTGAAGGTGCTGTGGAAACCCACATTGCTCTATATTTTGATATTTTAAAAGCTGTTTTTTTTAAAGGTTATTCTGTGTCATTTGAACAAGAGAGAGAGAGAGAGAGAGAGAGAGAGAGAGAGATAATTCATTTCAATATCACATAAAATCCCAGAGAGAGAGAAAGAGAGACAGACAGAGAGAGAGAGAGAGAGAGACTCATTAACGTGTTCCCCGTTTTGCAAATCACGACACTCAAGCTATACTCTCCCTTGCACTAGTATGATTACTTGCAAACAGGTGTTGCTATAGTTTCCATTGCAACAAACAGAGCACCAAGTGTTTCCCTCTAAACAGACCGCTCTGCAACACTGGCGGTTCCTCCAATAAGAGAATTTCAATCTAAAAGGGGCGTTTCACATACCTATTTCGCAACCTTGCAACATCAACTAAGACATTAGACATTTATCATAAATACTCAAATATCGATTAATTAGAACATCTATTGCAATTCTCCCAATAGAGGTTTTGATTAACGAGAGTCGTTTGATCTACAATGTCTCCTTGCAACCTTGTATAACAGACAACCTGCCCTCGTGAGAGATAGAGTGAGAGAGAGAGAGAGAGAGAGAGAGAGAGAGGGGGAGGGGGAGGGAGAGAGGGAGAGAGAGAGGGAGAGAGAGAGAGAGAGAGAGAGAGAGAGAGGAGAGAGAGAGAGAGGAGAGAGAGAGGGAGAGAGGAGAGGGAGAGAGGAGAGGGAGAGAGGGAGAGAGAGGGAGGGAGAGAGGGAGAGAGAGGGAGGGAGGGAGGGAGAGAGAGAGAGAGGGAGAGAGAGAGGGAGAGAGGGAGAGAGAGAGAGAGAGAGAGAGAAAGAAAGAGAAAGATAAAGAGGAGAGAGAGAGAGAGAGAGAGAGAGAGAGAGAGAGAGAGAGAGAGAGAGAGAATAAGAAACAACATCTTCAACAACAATCACACATAACCATCCATACACCCTATCCAAGAAAAAAAAAAAATCCAAATTTTCCTAGCGAGAATGTGTCAAATTCTCACAGTTGCAGACCGGGATTGCAGCCAAAACATTTTCAACATTGCCTCCCTTCATTCCACCTGCAGTGCATTCCACGTTAGCAAAACCTAACTCACTCGGCATGTGCTGAAATTGCTAATTAAAGACTAGAGTTGAGATTTCTTCGTGTTTTTTTAATGAGCCAACAGAAAGGTGGTCGGGTGGTAGGGGTGGGGGTGGTGAGAGGGAGGGGGGGGAGGGTATTATCATATAACATTTAGATTTTGTATCATAAGTTAGGCTGATAATGATGATGGTGGTGGTGGTGGTGATGATGATGATGATGATGATGATGATGATGATGATGATGATGATGGTGGTGATGAGAGAGAAACAAAAAGAAAGAAAGAAAAAAAGAAAGAGAGAAAACGAGAGAGAGAGAGAGAGAGAGAGAGAGAGAGAGAGAGAGAGAGAGAGAGAGAGAGAGAGAGAGAGAGAGAGAGAAAAGAAAGAAAGAAAGAAAAAAAAAACGAGAGGGAGAAAAAAAAAGAGAGAGATAAATAGAAAAAAAGAAAGAGAATGACAGCTCGAAAGAGAGAGAAAGAAAGAGAGAAAGTGAGAGGAAGAAAGAAAGAGAGAAAGTGAGAGAAAGAAAGTGAGAGAAAGAAAGTGAGAGAAAGAGAGCTCGAAAGAGAGAGAAAGAAAGAAAGAGAGGAAGTGAGAGAAAGAAAGTGAGAGAAAGAAATAGAGAATACAACGCAAGTCCAAGAGTCAGCGAGCACTCAACACTCTGGGATTTTCCCTGCCTCACCATCCCTGCTTTTGAATATTTACGCACTAATTCTGTTCAGCGAATAGGCTCAGTGGCGAAGGATCTCTCGGAAGAAGGAATTAATACGTAGAAGAGAATGAGAGTAAATAAAAAAGGTAAAAAAAAACAAAAGAAGAACGCATTAGTTACTGCGGCTTCCAGGTACGAATGAGATGTAGGCAATGACATGTGGATGGATGGCTAGCCCCGCCCCTTCGCTCGCTTCTTCTATCTTTCTCTCTCTCTCTCTCTCTCTCTCTCTCTCTCTCTCTCTCTCTCTTTCTCTTTCTCTCTCTCTCTCTCTCTCTCTCTCTCTCTCTCTTTCTCTTTCCCTCTCGCTTCTTCTTTTCTTTTTCTCTCTTTCTCGATTCCTTCTTTTTCTCGTTTCGTCCTTCGTTCTTCATTCTCTCTCTCTCTCTCTCGCTTCTTCTTTTCTCTCTCTCTCTCTCTCTCTCTCTCTCTCTCTCTCTCTCTCTCTCTCTCTCTCTCTCTCTCTCGTTCTTCTTCTCTCTCTCTCTCTCTCTCTCTCTCTCTCTCTCTCTCTCTCTCTCTCTCTCTCTCTCTCTCTCTCTCTCTCTCTCTCTCTCTCTCTCTCTCTCTCTCTCTCTCTCTCTCTCTCTAGTTCATGGAGGTCATTTGACTGTTGCCTACATGCGGGATCTATCTATCCACAATCCAGATTCCACTTCTAATATAAACATGACTGGTTTTGCTTTTATATCAAAGCGTATTCAGAAAGCGCTCTCCACACAACAGGGTAAAAGGGTGGGACATACACAGGGAAATTTAGCATATACACAAGAATACACTCAGATGTACACGAGGCACATATATACATGGGGAAATATTAGCATATACACTTAGGTACTCAGATATACATGAGGGAAAAAAATGAGGAAAAATGAGAGACTATATGTAAGAGTTAGTACATATACCAGGAAAACTGTAATATATACATAAAAAGGAGATATACTAGGAAAATTGAGTTTATATACAAGGTCACTCAGATACACAGAAGGGAATATTAGAAAAAAAAAAAAATGTATGAATATAGTAAAAATAATAAAAAGGTGGAAGAAAAATGTATATAATAAAGGACACCTACAATACATATGTACGGAGGAAAAATTAAGACACACAAACAACAACAAAAAATACATATAAAAGTGGGACAAAAAAGTCAGGAAAAAAAACCAAAAAAACAGAAAGAATGACATAGACGGGTAACGACAGTGCAAGAGCAAGTGGAAAGTTGCAGGAAACGGCAATGCAAAGTCAGCTGTGATCAACAGGATCTCCCGTAAGCGACGTGACTTCGCTGTACGGACATCCTTTCGTGAGTCAACGGCCGTGAATAAGCGAGTAAGGGAGTCCTTCGACCGCGGGTGAATCATGGGTCAATTAGAAGGAGCGATTCATGAGTTTTATCCATTCTTTGTTAGGATGAGTCGAGATGGGTGGGTGGGTGGGTGAGTGAGTGAGGGAGGGAGGGGGGGGAGTGAGTGAATGAAGGAGTGATGGAGGGAGGGAGGGAGGGAGGGAGTGATGGAGGGAGTGATGGAGGGAGGGAGGGAGTGAGTGAGTGTGTGAGTGAGTGATGGAGGGAGTGAGTGAGTGTGTGAGTGAGTGAGTGTGTGAGTGAGTGAGTGTGTGAGTAAGGTGTTTCGTGTGTTATCTCAATGGACAGTTCACGAGTGTTACTCATCCTCTTCCTTGGTTGAATAATCATCGATGAATGAGTGAATGAATGAGTGAGTGAGTAAGGTGACCAATGTGAACCAAGATAGGTGAATAAGTGAGTGATTCACTCCCTCAACTACAGAGTGACTCACGAATGATCACACGGGGCAATTCACAAACAAGCCTTATTCACCCCCATCATCCCATCATGAAAACTCCCTAAAAAACAAAAAAACAAAAGAACGAGTGAATGAACAAAGTAACAAACAGCGGATGAGTCACGGATTATCGCACGGGACAATTCACTAGTCTTATTCATCCCCCTCCTCCCCCCCTCCCCCCCTCTCCCCTCCCCCACCACTCCGTGAGTCAAAAGGAAATGCTAACCACACTAAACAACTGCGTGTGTTGCGAGGACCGCCTGTCATAGCGACTACGAGCCTAGCATGCGATCAAGCTGCAAGGGAAAAAGGGGTTTCGACCATGAGGGTAAATGGGTCAAAATTGCATGCTCAAAGAAGAAGAAGAAGAAGAAGAAGAAGAAGAAGAAAAAACGAGAAAAAAAACAAGAAAAAAAGGGGGAAAAAGTCTGAAGATACACTCGAAATTATCATTCTTATTTTCTAAAACGTAATGGGCAATATCTGATGTAGAATTTAGAGCGTAAAACATTTCTTTTACAAGATGGAATTCAAACACGAACGAGTCGTTATGGCCGTTAATTTTAAGCAAGAGGCACCCACGCTCTGCCTTAGCTCCTATAATTTGCCTCTTAAGTGATTAACGATCATTGCACCCGACCCCCCCCCCTTATACACACTTTAGCACCTACCTCCCCCCCCCCAAAACAAAAAAAAAAAAAAAAAAAAAATCCAACGGAAACTTTGAGGGAGGAGGGAGGGGGAGGGATAAGAAGGTAGGTGAAGGGAGGAGAAGGAAGAAGGGAGGAAGGAGGAGGAGGAGGAGGAGGATGAGGGGGAGGAGGAGGAGGAGGAGGAGGTGAACGAGGAGGAGGAGGAGGTGAACGAGAAGGAGGAGGAGGTGAACGAGGAGGAGGAGGAGGTGAACGAGGTGAACGAGGAGGAGGAGGAGGAGGAGGTGAACGAGTAGGAGGAGGAGGAGGTGAACGAGGAGGAGGAGGAGGAGGAGGAAGAGGAGGGGGAGGAAGAGGAGGAGAAGGAAGAGGAATAAGAAAGAAGGAGGGAAGAGGAGAGGCTTCTGGGATGCAACCTCGACCCGAGATACGGCATCCGGAAGTTTCGTTTCGTATATACACAACGACGCCTCGAGCCAAGCTATTACTCTATCATAGACCCTTAAACTAAGCATCTTTCTTTCTCTCTTTCAATTTCTTTAGAGACAGCTGCACCTCCTCGTTAGCAGCCCCTTGGAGCAAATTACTCCTCATTGAAGTCTTACGTAAGAATTCGTCTGTCGCGGATCATTTGCATGTCAACGGGTAAGATCATGATATATGGGCGTTAGATGAGTGCCTAATTTTTGCATTGGGGGGGTGAGGGTGGGGATGTGTGCCTTCGCCCCCCGCTGGCACCGCCCGTAAGTAAGCATTCGCCTGTGCAAGCACGACATGGGAAAGTGGACAGCCATGTTTCAAATCTTGACGTGGCGTAGAAGGAGCTAATGTAACTGACAAGAACACCTTTTATTATTTTTTATTTTTTCTATTATTATTATCATTACCAGTATTATTAATATTATCATCTATTTATCTATTATTACTGTATATATATATATATATTTTTTTTTTTGTGTGTGTGTGGGGGGGGGGGGGTTGCCGAGTCGGTTTTACATTCAAAACAAATCTTTAAAAGTGATACACCAATATATTACATACGATAAATATTTTTACAAATCTGTTTTAATTCGATATAATATATATAAGGTGTATATATAACATATCTGCTTTTAACTGCTCTAATATATACACCTTTTATGACATCCCTTTATCTATATTTGATATAGGATGTGCCCTTGACCTTCAAAATCTATTTTTATTCAATATAGGATATACCATGAATCATAAATAGGCCTATCCCTCTTTATTCAATATAAAATCTAAGCCTACCCAACATTTCACAAATCTTCCTTAACTCGACCTGAGTTAAGGAATTAAAAAATACAATAAAACAAATCCCCAAAGAAAATAGATTAAAACGCATTAATTTCCCTAAAGAAAACATTAACGCGCAATTCGGCTATCACGTTGCGCGCCTTTTCCGTCAGAGGTTGAAGCTTCTGTCCAACTGTCAATCACAGCCAGAGGAGAGCTGTCACCTGAGGAACACGACGTTGCAGAGATACTTATGAGCATCCTTGTGATCTCTCTTTGTTGTCTCGGTTTCTATGTCTGTTTCTCTCTCTCTCTCTTTTTACCCTCTTTCTTTCTTTTTCCATGTCTCTCTCTTTTTTTCTTTCTTCCTTTCTTTCTATAGTCTTCTCTTTATCTTTCTCTCCCCCCTTTCTCTTTCTCTCTCTTTCTCTTTCTCTTTCTCTCTCTCTCTCTCTCTCTCTCTCACTCTTCCCCCCCCTCTATCCCCCCCACTCTCTCCCCTCTCTCTTTTTCTCTTTCTCCCTCTCCCTCTCCCTCTCCCCCCTTTCTCTCTCTCACTCTCTCCCCCCACCCTCTCTCTCTTCCCCCCCCTCTCTCTCTCTCTTTGTCAGCAGCATCGTCAGCAGACATACGATAGCTATGCGGCGAGGCTTTGCGGTGAGTTGACCCCGTGGCTACCTGACCTGACTAAAGCAACGTGGCACTCGACCGTCTGTAAACACCCTCCAGTCATCTTATCAGTCATCAAAGGCATTCCAGTCAGTTCATTCCACAAATTTGTTTCTAACCTAATAATACCTTCAAGTCATTTTTACCACAGTCACCAAGGGAATATCAATAGCTTTCAAGCGGTCAAAGTTGATCTTCAAAGTAAGCGTAAGAAAGGGTAAGTAAGCATAAGATTCGAAACTGTTTTATAAGCTAATAATACCTACAGTCAGAAAGCAGTTAAAAGGGGGTCAGTCATTTATTCTTTAACATACGGTCGGAGTTGTTTTTCAGGGAAGAACGCGTTGCATTATTTCACTCGAACGATTTTCGAACTCAAATACGATGTCATGTTACCCTTCTCTTTGTCTCTCTCTTCTCTCTGTTCTTTTTATTTATTTCCTCTCTCCCTCTCCCTCTCTCTCTCTCTCTCTCTCTCTCTCTCTCTCTCTCTCTCTCTCTCTCTCTCTCTCTCTTTCTCATGTTTTCCCTTCCGACTTCCTCCTTCCCTCGCTTTCCCATTCTCTTCTCTCCCTCACTCTTCCTCCCTCTTATCCTCCATCTCCTTCCCCTCCCTTCTACCTTTTCATCTTCCTTCCCCTCTTTCGCTCCCTCCTCTCTCCCGTCCCCCTTACCCTTACCCCTCCCTAGCTTCTTCTTCCCTCCCCTCTTCCTCCCTCCCTTCTTCCCTCCTCCCCTCTTCCTCTCTATCTTCTTCTCCCCCCTTCTCTCTCCATCCCCTCCCCCTCCATGCCTTCATCTCTCCCTCTCCCTCTCCCTCCCTCCCTTCTTCCCTCCTCCCCTCTCCCTCTCTATCTTCTTCTCCCCCCTTCCCTCTCCATCCCCTCCCCCTCCATGCCTTCATCTCTCCCTCTCCTTCCCTTTCCCCCCTTCTTCCCTCCTCCCTCCTTGCCTCCCTCCCTCCCTCCCTCCCTCCTCCTCCTCCTCCTCCTTTCCCCAAAGAAGACACACTCATCAGCCACTGCCTTTATGTTCGAGTCGACTGCATAAGTGCGGGGCGTTTCTTCCCATTAAGAAGCTTTGATTGAGCTGTCACGGGATGCAGAGTCCGGAAGATACCTCTCGCTCGGCTACACTAGGGGGGTGGGGGGATGGGGGGGATGCTGGTTGCGTTCTGTGTCTGTGTGGGGGCAGGGTTGGGGGTGGGAGGGAGAGAAAGGGAGTGAGGGAGTGAGGGAGGGAGGGAGGGAAAGTGGGATGGGGAGGGAGGGGGAGGGAAAGTGGGATGGGGAGGAAAGGAGGGAGGGAGGGAGGGAGAGGGAGGGGGAGAGAGAGAGAGAGAGAGAGAGAGAGAGAGAGAGAGAGAGAGAGAGAGAGAGAGAGAGAGAGAGAGAGAGAGAGAGAGAGAGAGGTTGAAAGAGAGGTTGAAAGAGAGGTTGAAAGAGAGAAAGAAAGAGAGAAAGAAAGAGAGAGAGCAAGAGAACGAACGAAAGAACGAAAGAAAGAAATAGAGAGCAAGAAAGAGAGAAAGAAAGAGACCGAGAAAGAGAGAGAGAGCATCACCCCCCACCCCACCCCCACCCCCCCAAAACCACGATCTGACCGTCGCCTTGCCTAATCAGTGCTAATCACACGCCAAGCCGCCCCCGTGCTTTGGCCGTTTAGCTTAATGAATGGTTTACGCCGAGGGTAATCACACAGGAAACAGGACACCGGGGTAAGGGCGTCTTAAGACCTGCGTTCCTGGATGGTGGGATTAGAGGGATAGGTGGGGGGGGGGGGTGAGGGGGATGGGATAATGGGAGGATGGGTAGATGGAGGAATGGGGGGATGGAGGAATGGGTGGAATAGTGGGATGGGAGGGATGGAGGGAGGGGGAGGGGGAGGGGGAGGGGGGATGGGATGGAGGGAGGGAGGGAAGGGGGATGGGAGGATAAGAGGGATGGAGGGACAAGATAGGTGGGATGGAGGGATGAGAGGATGAAGGGAAAGAAGGGTTGTAGGATAGGTGATCTGGATAGTAGGATAATGGGATGGAAGGATAGAGGAATAGAGAGATAGTGGCATGGATAATACGTTAACACATGGATGCTGACACCCAAGAGACCGTCAGTACGTGAATGTTAACTCTCAACATCCGTCAGCACGTGGACATTAATTATGAAGACGCTGTCAGCATCATCTCAGCATCCATTAAGATGTAGATGCTTAATTATCTAATGAAAACTAATGAAAATGGTGCAACTAAAAAATTAGGAAAATATCTTCCAATGTCACATAATCAACAGCTCAATGATGGTGTAAAAAATAGTACTATAGAAATAATTGAACTAAAAAAGCAAAGCAAAATAATTTGGGTAAGGTGATAAAAAAAAGACATTAGCAGCACAGTTCTTAGTAATAAAAGTCAAGAACAGGCAACGTGGTTATATTCTTTATAATAATGAAAAAAAAAATATATATATATATCTAAGACAGTATCAAAGATCATTCAGTAACAGCAAGCACAAGCATAAACTAATCTTCCATATTGTAAAACAAACAAACAAACAAACACAGCAATAATTGAAAAACACATCAAAATGGAGACATTAATAATAAAAAAAAGTTACAATACCAAGAACCCCCCCCTCACCCCCGCCCCCAAAAACCCCCCCCCCCCCGCCCCCCTCACACACCTACCCCCAAAAAAAAAAAAAAAAAAAAAAAAAAAAAAAAAAAAAAAAAAGACGAACTTTATAAACAAAACAGTGAAACCCAACACCCCAGGAATCGGATATGACTTGTTTATGTCATCGCTTTTGTAAACAAACACCCACAAGAACGGAAAATAACACTCGAGTATACATACATACATTAGGAGATACATAAGTTAACAGCAAAAGACACATAGGACTTGGCACACTGAGAGATTTACAGTGGAATAGTATGATAAGAGTGAAACACCATTAGATATACAACAGATAGTACACTAGTAATTACACAGGAATTAATTCACTCAGAGACACACGAAGGATAGTACACTAGGAGATTCACAGGAGATGGTACACTGATATATCTACATGGGGGATAATTAACTAGGAGAAACACCAGGAACTATCCACTAATTGATGAACAGCTGATAGTGCACTAGTAGTTACACAGGATTCAATTCACTTAGGAAAAACACAAGGGATAGTACACTAAGTGATACACAGGAGATGATAGTCCTACACTAGGATACACAGGGTATAGTATACTAGGAAACAAAAGAGGAAACACTTGGGAGATACACACTGGAATGCTACAGTAGGATACACAAGAAATAGTATACCAGGACATACACATGAGATAGTATACCAGGGGATACACAGGGAATAGTATACCAGGGGATACACAGGGAATAGTATACCAGGGGATACACAGGGAATAGTATACCAGGGGATACACAGGAGATACAGGTAATACAGTGGAAGACATACAGGAAACAATACACAATGAAATAGTACACAAAACGCAACACCGAAACGCGAAAATGACACACTACCGAGGCTATGTTCCCATTTATCGCAGTTTACTTCCGTAGAGTTTTTGATGGGCGGAGGTCATTTCACTCAACGCCCACGCGCGCGCTTTCAGTGTGGTTTTGTGTTTGTTTGTGTGAGTGCGGGTGTGTGTGTCTGTGGACATACACATATATACTAGTATAACGAAAGATTTCTCTTTTTCTTTCTCTCTATATATGTACAATATGTACATGTGTGTGTGCATATAAATATATAAATATAAGTATAAATATATATATATATATATATATATATATATATATTATATATATGCATATAAATAAATGCACACACACACACACACACACACACACACACACACACACACATATATATATATATATATATATATTGAACACAAACATATGTGTACAAAGATAAAATGAAATACAGTAATAAGGGAACATACAATTGTTTTTTTCCATTTCTGACACAAATACACATGCACATTATATCAATCAATAAATAAAATAACACACACCCACACACACACACACGTTGCTCCTTCTCGCCCATACCACACCCATATTCCACGTCAAATTTTTCCTCCATTTCCATTTACAATCAGAGCACAAAAACGCTGCTCTTCAATCTCAAATATTTTCATCTTTACATAAAATCATACAACACACACACACATAGAGAGAGAGAGAGAGAGAGAGAGAGAGAGAGAGAGAGAGAGAGAGAGAGAGAGAGAGAGAGAGAGAGAGAGAGAGAGAGAGATTATACATTTCAATATCACATAAAATCCCAGAGAGAGAGAGAGAGAGAGAGAGAGAGAGAGAGAGAGAGAGAGAGAGAGAGAGAGAGAGAGAGAGAGAGAGAGAGAGAGAGAGAGAGAGAAAGATCATTCATTTCAATATCACATAAAATCCCAGAGAGAGAGAAAGAGAGAAAGAAAGAGAGAGAGAGAGAGAGAGAGAGAGAGAGAGAGAGAGAGAGAGAAAGCGAGAGAGAAAGCGAGAGAGAAAGAGAGAGAGAAAGAGAGAAAGAGAGAAAGAGAGAAAGAGAGAAAGAGAGAGAGGGAGAGAGAAAGAACGAGAGAGCGAGAAAGAGAGAGAGAGAGCGAGAAAGAGAGAGAGAGAGCGAGAAAGAACGAGAGAGCGAGAAAGAGAGAGAGCGAGAGAGAGCGAGAGAGAGAGTCACAAGATACGAGAGCAGACTCCTTCCTTTCTTTCCCTCCTTCAGGAATCCCATAACAACCAACCAGCTCGAAGAAAAAAGAAAATCACCCAACACGCTTTAAACAACAGACATTCCTCCCCACCGAGAGAAGATTCTGGACACCGCCTATGACACCATGACCTCGTGGGGGCATGAGGTAGGGGGGAGGTGGGTGGAGGATGTTGGCACGGGGGATGGATGGGTGGGTGGGTGGGTGGGTAGGTGTCACATATGCCTACGGTAAATGACTAGATGGAATGGTTGCTCGTTGAGTACCTGCAACCGTCTGATTTCGTCTGATACACTTTATTTGCGCCTCAAGATATAAAGAGGCTAATTGCAAAACTAACGGCAAATGCAACAAGGCAGACAGACCATACTGATCACCACCAACTGGAATGGAAGAATTTGCAATAGTGATATCTATCACCATCAATCAACAATCGAATTGATGAATAAAACGCACTCTATTAACAAAACGGAAGACATCCTCAAGCTAAACTTAATAAACAGTGAGTAAAAAACAAAACAAAAAACATCCATTACATTATAACTGTGAAGGAATGTGCCACCGAACGAACATAAGGTTTCCTACGCCTAATATCACCGCTAACACGTATGGAAACCCCCGATCTAAGACACGACCCGGATCTCAAAGAGTCATAGGACCCCCCTGTGGCATCCCCATAGACACAACCCCCCTAACGGCGGCAATATAACGCAAAAGAAACCAGTATGTGTGTGTGTGGATCGCCATCTCAATTCAGGGCTGGCTTCATTGAGTCGCTGAGGTCAGTAACCCTTCCCTGACTCTTGCTGTACCTCTCGGCTTCTGCATCTCTCTCTCTCTCTCTCTCTCTCTCTCTCTTTCTTGCATCACCTCTCAATGGGGAAAATCTATATGCACCGGACGCGTTGCACAGGTTAAAGGGCGAGGCGAGGAAACGACGGAAAAGGTTGCAAAGACAAATCCATATTGCAAATCTGATCTTCCTTGTAAACGCGAGAGGTCGTTAGCCCCGGAGTTTTCACTGGTTATAGTAAGTCAGACTCGGGTCGAAAACTTTTCCTCGCCGATCGCTCTAACATCGGGGGAACTTCTCCATTTTGAGACAGGGTGGTGATTTAACCCTTTTTTCTCCTTTTGGGTGTTGCATATTGAGCTAAATGTGACATTCACCTCCGCAATATCTATTGGAACTAGTACTGCGGCTGGGTGGCAACTTTCTGGTATTGAAGTCGTGCATTATTTGCAACTTGTATTCCCTGACAATGTGATTCCATCATTTTTTTTCCTTCAGAGATTACAAGACACACTGTAAAAGTAATCGTGCTATATATAATAAGACCATATAACCTGATAATGGCGACACGAATTTCCGATCCACGAAATGAACACATTCAAACAAGCACTGGGTCACACACAGACGAAAAAAAAAATAAATAATAATCAATCGAAAAGATACTTACAATCTCGGTCTTTTGTTTTGTCTATTGTCCAGAATCAGAGATTTCATGAGGCAGTCCTTCTTCTAAGCTCCCTCAAAAAATTAAAAATATTCATTTGGTTGGTTCACTGAGCTCATAGCAATTTGTCACGACGACGTAGGAACACCCATGCTCCCACATCGAACCACTGTTTGTATTATTCGCTATATATCCTGCGTGCCTTATGGGTCGAGGCGTTTCTCAGGAGTCACTAAAGGCCGAGCGAGCGACGGCACATCACATCCTTTCCGCTGTCGTGTCTGTAATGTACTATCGAGTGAGTCATTGGCGACGAGACTCACGTCGCTCTGACTGGCGAGGCGACGGAGGCCCAACGTGTCGTACAGCAAAACATTGGAAGAACAATTTGGTTGAGGTGGGATAAAGGGAGAGAGAGAGGGAGGGGGAGGGGGGAGGGGGGGTTGTTATACGGCGATTTTCGTAAATTCTTGGGAGTGATTTGGAGTAGGAATGGTTTGTTTGGCTCCATTTGGTGGAGTTGTTTGGCTTCTGGGAGTCTCTTGTGTGAACAAAGTGTGACTGACACTCGTTCGCTGTCAGTTTGTCGGAGGCTGGAATTCTGCAGCGCATTACGGTAGACCGAACGTGTATGCCTCGTTATAAAGGTTGATTCTAGTAATCAATAACACCTATATCATCAGACACCATCAAATATACACCAGAAAGAGTAACAAACGAAACGTACATTCAACAAACGAGAAAAACATGACAGTCTCTCGTCGTACGTCTGGTACGTAGAGCGTCAGGGACCAAGCGAGCCTGGCAGCGGTTTACACATCGCACAGTGGCCGGCCAAAACGGATAACGCTATGTAGGGTTAATGTGTACCTTAAATACACAATATTCATTATCTGAGCTCCCCCTCCCACATGCCAAGATCATAAATTCACCGCACTCGACGGCCTTTTGAGTCTGCACAGGAGTGACAAGTCTCTGATAGGATCCAGGGTATTGACCGAACCATTTCCGGTTGGGTATCACGTTTGGCAACCGAAAGGATCCTGAACACCACGTGGTAGTTGTCCTGGTCACTGAGATCCCCCTCCCGAAGAAGAAGAAAAAAAAGGAAATAGCTTATTCCCGGTCCTTAACATGCTTTTGGGGAAATACACTCATCATTTTTCTCTTAAGCGCTTGAGAAACATTCGCGGTATCAAATGTCACGTTCCCCTTCCTGTTGTGAGCTGAACGTAGGACGTTGACTTGATCTCATTGTGGAGAACGAGTCATGAGAGACGAGCATCGGAGTTTTGAATCTTTAAGAGAGAGAGAGAGCCTTGGCAATCGCTGCATGCACTCAAGTGAAAGATTCCTAGAACCGTCTAAGAACATCCTGATAATGATATTTGGATGATGCTTACTGATTATTAGCATTGCAAGCTTTCCTACATCATCCGGCTTTGCAGCTCAAGAAACCAACAAATACAGAAATTAGGTTAAGGAAAGTTGCGTGTGTAGTTCAAAGCTGGCGTTGAACCCGCGCAGACTTCATCCTGTGCTGAGGTTACTGACCCCGCGAGATCAAAACATGCAGTTTCTTCTCAGCGAATGAACTCTCGTATTGCACTGATAAATACTTCTTGTTACGCGCGCACCCTCAATCAAATACCCATTCCTTAATACGCGACGCTATTGCAGATGATCCTACAGAGGGAAATAATCAATTAAGAAGAGTTTCCGATGAAAACAAAATGCAGTAGACATGAAAGAAGCAGTGGATTCTAGCTCGCTGCCACCGCCTCACTGACACATATAAGACTCTGGCAGCAGTGCTCGTGTGGCAGTGTACGTTCCATCGACAGGCGCCAACGGAAGGTCACGGAAGGGTTGGAGCGACAGCCGGCAGACATTCCGGAAAAGAAGTGTGACCTCTTCCAAGAGAGAGGGGGTGGGGATGGGGAGGGTGGGAGGGGAAGGAGGCGACGTTAGGTCAACCTCGCGTGTGGGTGGGCATGGGGTCACGGCTTCCCACACCTTTTTCTGGTTTTATGGGCGGGCTTTCCTGGTGATGTTACAATGAACTTTCTTCCGTTATCGGGCAGTATGCGAGAACACATGTCTGGTTCGCGTTAGTACGTAGAATGATAAGGAAATCTTATCGGAGATGAGACAGATAGAGCGAAGGGTTTAACCCCTAACCTTGATAAGAGAGATAGATAGATAGATAAATAGATAGAAATCAATTCAAATTCAAAGTCAAAATACTTTATTTCATTAATTACAATGAAAGACAGATAGATAGATAGATAGATAGACAGACAGAGAGAGAGAGAGAGAGACAGAGAGAGAGAGAGAGAAAGAGAGAGAGAGAAAGAGAGAGAGAGAGAGAAAGCGAGAGAGAGAGAGAAGAGAAATAGTAGAAACAGTGAAGTAAAGAGAAAGAAACAGAAGATGGAGGGGAGAAACACAAACAAAAGAAAAAAAATGATAATAAACACAAAAATAAATGAAAACAACAACAAAATAAAACACGAGAAGAGGTAGAGGGGGGGAGAGGTAAAAACAAATAAAATAAATAAAAACACCCCAGTTGATATGACTGCAAGATGCTAATTCAAGCTAGCAAGGAAGATGCTAGACAAGATTTCCATTTATGAGGTTGAACAGGGTCAGCAGGTAGGTGATATGTGAAGCAACGGCAGCAGTAAGAGCGTCAGCAGGTAAGACGTTTCTATACGGTCAGCAGGTGAGCCGATTAGCAGAACCATTCACCAAAGACTTAAAAAAAAAAGAAAAAAGGTGACAGCAGAAGGGCGGGCCAGCAGGAAAATTGATTAGCAGGCAAGATATTGAAGAAGGTCAAGAGGTAGACAATCAAGCAGGGTCAATAAGCAGGATGATGAGCA
>NW_028234440.1:19638331-19640831 GCF_977035675.1 Penaeus japonicus
TATATATTATATATATATTATATATATTTTTACTATATATCTTGATATATAATCATAAATAGCCTATATATATATTGGCACACTCAAGGCACACACACACACACACACACACCCCTCTCTCTGTCTGTCTTTCTCACTCTCTCTTTTTCTTTCTTTCTTTCTCTCTCTCTTTCTCTCCCTTTCCCTTTCCCTCTCCCTCTCCTTCTCCTTCTCCCTCTCCCTCTCTCCCCCCATCCTCCCCTCCCCCCCCCCCCTCCCCCTCCCCCTCCGCCCATCCCCCCTCCTTCCTCCCCTCCCCCACCCCTATCCCCCTCCTCCTACACCTCCCGATCCCCCTCCTACCCCCATCCCTCTCCTCCTCCCCTCCTTCCCAATCCCCCATCCCCCTCCTCCTCCTCCTCCTCTTCCCTCCTTCCTCCTCCTCCTCCTCCTCCTCCTTGTCCTTGTCCGTCGTAATAGGTTCTGCTCCGTTAAGCCCTCGGGGGGAAATGGCTTGTCTTTGTCACAACAGGCTTGGGTGACCTTGCCTTCGGGATGTTTTTGGGTCTTATATTGTTATTTATCTTTTTTTTTTTCTTTCTGAATGAGAGAGAGAGAGAGAGAGAGAGGGAAAGAGAGAAAGAGGGGCGGGGGAGGGAGGGAGAGAGGGAAAAAGGCGGGGAGGATGGGAGGGGGAAAGAGAGGGGAGGATGGGAGGGGGAGAGAAGGTGGGAAAGACGGGTGGGAACGAGGGAGAGAGGGCGGGAGAAAGGGAGGGAAAGAGGAGGGAGGATGAGAGGGGGGGGGGAAAGGGAGAAGGAAAGACGGGGGGGGGGGGGGGGGGGGGGAGAAAGGGGGGGAAAGAGGGGGGGAAAGGCAGGGGGGGGGGGGGAGAGGGGGGGGGGGGAAGAGGGAGAGAGAGGGAAGGGGCTGGAGGGTAAGGGAGGAGGAGAGAAGAGAAAGGTAAGAAGGGTGGGAAGAAAAGTAGAGAGGGGAGGAGAGAGAAGTGGGAGGAAGAGGGAGGGGGAAGAGAAGACCGGAGGAAAGAGGGAAAAGGGGGAGGTAGGGAAAGAGGGAAGAAGAAAGCTTCTTCTTCTTCTCCTTCTTCTTATTATTATTCTTCAAGAACCGCGGAATTAGAAGGCACGGTGCGTTGTGAATGAAAGAATAATAAACGAGGAAGAAAAATATAGGGGAGGGAGAGGAAGAGTCTGTCACGCGAGGAAGGGAGAGGAAGGAGGAGGAGGAAGAAAAATACGGCGGACGAGGAGGAGGAAATAGGAGAGGGAGGGGGAGGGGAAGGGAGAGGTGGAGGAGAGGAAGGAGGGGGAGGAAATAGGAGAGTGAGGGGGAAGGGAAGAGCGGGAAGTGTAGGAGGGAGGGGGAGGAAAGGAGGGAGGGGGAGGTGGAAGCGAGGAGGGAGGGGGAGGTGGAGGAAAGGAGGGAGGGGGAGGTGGAGGAGAGGAGGTAAGAGGAGGTGGAGGAAAGGAAGGAGGGGGAGGTGGAGGAGAGGAGGGAGGTAGAGGGGCAGGAGGAGCAGGAAGAGAGAAGAAGCAAGAGGGAAGGAAGAGGGGAAAAGGAGGAGGAGGAGGAAGAGGAGAAGCAGAGGAGGAGACGGAGGAGAGGGAAGGAAGGAGGAAAAGGAGGGAAAATAGGAGAAGGAGAAGGAAGAAGAAGAGGAGGAGGAGGAGGAGAGGCGGAGAAGGAGAAGGAGGAGAGAGAAAGATGGAGGAAGCGGAGGAGGAGGAGAGGAGGATGAGAGGGAATAAGGAAGGAAGAGAAGGAGAAAGAGGGGAAGGATAAAGAAGAAGAGGGGGAGATGTAACGGATGTTTTGGGCATTGGGTATGAGGGAGGGGGAGAGATGGGGGATGGGGGGGGGAGGGGAGATGGAGGTTGACAAGGTTAGGAAGTTGGGTGTTGGAGGGAGGGAGAGAGTAGGAGTGGGGTTGGGAGAAGTGGGGTTGGGATAGGGATAGATGGAGGACTGGGTAGGAGGTAATGGGGTGGTAATGGGGTGGGGATGGGGGTGGGGGGAGGTGAAGATTAGATATGGGAGTAAGATTGGGCGTGGGTGGAGGAAACTTTGGGTATAGGTATGGGCGTGGGGGGGGGGGGCACTGCAACCCACTCCCACCCACCCACCTTACCCGCCCACAGCCACACCCATACCCATACCCAGGTCCAATCCCCTCCGCGCCCCCCCCCCCTCTTCTTCTCCTACACCCAATCCCTCATGCCCGCACACGAGACACCTACCTTACCCATACATAATCTCCCTACCCAATCCCAATCGCTCCCACTCCTCCATCTCATCCCTCATACCCAATTCCCCAATCAGCCCCCCCCCTCCCCCCCCCCTTAAATCCCAATCTTCCCCCCATCCCGAAATTACCCCAACACCAATCTCTCCCCTCCCCCCTCCCCCCTCCCAATGCCCAAAATACCCCCTCAATCTCCCCCCCCCCCTAATCCATAAAATAATCTAACCTCAACCCTAATACCCCCCCCCTCCCAATCCC
>NW_028234440.1:19660831-19670831 GCF_977035675.1 Penaeus japonicus
GGAGAGGAGGAGGAGGGGGAGGGGGAAGGGGGAAGAGAGGGGGAGAGGGGGGAGAGGGGGGAGGAGAGAGGTGGGGAGGAAGGCGGTGGGAGAGGGGGAGAGGGCGGAGGGTGGGGGAGAGAGGAGAGAGGAGGAGGATGACGAGGCGGAGGGATGGGGTGGGGAAGGAAGATGAGGGAGGGGGGAGGGGGGGAAAGGGGGAAGGGACGGGGGAGAGAGGGGGGAGGATGGGAGGGTAGAGGGGGAGGGAGAGGGGAGGATGAGAGAGAATAGGGGGAGGATAGGAGAAAGGGGTGGAGGGGTGGGGGGAAAGGAGGGAAATAATGGAAAAAGAATAGAAAAATGGAGGAGGGGGATAATGGGAGGGGGAATAGGAAATAGAATTGAACACAAAAGGGACATGTTAAATGATGAGAGGGACGAGGGAGCGGGGAGAGTGAGACTGGAAGAGAGGGAGAGGGGGCGGGAAAGAGGGAGGGAGAGAGTGTGAGGGGGAAAAAGAGGGAGATGAGAGAGGGGAGTAGATGTGGAGAGGAGAGTAAGAGTAGTGGAGGAAAAACTGTGAGTGAAGGGGAGTGAGAGACGAGTGAGAGAAGGAAGAGTTAGTGAGTTAGAGGTCGGAAGATGAGAAGAGGAGATAGGAGGAGGCTTTGAGCGTGTTGGTGAAATTGAGAAGAGGAGGAGAGAGAGAGGAGGATGAGAGAGAGAGAGAGGTGAAAAGAAGAGAGAGAGAGAGAGGGGATATGAGAGAGAGAGAGGAGATGAGAGAGAGAGAGAGGGAGAGAGAGAGAGAGAGGAGAGAGGAGAGAGAGAGAAGGGAGTATGAGAGAGAGAGAGAGATGAGGATTGAGAGAACAGAGAGAGAGGAGAGAGAGACAGAGGAGAGAGACAGTGAAAGAGAGAGAGAGAAGAGGAGGATGAGAGAGATGAAAATGAGAGAGAGAGAGAGAGAGAGAGAGAGAGAGAGAGAGAGAGAGAGAGAGAGAGAGAGAGAGAGAGAGAGAGACAGAGAGAGAAAGAGAGAGAAAGAGAAAGATAACCATAGCTACACAGTGAAAAAGAGAGAGAGAAAAATAAAAATAAAACATGACCAAAGATGAACAGAGAAAGAGAAACATAGAGAGAGAAAAAAAAGAGAGACAGAGAGAAAAGGAGAGACAGAGAGAAAAGGAGATACAGAGAGAAAAAGAGAGACAGAGAGAAAAGGAGAGACAGAAAGAAAGAGAAAGAGAGACAGAGAGAGAGAGACACACAGAGAGAAAGAGAAGGTGAGAAACACACACACACACACACACACACACACACACACACACACACACACACACACACACAGAAAAGGTTGCTCAGCTCGCAATACCAGCAACGACTCTACTCTGCTGGAGAAAAGATTGCGTCATAGCGGGCGGAGTGTGTCATAACTGGCCTCTCAACAGAGTGGCGGCGTCGTCTGTGCGTCAGGCTTCAGGTATGCGCTTGTTTTGGAAGGACACGTGACCCCTGGTGATCGGGGCTTTAGTTGCTATGATGTAATTTGCAATAAAAGCAATTTGCAACGATCTACTTGACTGCACTTCGCGATAATCTACTTTGCAATGATTTGGTTTGTGCTAATGTAATTTGCTGTGATGTGATTTGCAACATTAGTGTTTGTAAAAATTCGCGATAGTTCAATTTGCAGTGATGTAAATGGCAGTAATATGATTTGCAACAATGCAATTTGCAAGGGACACTCAAAATTCAATCCTTCCGATAAAGAAAGTTAAAAAAAACATAAACAAACTAACTAAAACAATCATAGCAAAAGAAATAAATAGTTATAACAATAACAAATGGAAGAGTGAATAAGTAAATTGGATTCCACACATACCCTTTTTAATGGGCAAGGAAACAAAAACATTTTTCACCTTCTCTCTATATCTTTATCTCTCTCTATCTCTCTCTCTAGAGAGAGAGAGAGAGAGAGAGGACCCCGAGAGTGAGAGAGAGAGAAGAGAGCGAGAGGAGATAGGAGATGCTGGAGAGAGAGAGAGAGAGAGATGGAGAGGAAAGAGAGGAGAGCCCGAGGAGAGGAAAGAAAGAGGATAGAGAGATAGAGAGAGATAAAGAGGAGAAAAGATGAGAAAGACTGAGAGTAAAGAGAGAGAGAGAGAGAGCGCTATATCTAGAGAGAGAGAATTAGAGATATTCTATATTTTTTTTTTTTTTTTTTTTTTTTTTTTTTTTTTTTTTTTTCTTGTTTGGAGGGGGGAGGGGAGAGGGAGAGAGAGAGAAAGAGAGATGGATAGAGAGAGAGATATTAGCTAGATAGCTAGAGATGCTGAGAGAGAGAGAGAGAGACGAGAAGGAGAGAGAGAGAGAGAGAGAGAGAGAGAAGAGATAGAGAGAGCAATAGGAACGAGAGAAAGAGAGAGAGAAGGAGAGAGAGAGAGAGGAGAGAGAGAGAGAGAGAGAGAGAGAGAGAAAAGAGAAAAGATACGAGAGAGAGAGAGATAGATTGAGAGAGAGAGAGGACGACTCGAGAGAGAGAGAGAGATGAGAGGAAGATAGATAAAGATAAGGGCGATTAGATAGGAGTCGAGATTGCGGAGAGGAGGAGAGGAGATGACGAGAAGGGATGAGGAGATGAGAGAGTGAGAGAGAGAGAGAGAGAAAGAGAGAGAGAGCTGGCGGGATGATAGAGAGAGAAGAGAGGAGGAGAGAGCGAGAGGAGAGGCGGAGAGAGGAGGATAGAGTCGAGAGATAGAGAGATGGGAGAAGAAGAGAGGAAAGAGGAGGAGGAGAGGGGAGAAGAGAAGAAAGGAATAGGAGAAGAAGAGGAGGAGAGAGAGAGGAGAGAGCAGAGAGAGATGAGAAGAGAGACGGAGAGGAGAGAGATTGGGAGAGAGAAGAGAGAGGGAGAGAGAGTAGAGCGGCGAGAGAGTAGGGAGGAGAGGAGAGAGAGAGGAGAGAGGCAAAGAAGAGAGAGGAAGGACAGAGTAGAGGAGGAGAAAGATGAGAGAGAAGGAGGAGGAGGAGAGGCGAAGAAGAGAGAGGATGAGAGAGAGAGAGAAGAGAGAGAGGCGAAAAAGGAAGAGAGAAGAGGAGGGAGCGAGAGACGAGAGAGATCGAGAGAGAGGAGAGATAGATTAGCATATGAGTAGAGGAAAAGAGAGAGAGAGGAGAAGAGAAGAGAAGCGGAGGGAGAATGCTAACAGCCGGAGAGAGAGAGAGAGAGAGAGGGAGAGAGTGAGAGAGAGAGAGATAGAGATAGAGCGAGAGATGACAGGAGAGAATAGAGAGATAGGAGCCAGAGAGAGATTAGAGTAGAGAGAGATAGGAAGAGAGAGAAGGAGAGAGAGAGAGCCGAGAGAGAGAGTAGAGAGAGGAGAGAGAGGAGATGGAGACCGGAGAGAGAGAGAGAGAGAGAGAGAAAGAGGAGATGAGAGATAGGAGGAGGGAGGAGAAGATGAGTGAGAGGAGAAGTAGAGAGAGAGGGAGAAGGGAGAAGAGGAAAAGAGAGAGGAGGGGGGGGAGAGAGGTGAGAGGAGAGAGACGGAAGAGAGGGGAGAGAGGGAGAAGAGAAGAGAGAGAGGGGCGAGTGGAGAGTGAGAGGTGTGAGAGAGGATTGAAGGAGTGAGAGGTGTAGGATAGAGAGTGAGAGGAGAGAGAGAGAAGAGAGAGTGGAGAGTGAGTGTTAGAGTGAGATAGTGTGAGAAAAGACGAGAGAGAGAGACGAGAGAGAGTGAGAGAGGAGGAGAGAGAGGAGAGTGAGGAGAGTGGAGGAGTGAGAGAGTGTGAGTGAGTGTGTGTGTGTGTGTGTGTATGTGTTAGTGAGTGTGTGTGAGTGTGAGTGTTTTGAGGATGTGTGTGTGTGGTGTGTGTGTGTGTGTGTGGTGTGTGTGTGTGTGAGATATGTGAGGAGTTGTGTGTGAGTGAGTGTGTGAGTGTGTGTTTGTGTGTGTGTGTGTGTGTGTGGTGTTTGTGGAGTGTGTGTGTGTGGTGTGGGTGTTGTGTGTGAGTGTGTTGTGTGTGTGTCGTGTTGTGTGTGTGTGTGTGGTGTAGTGGGTTGTGGTAGGATCCCCCCTCTCCCGAGGAGAAGAGAGAGAAGAGATGGAGAGAGAGAAGAGAGAGAGGAGTGAGGAGAGAGAGAGGACGAGAGAGGAGAGAGAGAGAAGAAGAGAGAGGAGGAGAGAGAGGAGAGGAGAAGGAGAGAGAGAGTGAGAGAGAGTGGAGAGAGAGAGAGAAAGAGGAATGAGTAGAGCGAGAGGGATAGGATGGAGAGAGAGATAGAGAGAGAAAGAGAGGAAGAGGAGAGAGACGAGAGAGAGAGAGGAGAGAGGAGAGAGAAGAGGAGAGCGAGAGAGGGAGAGAGAGAGAGAGAGAGAAGAGAGGAGAGAAGAAGGAGAGAGATGAGGAAAAGAGGAGGAGGAGAGAGATACGATGAGAGAAAGGAAGAGAGAGGAGAGAGAGAGCGAGATGGGAGAGAGAAAACGAGAGAGGAGGGAGAGAGAGAGAGAGAGAGAGAGAGGAGAGAGGAGAGAGAAGGCGAGAGATTGAGGAGAAGAGAGAGAAGAGAGAGAGAGGAGATATAGCGAGAGAATGAGAGATGAGAGAGAGAGAGAGAGGTGAGGGAAAGACAGAGGAGGGAGAGAGAAGAGAGAAGAGAGAGGGGAGGAGAGAGGCGAGAAGAGAGAGTGACGAGAGAGAAAGAGAGAGAGAGGAGAGATTGAGCGAGAGGAGAGAGAGAGAGACGAGAGCGAGAGCGAGAGAGAGAGAGAGAGATGATGGAGATGAGAGGGAACGGAGAGAGCAGATGAGCAGAGAGAGAGAGAGATGAGGGAGAGAGGGAGGAGAGAGATGAGCGAGGAGGGAGAGAGAGAGAGAGAGAGAGATGAGAGAGGAAGGGGATAGAGAGTGGAGAGAGAGAGAGAGAGAGAGAGAGAGAGAGAGAGAGAGAGAGAGAGAGAGAGAGAGAAAGAGAGAGAGAGAGAGCAAAAGAAAGAGAGAGAGAGAGAGACAGACAGACAGACACACAGACAGAGGCAGAGAAATAGAGAGACAAACAAACATAAAAAAAACAGAGAAAGACAAAAAGACTAACAAAAACACACAGAGAACAAAAAGAAGAAGAAAAAAAGAGAGACACAGGAAAAGACAAAACCCAAGAAGACTCAGCACAAAGCTCAGCAGATCTGATGTTCCTCTTCAGCACACGAGAGCGAGAGAGAGAGAGAGAGAATAAGCCCCTTCGAGAGAAAGAGAAGAGCACCCTACAACCCCACGTCCCCCCCTCTCCCCCTACCCCTCCTCCTCTCGCCCCTTTAATGCGAATATATTTTATGAAGAGCGGGGGAAAGGGAGGGAGGGAAAGGGGGAAAGGATGAGGTGGGGAATGAGGGTTTGGGGAGGGGGAGGGGAAGTGGGAGAAAGGGGAAAGGGGGAATAGGGATGGAAATGGATAGGGTGAAAGGAGGGGAAAGGAGAAGAGGAAGGTGGGTAGTTGGGGAATGGGAGAAAGGGGTTTTAGGGAGGGAGAGCGGTTTAAAGGAGAGGAGGGAGTATAAGGGACTGAAAGGGGGTTTTTTTCTTTTTTTTTTTTTAGATTTTTTTATTGTTTTAAGGGAAAGGCCAAGAGCGGTTTAAAAGTTTTTGTTTTTTTTTTTTTTTTTGGTCAGAGCGCAGACCAGGGCAGAAGCGGTTTTTTTTGTTTTACAGGATGGGCAGGGTTTATTTTTTTAATATTTAAAGGAAGAAAAGGAAAGTTTAAGGGAAAGGAGGAAAAAAAAAAGGAAGGGAAGAAAGCAAGTTTTTATTTAGTTTTTTAATTATTTTTTTTTTTTAATTTGTTTTTTTAAAAAGAGGAGCCAAGGAAACAGAGGAAAAAACGACTTTTTAAATTTAAAGAAAAAAATGAGGAAAAAAAAAAAAAAAAATATAAAAAAAAGACTTCAAGGAACAACAAAAAAAGGGGGGGGGGGAGAAAGGTAAAAAAAAAAAAACAAAAAAAAAAAAAAAAAAAAAAAAAAAAAAAAAAAAAAAAAAAAAAAAAAAAAAAAACAAAAAAAAAAAAAAAAAAAAAAAAAAAAAACACGAGGTTCCTCCTGTTCAACCAAGAACCTCTTCTGATGACTTCAACATATGAGGTTGAACGAATCCAAGCGCCTTAATGGACAGGGAAGGGAAAAGAAACGCCTCATCATTAGCAACTACTCACTTCCTCACATAATAAAACCTCTTCCACTTTCCCTACGTGCTCTCGGGCAACAAAGGTCTTTCTCGGAGCCTTCTTTTAATTGGGAGTCGGCCGGCCCTAATAAATCTAAACTTTCATTTTCATTTTTTTCTTCATTTATTTCATTTTAATTCATTTTAATTTTTTATTTCATCTTTTTATATAATTTATTTTTAATTTCATTATTTTATTTTTTAAATCATTTTATTTCTTTTATTTTTTAAATCATTTCTACTTCCTTTTTTTTCCTTTCTTTTTATATTTTTATAATTTTTTTTTAAACTTTTTTATATCATTTCTATTTAAAAAAAATTTCATTATTATTTTATTTATTTTTTAAAAATTTCTTTTACTTTTTAAAATTTCTTTTTATTTTATTTAATTTTATGTTCTTTATTTATAATTTCTTTTAATCATTTCATTTCTTCTTTTTAAAATATTTTAATGTCTTTCTTTTTATTTTAAATCATTTCTTTCTCATTTTTCTTTATCTTAATGGGGTTTTGGCGGCTCCGCTGGTCTCCGTTTTGCCAACAGCTTTGTTCTGCCTTGGTTGTTTAGGGATGGGGGATTGGGATGTTGGGATGGCCGAGGAGATGGGGTGGGAGGTGGGATGGGGTTTGATGGGGTGGGGGTGGGAAGGGAGGGGGTTTGATGGGTGGGGTTTGGTTGGGATGGTGGGCGGGATGGGGTGGGTTTTTTTGATGGAGGGTGAGTGGGAGGGGGAAAGGTGGGGTTTGATGGAGTGGAAGGGGGTGGGAGGAGGGAGGGGGTTTGATGGGAGAGGGGGTATTTTTGTGGGGGGGGGGGATGGGGGGGTTGGGAGGGAGGGGGGGGGTTTGATGGGGTGGGTTTTTTTGGGAAGGGGTGGGGTGGGTGGGGGGTTTTGGGATGGGTAGGGGGTTTTGGGAGGGGGTGGGGTGGGATGGGTGGGGAGGGTGGGAGTGGGTTTGATGGGATGGGAGGAGGGGGTTTGATGGGGTGGGAGGGAGGGGGTGGGTTTGATGGGAGGGAGGATGGGGTGGGAAGGGGTTTGATGGGAAAAAGCTGGGAAATGGGTTTGATTGGGGTGGGCAAAAAGGGGGTAAAGTGAGTGGGAGGGAGGATGAAAAAAAAGGGGGGTTTGAAGGGTGAGGATGGGAGGATGGGAAGGGAAGGTGGGGTTTGATGGGAGGATGGAATGGGAGGGGATTTGATGGGAAGGGAGGACGGGGTTAGATGGGGTGAGATGAGAGGGATAGAGGGAAAGAAGGAGGGGAGGGAAGGCTAGACGGATAGAGGAAAAAGGGAGAGATGGAGAGAGGGAAGGGAGGGAGGGACGGATAAAGGGAGAGAAGGAGAGAGGGCTAGACGGAGAGGCAGAGAGAGGAGAGCGTGAGAGAAGGTAGGAGGAAGATAGTGAGGGAGGGAAGGAGAAAGGGATAGACGGAGAGAGAGATAGGAAGGAGAGAGGGAAAGTAGGAGGAAAAGAGTGAGGGAGGGAAGGAGGGAGGGATAGAAGGAGAAAGGGATAGACGGAGAGGAACAGAGAGGAGGGCGTGAGGAAAGGTAGGCGAAAGAGAGTGAAGGAGGGAAGGAGGGAGGGCTAGAAGGAGAAAGGGATAGAAACAAAGTGAGGGATAGAAAGAGAAGGAGGAATTAAGAGAGAGGGTGAGGGAAGGATAGAAGAGAGGGATAGAAGGAAAGAGGAAAAAGAGAGTAAAGAAGGGAAGGCGTGTTCGATATGAAGAACGCATAACATCAAGAAGGAGGGAAGGAGGGAGAGAGGGAGGAAAGGAAAGAATCAGTCAGTGAGGGATATAGGGGGAGAGAGAAGGAGAGAGAGGAAGGAGGAGTAGAGGGAGAGAGGAAAGGAGGGAGGGAGGAAAAAAAAGAGGGAGAGATATAGGGAGAGAAAGAGGGAGAGATATAGGGAGGGACAGAGAGAGACAGGAAAGGAGGGAATAAGGAAGAGAAAGAATGAAGGAGAGAGAGAGAGAGAGAGAGAGAGAGAGAGAGAGAGAGAGAGAGAGAGAGAGAGAGAGAGAGAGTCCGAAGAGAAGAGAGAGGAGACTGAGAAGAGGCATCGAGAGAGAGAGAGAGAGAGAGAGAGAGAGAGAGAGAGAGAGATAAAGAGATAAAGAGAAAGAGAGAGAGAGAGAGAGAGAGATAGAAAGAGAAAGAGCAAGAGAGAGAGAGAGGTAGGTAGGTAGGTAGGGAGAGGAAGGGAAGCGTAGGAAAGGAAACAGTGTGGTAGGTTAGCAACAAGAGTTCGAGTTGTCTGTTACTAATTTCGGCTGAATGACTGGGCGCCGCCGCGGAGGGGTAAGGGCGGAAGAGATAAAACAGCCGTTTAGCAACAGACGGGTTCAACTGTTATGTTGCAGATTTCATGAGAATGATTGGTTGCAGAAGAGGGTAAGGCGGGGGAAGAGGATAAAATTAAAATAAAAAAGAAATGGTCGGTTCGCAACAGGAACTTGAAATGTTCGTTGCAAATTTCGGGGAATGACTAGGAGGTTAGAATGACACACACACACGCAAGGAGGGGCGAAGGAGGGGGAGGGTGGGGAGGGGGGAGGGGGGAGGGGTGAGGGGAGGGGAGGGGAGTTGGAGGGTGTAGAGAGACGCTTTATGTGTAAACACTATGTTGTATGAATGAATGAATGAATGAATTGTATGAATTGAGCTAAATTGAAATGTGAATAAGATAAACACATATGTGTGTATATGACGATGAATGATATGAATAGACTAAAAAGAGAGACAGACTGAAAAAGACGAGTTTAGCATATATATATATATATATATATATATATATATATATATATATATATATATATATGTGTGTGTGTGTGTGTGTGTGTGTGTGTGTGTGTGTGTGTGTGTGTGTGTACACACACACATCTATATATACATTGTACACATGCCGAATAGTTTTCTCAAAAAGTTTCTCCCTCTCTTTTTCCCACTCTCTTCCTCTTTATTTCTCTCTCTCCCTGCCTCCCTCCCTCTCTCCCTCCCTCCCTCTCTTTCCCTCCCTCCCTCCCGCCCTCCCTCTCTTTCCCTCCCTCCCTCCTTCTCTTTCTCTCCCTCCGAGTGAAAGAAGGAACCAGGTCTGCAGCGGTAGAGGCAAGGGGGAGGGGGAGGGGGAGGGGGTACGGAGGGCATTGGGGAGAGATGACGTCATAGGAGAGGGCAGCGGGTACAAAAGATTTCAAGACGAGGGTATCGCTTTGCACGCTTCCTTTGTTTGTTTGTGCATGGGTGTCATTTTTTTTCTCTCTCTCTCTCTTTCTCTTTCTTTCTCTCACTCTCACACACACTCTCTCCCTCTTTATCTCTTTTCTCTCTCTCTCTCTTTCTCTTTCTCTTTCTCTCTCTCTCTCTCTCTCTTTCGCTTTCGCTTTCTCTCTCTCTCTCTCTCTCTCTCTCTCTTTCTCTCTCTCTCTGTGAGTGTGTTTGTGTGTCTGTATGTGTATGTGAGTGTGTTTGTGTATGTGTGTGTGTATGTATGTATGTGCGTTCGTGTGTATCTATGTATGTGCGTTTGTGTGTATGTATGTGTATGTATGTATGTGTATGTGACTGTATTTGTGTATGTGTGTATGTATATATGCGCGTGTGTGTGCATACTTATGGTCGTATGCGTGAGGGTGCAAGTAACGCCTCCCCCTCCCTCCCCCACCCCCCCTCCCCTCCCTCACCCACTCACCGCAGATAAGATAAGGCTGTCGAGTGAACTTGACATTGGTCATGCTCAGACGAGGCACCTGATAACTCGATATGTCACAGTTATCGCGTTATATA
>NW_028234440.1:19675831-19678331 GCF_977035675.1 Penaeus japonicus
AGAGAGAGATAGAAAGAAGAGAGAGAGATATAGATAGAAAGAAGAGAAAGAGATATATAGATAGAAAGAAGAGAGAGAGAGAGAAAGATAGAAAGAAGAGACAGAGAGAGAGAGATAGAAAGAACAGAGAGAGAGAGAGAGAGAGAGAGAGAGAGAGAGAGAGAGAGAGTAGAGAGAGAGATAGAAAGAAGAGAGAGAGAGAGAGAGATAGAAAGAAGAGAGAGAGAGAGAGATGGAGAGGAAGAATGCCTTTACCGAGTGCATTAGGCCTATAAAGGAGCACCTCGCTGGATGGGGATGAATAAAAAAACAATCACGATGAAAAAAAAAGGAAGCGACCCAGTAAATTGCTAATCATGAAGAAAAAAAATCAATTCAATAATCGCTTCTTTGAGAATGATTGGGTTTCTCTCTCTCTCCATTTATCTGTGTGTGTGATATGTATGTGTATGTATGTGTGTGTATGTGTTTGTGTGTGTATGTGTTTGTGTGTGTATGTGTTTATGTGTATGTGTTTGTGTGTGAGTGTGTGTGTATGTGTGAGTGTGTGTATGTGTTTGTGTGTGTGTGTGTGTATGGCCGCGTGTGTGATATGTATGTGTATATGTGTATTTGTGTTGTGTATGCCTTTTCTGAATTTATGTGCATATATAGTCTGTGTATGCATAAACACGAGCACAAACGATCTTACATAGTTACCCCTACATCAAAATACATTAGGCTTATAAAAAAAAAATTAAATTTATGGGGGGCATTAGGGGGGGGATAAACAAAAAAATCAACAAAATAACAAATAAAACATAAACAATTCTAAGTAATATATTAAACAAACAACAACAAAACAAAACAAAATAATAAAACAATAAAGAAACATAAACTAAACAAAAAAACCAAAAAAAAACAAATCACAAAAAACAAAGATAACAAAACAAACAAAAAAAAAAAATTAAAAAAAAAATCAAAAAAACAAACAAAAAAAACACAAAAGACATCACCTTATAGAGCGGAAGCCTATCAAAACTCAATAAAGTATCATTCATAAAAAAGAATAATTCAATTCCAAGCTCCCGGGATTTTTTTTTCTTTTTTTACAACTTAATAATAGGCTGGACAAGAGGCCTATGGACGAGGGGCCAAACACTTTATTGATTTTTTTTTTTATTATTCTTTCATTCATTTATTTGTCCATTTTTTTTATTGGCAATTTGAAGGTTCCTTTTGTTGTCTGGTTATTATTATTATTAGAGAGAGAGAGAGAGAGAGAGAGAAAGAGAGTATGAGAGAGATGAAAGACAGACGTAGAGACCAACAAGAGAGAGAGAGAAGATGAGGCGAGAGAGAATAAGAGAGTATGGAGAAAGAGAGAGAGAAGAGAGACAAATATTTATATAAATAAATATATATATATATATATATATATATATATATATATATATATATATATATATATATATATATATATATATATAGAGAGAGAGAGAGAGAGAGAGAGAGAGAGAGAGTGAGAGAGTAATAGAGATAGATAGAGAGAGATAGAAATATAAAGAAAGAGAGAGAGAGAGATAAAGAGAGAGACATAGAGATATAAAGAGAGAGAGAGAGACAGAGAGCGATAAGAGATGGAAGAAGAGAGAGGTGGAGAGCAGATATAAAGAAGAGAGAGGACAGAGTAGAGCCAGATATAAGAGAGAGAGAGAGAGAGAGAGAGAGAATGAGAGAGAGAGAGAGAGAAATAGAGATAAAGAGAGAGAGAGAGAGAAAGAGAGAGGATGTGATGGCGTGTTTGATCAGAACAACAGCTGCAGTGTGGAGGTGTCTGTCAGCTCCCCCGCTTGTCCTGAAGGTATATTTTTCCCCCCATATATCCTGGGCGAGGCTTTTTTTATATATATATATATCGCTTCGCTTCGTCAGACATACATTAAGAAGTATCGATATCCTCTAAAAAAGGGAGGGAAAATAATATATTGCTATTATTATGACAGCTATTTTCACCATTTCCCCTTTGAAAATCACCCGTGTATTTTTTTTTTGTCTCTTTCTTCTCCTATCGAGGTTATAACCAATTGCAAATCATCGTTCTTGACGTCACGACCATACATCCCCGTCGTTTTCTGGGATTATTACCGTCATTTCGCTCTACGACTATGATTACCATCAGCCAAATGATACCGAATGTCATTACAAGTTTCTGTTTGATATGTAACTTCGACCCTTTTCGCGGTTGAACTTCGACCTTCGGGAAATCGCCGATAGATGGCTCTGTTTTCTTTTTATTCATTAAAAAAGGGGAAAAAATCGCCGATAGATGGCTCTGTTTTCTTTTTATTCATTAAAAAGGGGAAAAAAATCGCCGATAGATGGCTCTGTTTTCTTTTTATTCATTAAAGAGGGGGAAAAAATCGCCGATAGATGGCTCTGTTTTTTGTTATTCATTAAACAGGGGGGAAAAATCGCCGATAGATGGCTCTGTTTTCTTTTATTCATTAAAAAAGGGGAA
>NW_028234440.1:19680831-19688331 GCF_977035675.1 Penaeus japonicus
AGAGAGAGAGAGAGACGATTTGGAGATAGGGAAGAGGAGAGAGGATGAGCTTGAGGACGGAGAGAAGCGAGAGAGATGAGGGAATGAGCGAGAGACGGAGAGAGAAGAAGAGAGAGAGAGAGACTAACGACCGATGAAGAATGAGAGAGAGGAGAGAGAGATTAAAAGAAAAGAAGCGAAGAGAAGGATGAGAAAAAAAAAAAAAAAAGAAAAAAGAGAAGGGAAGAGAAGAAAGAGAACGAGGAGAAAAAAAAGAAAAGAAAAAAAAATAAGCAGAAAACGAATAGAAAGAGAAGAGAGAATAAAAGAAAGAAAAAAAAAGAGAGAGAAAAAACGAGAAAGGAAAGAGATACAGAGAGAGAGAGAGGAAGAAAAGAGAAGAGAGATGGAGCGAGAGAAAAAAAAAAAAAGAAAAATAGAGAGAGGAGAAGAGAGGGAAAGGGAGAGGGGAAAAGATCGAGGAGACGAAGTGAGAAAGAAGGGAAAAAGGATGAAGAGAGATAGAAGAAAGATAGAAAAGGAGAGAGAAAAAAAACGAGATGAGAAGCAGGAGGAGAAGAGAAAATGAAAGAGGGAAAGAGAAAATAGAAGAGAGAGAGAAAAGAAGAGAACAGAGAAAGAGAGAGAGAAGAGAAGAGAAGAGAGAGAAAGAGTCTCCAAACTACACGTCTTCCTTCAAGAGTTACGCTACGAGACCAAAGTTACGCTCTGACGCCTCTGCATTGAGACAGGACGTGTGTGTGCGTGTCTGTGTGTGTGTGTGTGTGTGTGTGTGTGCGTGTTTGGACGTGGTGTGTCGCTGTTGTGTGACTGTAGTGTGTGTGTGTGTGCATGTATGTAATGTGTGTGTGTGTGTCATTGTTACTGTATCGTCGTGTTGTGTCGTGATTTGTGGTTAGTTTTCGGGTGTGTGTATGTGTGTGTGTGCGGGAACGTTGTGTAGTCGTCGCTGTCGGGCGATTAATCGTCGTGTGTGCTGTGTGTCGGTATGAGTGTGTGTTAGGATAGATAGTGTTGTGTGTGGGTGAATTGAATTTGCGTTATGCATACTGTGTGTGCGTGTGTGTGCGTGCGTGTGCGTGCGTGTGCGTATTAGTGCGTGTTAGTGCGCATCTGCGTGCATACGAACGAGTATACGCATATGTCTCTATACATATAAACCTATGTACGTATTTGCGACCGTATATACGTATGTACGTAAACCTGTATATATCGTAGTAATGTAACAAGTACTGCAGGTGCGGTAAGGTCGTGCATCTAGAGGCCATGTGCACGTGTACGGCTAGCTGTAACAGCGTAGGCCGGTCTCTATTCAGCACAAGCGGCGGACATGATATCAACCCTCTAGTGACAGTGTGGCCGGCGATCAATCGTAATGGTCGTCGTGTGTTACCGCGTCGTTCGAGCGAGACTGTTGCTAGGAGGCAGGTACCCCGGCACAGGAAGGAAGACGTCTGCATTTGGGAAGGTAGTGGGGGATGGGTGTGGAGGGGGGGATGGGAGGGGGTGTGTGGGGATGGCGGATGGAGGGAGCGGGTGTAGAGTGTGGGCGGGCTGCGGAAGCAGGGGAGGATCTGAGGGGTGTGTGTGGGGTGGTTTTATGTGTGTGTGTGTGGGATTGAGGGGTTGGGTATGGGTGGGGGGGAGGGGTGCGGGCGATGTGGGTGTGGTGTAGGGGGTTGTGTAGGGGTGTGTGAAGTGGATGGCGGGATGACCGGTGCGATTGGGGGAGGTGGGGGAGGAGGAGTGGGGTGTCGGGTGGGGGGGGCGTTGGGTGGGGGGGATTGGGGATACGGAAAAAATTGCAAATAGGATTTTGAAAAGGGGATCCATAAAAGGAGGGGAGAAAGGAAAGGGAAAAGACGTAGCGCGGTTGGGTCGGGGGTGAGGAAGGCGTAGAGGGTGTGGAGGGGGTGGTAAGGCTGGAGGGGGGGAGGGTGTGGGAGGGGGGGGGGGGGGGTGGGGGTGTGTGGGTGGGGGGGTGTGTCGTAGGAGGGAGGGGGGGATGGTGGGGGGGATGAGGGGGGGGGGGGGGGGGGGGGGGGGGGGTTTGTAGAGGGGGAAAGAAGGGTGTGGGGGGGGTTGGGGGGGGGGGGGGTTTAAGCGGGTGAGATAGAGATGGGGCTAGGAGGGAGAAGGGCGAGAATAGAGAACGAATTAATGCGAGGAGCGTTGAGATATAGCAGCAGCTAAGAGTAAAAATAGACAAAGAGATAGCGAGAGTAGAGAGAAGAGAGAAGGCAGAGAGCAGACGCAAGAGGAGCGAGTAAGCGCCGAAGAAGACAAGGGAGAGAGAGCGAGCGGAGAGAGAAGACCGAAGGCCTGAGATGTAGAGCTGGAGAGACAACTACAACAACAGCTACAGAACAAAAACAAACTAACACACAAAACGCCCCCACAAAAACAGACAACAGATAGAGAGTAAGCGAGAGCATCGAGCGCTAGCTAGAGATCGCAAAGAGCGAGCGCGCACGGCTCTCTTTTTCTATCTCGCTCTCTCTCCCTTCTCTCTCTCTGTATTCCCTCTCCTCTCTCCACTTCTCCTCTCTCCTGTCTCTCTCACTCTCTTCCTCGTCTTCTCTCTCCCTCTTCTCTCGTCGACTTCCTCTCTCTCTGTCTCCTCCTCTCTCCTGTCTCTCGTACTCCGGTCTCATCGTCTAGTCCTCTCTCTCCCCTATCGTCTCCCTTCCTCTCTCTCTGTATCACTCTCTTCTGTCTCTCTCTCTGGCTCTCTATCTCTCTCATCTCCATCTCTCTCTTCTCCGTCTCTCGGTCTCTCTGTCTCGGCCCAATCTTCCTCATCTCTCATCTATCCATCATTCCTCTCTAATCTCTCCTAATCCGTCTCTCTTCTCTCGTCCTCATTGAGTCCCTCGCTATCGCCGTCTCTCTCGTCTCTCCTCTTTCTCTCCGTCTCTTCTATCTTCTCCTGTCTCGTTCATGTCTCTCTGCTCCTCTCTTCTCTCTCACTGTCAGTTCTATCTCGTGTCCCTCATCTCGTCTACTCTATCTCGCTACTCCATGTACTCTCTCTCCTCTCCTCTCTCTCTCGTCTCCTCTCTCTCTCTCCCTCTCTCTCGTCTTCTCTCTCTCTCTCTCTCTCTCTCTCTCACTCTCTCTCTCTTTCTCTCTCTCTCGGTCTCGTTCTCTCTCCCTCTCTCGCGGTCCTCTCTTGTCTCTCACCCTCTTCTCCTCTCTCTCTACTCTCCGCTACCCTCTCTCTCCATTCTAGCATAACTGTTGCTGGGAGGCAGGAACTCTGAGACTGGAAGCCGTCGGCATGTGACGGGCTGTGAATGGACAACGGGAGCATTTGTCTCTCTCTCTCTCTCTCTGTCTCTGTCTCTCTCTCTCTCTCTCTATGTATGTGTGTGTGTGTGTGTATGTAGAGACAGATAGAGAGACAGAACGTTATAAGGACCATACACAAACACATACACACACACAGACAGACACAGCAGAGAGACAAATTTAACAAGAGAGAGCGAAAGACAGCGAACAGACATACAGTAAAGAGAGAGAGAGAAAGAGAGAGGGAGAGAGAGAGAGAGAGAGAGAGAGAGAGAGAGAGAGAGAGAGAGAGAGAGAGAGAGAGAGAGAGAGAGAGAGAGAGAGAGAGAGAGAAAGAAAAGGAGAGAGAGAGAGAAAGAAAGAGAAAAAGAAAGAGAGAAAGAAAGAGAAAAAGAAAGAGAGAAAGAGAGATAGAGATAGAGACACAGAGACAGAGAGAGAGAGGCAGAGACAGAGAGAGACAGAGAGAGACAAAGAGAGAGAGAGAGAAGAGAGCGAACCCACGTAAAAACAAGCCCCCGCAAAAAAGAGCAAACAAACTCGGTGTCAGATGGCAAGCGATGTCACCCGCTCGGCGTACTGCAACTGCAAAAAAAAATCCCCGGAAATGCTTCTCTTCCTCTGATGCATATTAATCAAAGGACAATATCCCCTTTGGCAATTATCTCTTCTCGCACACTTCCGTCCTCGATGCCTCACTCGCTCGCAACATGTTCGCTACCATCCCCGTCTGATTATGCAATATGTTATCAGTCGTTCGGTTGCAATAAAAACAAAGAAGTTATATATCAAAGTTTCGCGTTAGGTACCTGCGTCTTGTGTACTATTATTATTTTTTTAAAGTTGAGTGATATATATATATTCTTTAGTTATTTGGTTGTGATAAAGACAAAAACCTAAGTTTGATGTGAATATATCACGTTTACTACAATCCTTGTTTAATTACGTAATGTGTTATAATTTCTTCGATTACAACAAAGGCGAGTGACTTCATTACCTTCTAACACGTGTGCGATAATCCTAGATAGATTGCGTAAATAGATAAACATCACATTATCCTTCGGTTAAAAAAACAAAAACAAAAGCATAACGGTCGAAGTTCGAATTTCGAAATAGTATCCTATGGCGCGTACCGTTATCTCAGTTAAAATCCGTAATACTTTATCAATTCTCCGGTTGCAGATAAAACAGACACCGGATTCTTGCACGAGCAACTTCAAACACGTGTACAGTAGTACTACCATCATCATCCTCGAAGCTCAATTGCGTAATAACACCACCTTCGGTCCTTCGGTTATAACAAAGACCATAACGGTTAGAACGCGTACTATTATCCCGGGTGAGTTACGCAATGCATATTCCTTCCTTCCTTTGAATTTGTTGCGAAGACAAAGAAAGATGCGCGCCTGGTTCTCACGCGGACTAACCTATGACGCAATCGTTCTTGCTCCCGACGCTAATAAACAAAGAGTTGATAATAGGTTATAATTCACGGTTGTTCGAATGTGTGTAATGGGAGGAAATTGTCGGGTCTTGAGAAGGGTGGGGGGTGGGTGGGGGGTAGGTGGGGGGGTGAAAGAGGAAAGATGTGGGTAGGGACGAGGGGGGAAAGATGGGAGGGAGGGAGGGAGGGAAGAGAGGGAGGGAGGAAAACTGTGGAAAAGGTAGGTAGGTAGGGGAGGGGGGAAGGAAGGAAGGAGGGAGGGAAGAGAGAGAGAGAGAGAGAGGGAGGGAGGGAGGGAGGAAAAATATGGAAAAGGTAGGTAGGTAGGGGAGGGGGTAAGGAAGGAAGGAGAGAAGGGGAGGGAGGGAGGGAGGGAGGGAGGAAAAATGTGGGTAGGGGAGGAAGGTGGAAAGGATAGAGGGGGAAGGAAGGAGGAAAGAGAAGCAAGAATGATGGGAAGAAGGGGAGGGAGGGAAGAAAGAGAGAGAGAGAGAGAGAGAGAGAGAGAGAGAGAGAGAGAGAGAGAGAGAGAGAGAGAGAGAGAGAGAGAGAGAGAAGAGAGGGAGAATTAAGATTAGGTAGAGAGAAAGAAATGTGGAGAGAGAGAGAGGAGAGGGAAAGAGAGATAGAGAGAATAGAAGAGAGAGAGAGAGAGAGAGAGAGAGAGAGAGAGGTAGAAAAGAGAGAAGAAGAGGAGGGAAGAGAGGGAGGGAGGTAGGAAAAATGTGGGAAGAGAGAGAGAGAGAGAGAGAGGAAGGGAGGAGAGAGGTGAGAAAGAATAAAGAAGGAGAAGAGGAAGGGGGTGGGAGGGGTGAGGAGGAGGAGGAGGAGGAGGAGGAGGAAAGGGGAAGGGATGTCAGCATAATTTGCAATGTTTGTTTAAAGATACGAGGAACATTAGCACTTTTTATAATTTCTTTTTTGGGATGACGTAATTTCTTTTTTTTCATTTCTTTTTTATTCAAGATGATGTAATTATTATTTTTTCATTTTTAAAAGATTTGAATGACGTAATATTCATTTTTTCTGTCGCGTGATTTTTATTGGTATATCAAGACTACGTAATCTATTTATATATAGTTGGTATGATTTGTTATTATTACTAATTGTGCCATTTTTCTTCTTCTTCTTCTGATTATCATAGTTATTATTATTACTGGCATTACTATCATTACTATTATTATCTTTAATAGTGGTTATCAATATCATGGTTGCTGTTGTTGTTTTTGATATTATTGTTGTTATTGGTATTATTAATATCCCTATCATTATTATTATCAATATCATTATTATCATATTTATTGTCTTCATTATTCTCCTTAATATTCTTACTATCATTATCAATACTATCATTGGAAAACAAAAAATGAGAGATAGATAAATGTGTAGATAGATAGATAGATAGATAGACATATAGATAGATAATTAGATAAATAGCACAGAGAGAGAGAGAGAAAGAGAGAGAGAGAGAGAGAGAGAGAGAGAGAGAGAGAGAGAGAGAGAGAGAGAGAGAGAGAGAGAGAGAGAGAGAGAGAGAGAGAGAGAAAGACTGAAAGACTGAGAGAAAGAGAAAGAGAGAGAGAGAGAGAGAGAGAGAGATCCAGAGAGAGAGAGAAAGAATGAAATCCAGAGAGAGAAAGCAAACTAGAGAGAAAGAAAGAGAAACAGATAAGTACAGGGGAATAAAGAGACAGACAGACAGAGAAGGGACGTGATCAGAACAAAGAAAGGAAGAACTTAGAAGCGAGTGCATAGATCGGAGACAATGATAAGGAGTAAAATTATTCCTTTTCGGAGCAAAATGACGGGAAGTGGGATTGGCAGGGGGGGGGGGGGGGTGGGCAGTGGGTGGGTGTGGGGGGGGGGGAGGAGGAGAGAGGCTGGAGGGAGAGGGAAGGGGGAAGAAGGGGAGAAAGATACAACCACAAAACACACAACTCCAAACAGAACCTACACACTACACACACACACACACACACGAACACACAACACACACACACACTCACCCACAAGTATATATATATATATATATATATATATAATATATATATATAAAAAATATATATATATATATATATTATACACACACAACACACACACACACACACACATATATATATATATTTAAGAGAGAGAGAGAAAACGAGAGATGAAGCGAGAGAGATAGAGAGCGGAGAGAGAGAGAGAGAGGAAGATAAAAAAAAAAAAAAAAATTTATATATATATATATATATATATATTTTTTTTATATTGTATGTAAAGAGAAAGAAGAGAAAGAGAGAGAAAGAGAGAGAGATAGAAAGAAAAAAAAAAGAAAGAGAGAGAGAGTAAAAGACAACAGTAATATTGATGATGATAATAATAACAAAGATAACAATAATAATGAAGATGACGATGATAATAGTAGTGATAATACTGATAAAGATAATGATGATAATGACAATGAAAATGATAAAGATGATGACAGAAATATCAATGATAATAATAATAACACTAGTGATAAATATAATGATCGTAATGATGATGATGATGATAATGATAATGATGATGATGATAACAACATTACTCACGATGATAGTGCTAATAATATGAGTAAATATGATATTCATTACAATAATGATAATAATAATGATAATAATGATGATAATGATTATAATAAGGATAATAAGGATGATAATGATGCCAATAATGATAATAATGATGATAATCATAATAATGATAACAATGATAATGATAATAAAAAAATAACAATAATGATAAAAAAA
>NW_028234440.1:19708331-19714556 GCF_977035675.1 Penaeus japonicus
AAAAATCCCCAAGAATAGGATAGTACCAAACATTATATCAACCAAGAAAACTAGACCAAAGAAAAAACCCGAAAAAAACTAAAAACAAAAAAAAAAAAAAAATAAAAAAAAAAAAAACAGAAAAAAAAATATCCAAGAATTACAAAACCCCAAAAAATACACAGACAAAAAATAAAAACATTCACCAAGAATCTCAAAGAAACAGAAAAAACAAGAAAAAGGTCAAAGAACAAAAAAAAAATCCAAAATAGAACAAAAAAAAAAATAAAAAAAAAAAAAAAAAAAAAAAAAAAATAGGAACCATAAATACACAACCACGAGAATAGTCCAAAGTAGAACAGAAAAAAAATCCAAGAATTAGACCAAAAATAGAACGACAAAAAAACAAGACCAAGAATAGCAAGAATAGTAATATCAAAGAAAAAAAACAAAAAAAAATCCAAGAATAGACCAAAAATACACCAAGAATAGTCAAAGAACAGAAAAAAAAATCCAAGAATAGACCAAAAATACACCAAAAATAAACCAAAAATACACCAAGAATAGTCAAAGAACAGAAAAAAATCCAAGAATAGACCAAAAATACACCAAGAATAGTCAAAGAACAGAAAAAAAAATCCAAGAATAGACCAAAAATAGACCAAAAATAGACCAAGAATAGTCAAAGAAAACAATAAGAAAAAAAAAAATCCAAAGAATAGGACCACAACAAAAAATACACCAAGAATAGTCAAAGAACAGAAAAAAAAAATCCAAGAATTAGAACCCAACTAAAAATAATAACAATACAAACCAAAAAATACAACGCAAAAATATACAAACCAAGAATAGTCAAAGAACAGGAAGAAAAAAAAATCCAAGAAATAGACCAAAAATTACACACCCAAGAATAAGTCAAAGAAACCAGAAAAAAAAAAAAAAAATCCAACAAATAGAAACAAAAAAATATAAACAAAAACAACAAAATACACACCAAAAATAAAAAACCAAAAATAATACATATCAAAAAAACACCAAGAAAAAATGTCAATAGAAACAAGAAAAAAAAAAAAAAAAATAAAAAATAAAAAAAAAAAATCCAAAGAATAGACCAAAATACATAAAAAAATACTAAAAAACAAAAAAAACCAAAAATAAAAATGTACACCAAAAATAACAAACAAACACCAAGAATAGTCAAAGAAAAACAGAAAAAAAAAATAAAAAAAAAAAAAAAAATAAAAAAAAAATCCAAGAATATTAGAAAAACCCGAAAAATAACACCAAAAATAAACCAAAAATTAATGACAATTTACAATTATATTAAAACAAAAATATAATAAAAATGTACAACCAACATATCAAAGAAAGAAAAAGGAAGGAACAGAAAAAAAAAAATCCAAGAATAGAGACCCAAAAAATACAACCAAGAAATAGTCAAAGACCAAGAAAAGAAAAAAAACAAAACCAAGAATAGACCAAAAATACACCAAGAATAGTCAAAGAACAGAAAAAAAAATCCAAGAATAGACCAAAAATAGACCAAAAATAGACCAAAAATACACCAAAAATAGTCAAAGAACAGAAAAAAAAATCCAAAAATAGACCAAAAATAAACCAAAAATAGACCAAAGAATAGTCAAAGAACAAAAAAAAAATCAAAGAATAGACCAAAAATAGACCAAAAATACACCAAGAATAGTCAAAGAACAGACAGAATAGTCAAAGAACAGAAAAAAAATCCAAGAATAGACCAAAATAAAAAAAGAATTGACCAAGAAAAGTCAAATAACAGACAAAGAACAATCAAAGAACAGAAAAAAAATCCAAGAATAGACCAAAAATAGACCAAAAATACTCCAAGAATAGTCAAAGAACAGATAAAAAAAATCAAAGAACAGAAAAAAAATCCAAGAATAGACAAATAATATACCAAAAATACACCAAGAATAGTCAAAGACTAAACAAAGAACAGTCCAAAGACAGACAAAGGACACACCTAAGAACAGAAGAACAGGGAAAGGAAATACGAAATGACCAAGAAGGAGGAAGAGGAGACAAAGGAAGGATATGAGGATGAGGAAGAAGGATAATTCATAGACGAAAAGGGGGCGTGGAAATGAGGGGGCGGGGTTAAATGGGTGGGAGGGAGGGAGGGGGGGGGGAAGGAGGGAGAGAGGGAGGAAGGGAAGGAGGGAGGGAGGGAAGGAGAGGGAGGGGGGAGAGGGTGGGTGGGAAAGAGAGAAGGAGGGAGGGAGGGAGAGAGGGAGGGAGGAGGGCGGGCTGGACTTGGAGGACGGGCGGGGAAGGAGGGGGGAAGGCGGGACAGGGAAGGAGGGCAGGAGACGAGAGAAGAGCAAGAGGGCGAGACAGCTAGAGAGAGAAGCGAAAGAGAGTATAGATCATGGATAGATAGATAGAAGATCGATAGAGAGAGAGAGAGAAAGAGAAAGAGAGAAAGAGAGAGAGAAAGAAAGAGAGAGAGAGAGAGAGAGAGAGAGAGAGAGAGAGAGAGAGAGAGAGAGAGAGTGGGGGTGGGGTGGGGGAGAGACGAGAAAGTGAGGGAGAAAGAGGAAAAGAGAGAATAAAGGCATGATACAAGGAAGGAGAGAGAGAGAGAGAGAGAGAGAGAGAGAGAGAGAGAGAGAGAGAGAGAGAGAGAGAGAGAGAGAGAGAGAGAGAGAGAGTTCAACACGAATGAATTATGTAAACAAAAACAACTGAAAAACGTGTCATAAGAAACAAAGGTAATAATTTTCTTCTTGCTTCGTTACCTATCTGTCAATTAGTGTTCAGTTATTTATTTCTTTATTTACTCCTTTTAATCCTCTCTCTCTTTCTCACTCATTCCTTCCTTCTCTCCCCCCAGTCTCTCTCTCTCTTTCCTCTTTCTTTCTTCTTTCTCTCTCCCTCATTCACTCTTTCTCACTCCCTTCTCTCTCTGTCTCTGTCTGTCTGTTTCTCTCTCTCTCTCTCTCTCTTTCTCTTCCTCTCTCTCTCTCTCTCTCTCTCTTTCTTTCTCTCTCTCTCTCTCCCTCACTCACTCTTTCTCACTCCTCCCTTCTCTCTCTCTCTCTCTCTCATTACAGACTCCCTTTCCTCACTTCATGCTCTAAACTCATACAGAAATGATAACACAGGACTCGTGTCAACAGCGAGGCATAGGTTGAACAGATTGTTTCTGAAGGATGTAACCACTAAAATATTGTGGGTACCATCACACATAAATCTAGAGGTTACGACATATGCTGATGCTCTTGATCTAGATCATACAGTCATAAGATACTATTGAGTGAAGACATTGGTGTAACAACCTGAGCGAGGTAAGTAAGAATCATAAAGAAAAAAGCTCTCCACTCAGGCGGAAACTGAGAGAAATGCTGAGCAAGCCACAAGCAGATCAATCCATTTCACCATATTGCTAATGTCCAAGACAAAGCATATTACGGCAGTACTAACAGAGTTTTACGAACAGCTTGATGTAGTGACCGCAAGGTTACGCTTGGCTATAACAAAATTACTGGTAGTATAGTTTTCAAACAATGGCTGGGGGGACGAATGCCAAGTTGCGCCGTCAGCCCTATTCACACACCCTTGAACCACAATGTACTGCTAGTTCCTCTAATGAAGAATTCGTGGAAAGGAATTGAACGTAAAACATTGTACAGTATTGCAAGAAAAAAAACATCCTTTATAGAGGACGGCATTTTATCAGATATATACGTAAACACAAAGACTTTGCTGCCTGTAATAGATAAAAATGCAAGCCCTCTCTAGAGTGAATACATGCACTACTTATGTTCTTATGTATAGCTTTGCCCTATCTTATTGATTGACAGGGTTCACAGTAATATCTGTTTTATACCAAACTATGTATGTCTCAAAACTAATATGAACCGTGTAGCAAAACATTTAGGTCATAGTTTTACCTATGCCTATTCTGTGTAAACAATGTATATAGTATGAATAACATATCAAAATCAATCGAATCAATCTCTCTCTCTATCTCTCATCTCATCCTCTCTCCACTCTCCTCTCTCCTCTCCTCTCTCTCCTCTCTCTCTCACTTTCCTCCCCTCTCCTCTCTCTCTCTCTCTCTCTCTCTCTCTCTCTCTCTCTCTCTTTCTCCCCCCCCCTCTTCTTTCTCATTCTCTCCCCTCTCTCTTTATTTCCTCTCTCTTTCCTCTCTCTATCTTTCTTTGAAGGGGGGGGGGGATTGAAGGGGGAAGGGGGGTTGCACATCTATTTTCTCTTGGCGGGGATAATCACCATGAGATATGATGCATCTATGATTATAAAGTGATGAATGGTGACTGGATTTGGCTGTGGTCTCACGGTCCGAATTTTTCACCTTCTCATGAAATGGTGATGATGGTGGTGGTGATGGTGGTGGTGGTGGTGGTGGTGAGATGGTGATGGTGATGGTGGTGGTGATGATGATGATGATGGAGATGATGATGATGATCAGGATGATGATGGAGATGATGATGATGATGATGATAATGATAATGATAATGATAATGATGATGATAGTGATAGCGATGATGATAATGATAACGAGAATAGTAATAATGATGGTAATGATCAATAAAATAACCAATAAAAAATGGAACTATATATAAAATGATAAACCAGATGGGAAGGAAGAAAACATGCGAAAAAAAAAAAATGTCCGTAGTTCAGCGCAAAATTTTCCATACAAAGTGCAGGTTAATTGAACAATGATTAGGAAGCGAAATCATGAACTGATAAAGGGGGGGGGGGGGGGGGGGGAGGGGGGGGGGGGGGGGCGGGTGGGTTGATATGATCACCTGTTGAAGGGTTCGGTGGGTTGGTAGGAGGGTTGGTTTTTGGTTGGGGGGGGGGAGGGTTAGGGTTAAGGTGGGTGGTGGGTTGGAATAAGGGAGGTTTTTGGGTGGTGGGTGTGAGGGTGGGTTTTTAGGCGGTGGGTTTTTGGGTGGTGGGTTTTTGGGTGGTGGGTTTGGGGAGGGGGGTTGAGGATGGGTTTTGAATGGTGGGTTGGAGTGTAGGTGTGAGGGGGGGGGGGGTTGAGGGGGGGTTTTTGGGTGGGGGGGTGGGGTGGGTTGTGGGGGGGGGGGGTTGGGGGTTTTGAGGGTTGGGTTTGAGGTTGAGAGTGGTGGGTTGGTGGGGTGGTAGTGGTGAAGGCTGTTGGAGGGGGTGAGGAGGGGGGTGAGGGGTGAGGGGGAGGGGGGGGGGTGAGGGTGGCGGGTTGGGGTGGGGTGGGGTTGTTGGGGGTGGTTTTTTTTTTTTTGGGGGGGGGGGGTTTTTGGGTGGTGGGTTTGGGGGAGGGGTGTAAGGGTGGGTTTGGGTGGGGGTGTGAGAGTGGGTTTTTAGGCGGTGGGTTTTTGGGAGGTGGGTTTTTGGGTGGTGGGTTGGGGTGGGGGTGTGAGGGTGGGTTTGGGGTGGTAGGTCAGAGTGGGTTTTTAGGCGGTGGGTTTTTGGGTGGTGGGTTAAGATAAGAAAGGGTGTATAGGTGGGTTTTTGGGTGGTGGGTCGGAGGGTAACTGGAAAGTGGGTAGTGGGTGACAGGGGGAGGGTATCGGATAATGAGTGTGGGTGTGTGAAGGCGGACTTCTAGATGATGGGTGTGGGTGGAGGTGTGAGGTGCGGGGGGTGGGGGGGAGTCGGGTGGGGAGAGGGTGGGGTGGGGGGGAGTTCGGGTAATGACTTGCTAGGGGAGGAGGGGGGGAGGGGAGTGAAGAGCAAGGGAGGAGTGAGGTTTTCTTCTTTTTCTTCTTCTTTCTCTTCATTTTCTTCTTCTTTCTTCTTCTTCTTCCTTGACTTCCTCTTCTTCTTCCTTGTCATCCTCTTCTTCTTCCTTGTCTACCTCTTCTTCTTCTTCTTCCTCTTCTCTCTCTTTCTCGTCTTCATCGTCTCCTTCTCCCTCCTCTTCGTCTTCTTTTTCCCATCCTTTCTCTTCCTCTTCGTCTTCTTCTTACTCACCTTCTCCTTACTCTTCTTCTTCTTCTTCTTCTTCCTTATCTTCCTCTTCGTCTTCTTATTCCTCCCCTTCTCCTTACTCTTCCTCTTCTTCTTCCTTATCATTCTCCCTCTTCCCTCTCTCCCTCTTCCCTCTGTTCGGATTACACAACCGTTTTTTTTTTTTTTTTTTTTGGGGGGGGAGGTGAGGGATAGGTAAGGGTGGATTATTAAGCACTGGGCGTGAAGGTGGAGGTGATGAGCGGGGATGGGGGGGATGGGTGGGGGGGGGGCGAGGGCGGGAGC
>NW_028234440.1:19714656-19717156 GCF_977035675.1 Penaeus japonicus
TAGGGGAAGAAAAATGCTAAAATGAAGATCAAATTCTAATCATAGGAAAGAAAGCATATAAAAGGATATATAAATTGCTATACCTAAATATAAATCAGTATCAATAATGTTGTCATTAGCATTAGAAAGAAAGAAAAAAAAAAAGAAAATTAAGAAAAATACAACAAAGATAATCTTATATACGTCAGCATGTCATTATCATTTGTAATTGTCTAGAATTAGTTTGTTAAAAAAATAAATAGACAAATGAAAATAAAAATAAAAGATAGAACATTAGATCAAAGAGAATGGTAAAAAACAAAAACGACAACATTAAGAAAGAATATAAGACACAAGAGAGAGAGAGAGAGAGAGAGAGAGAGAGAGAGAGAGAGAGAGAGAGAAAGAGAGAGAGAGAGAGAAGAAAGAGAGAGAGAGAGAGAAGGGAGAGAGAGAGGAGAGAGAGAGAAAGAGAGAGAGAGAGAGAGAAAAAAAGGTGGGATGAGGAAAAAATGAGAAGAAAGAGAGAGAAGAAGAAAAGAGATATGAGAGAGTGAGAGAGATGATTTTGAAGAGAGAGAGTGAGACAAAGATTGAGAAAGCGAGAAAAAATAGAAAGAGCAAAGAGATTGATAGAGTGAGAGGAGAGACAAAAAGAAAGAGAGAAACTAAAGAGTGAGACAAAGAGAATAGAGGCGGGAAAGAGAGAGAGAGAGAGAAATCAGAGGAGAGAAAGAGAGAGAGAAGACAAAGAAAAGAATCACGCGACGAGAGTTTAGAATCCCCGGCTAGCAGACGCGAGAGGATGGAGAGAGAGAGAGAGAGAGAGAGAAAGAGAAAGAGAGAAACAAAGAGAGAGAAAGAGAAAGAGAAAGAGAGAGAAAGAGAGAAAGAAAGAAAGAGACAAAGAGAAAGAGAGAGAGAGAGACAAAAAGAAAGAGAGAAAGAAAGAGAGAGACAAAGAGAAAGAGAGAAAGAGAGAGAGAGAGAGAAATCAGACGGAAGGAAACCACGAGAACCGAAGAGTGGAAAAGCATCACGCGACGAGTTATAGAATCCCCGGCTAGCAACAGCGAGGGAGAGAGAGAGAGAGAGAGTGAGAGAAAGAGAAAGAGAGAGAGAGAGAGAGTGAGCAAAAGAGCGAGGGAGGGTTACCCTTCCCCGTTAGCGTCCTCTGTAGCAGTGGGGGGTGTAAAGGATGAGGGTAACGGGGTGGGGGGGGGGGGGGGAAAAGGGGGATGGAGAACAGGGAGGGAGGGAGGGAGAGAGGACAGGGAGGGAGGACAGGGAGGGAAGGAGGGAGGGAGGACAGGGAGGGAGGGAGGACAGGGAGGGATGGAGAACAGGGAGGGAGGGAGAGGGAGGGAGGGAGGGAGGGAGGGAGGGAGGGATGATGAGGGCGCGTTGGGGGGAAAGGGGAGGACGGGAGAGGGGAGAGGGAAAGAGGAAGATAGAAGGGGAGGAGAGAGAGGGAGGAGAGAGGGGGAGGGAAAAGAGAAAGAGGAAAGGATAGAGGGAGAAGGGAATGGAGAAAGAGAATATATGGAAGGACAGGAAAAAAAGGATGAGGAGGGGATAGAGGAAGGAGAAGGAGGAGGAGGAGGAGGAGGAGGAGGAGGAAGGAGGGCGGGGAGGAGAGGAGACGAGGAGGGAGAAAATGGAGAGAAGGAAAGGGGAAGAGAAGAAGGGAGGGAAAGAAGAGGAGAAAGGGTAATAAAAGAAGTGGAAAAGAGAGGGAAAAGGAAAGAAGAAGAGGGAAAGTGAAGGAGGAAGAGGGAGGACGGGAAGGAGGAAGAGGGGAAAGAAAGGAGGAAGGGGGGAAAGGAAGAAGGAAGTGAAGTAGGGAGAGAAAGAGGGCAAGAATGAAGTAAGAGGTAAGAGAGAGAAAGGGAAAAGAAAAAGGGAAATGGCGGTCGAGAGGAAGGGGAAGAGGAGGGGAGGGAGGAAGGAAGAGGAAGAGGAGGAGAAAAGGAGGGGAGAGAGCGAGGACGAGGAGGGGAGGGAGGAAGAGGATGGAGGTAGGAAGAGAAGGGGAGAAAGGGAGGAAGGGGAGGGGAGGGAGGAATAGAAGGGGAGGGAGGGAGGATGAGAGAGAGGAGGGAAGAGAAGAAGAGGAGAACAAGGATGAAGGAAGAGGAGGAGAGAGAAGGAGGAAGATGAAGGGAGAGTGGAAGGAATAGGAGGAGAGAGAGGAGGAGGAGGGGAGAGAGGGAGGAAGAGGAGGGGAGAGAGAGGGAGGAGAGGAGGGAGGAAGGAAGAGATGGAAGTGGGGAGGATGACACCTAGGAAGGGGTAGAGACGGGGGGGGGGAGAGTAGGAACACGGAGTAAGGGTCTCGAGTAGGAACAAGAAGAAGGGGGAAGAGGGGCATAAAAGGAAGGAGTAGGGAAGAGCAGGAAGGGGGGAGAGGGAGGGAGAGATAAAGGAAGGAGTAGGGGAGAGCTGGAGAAGGGGGTAGGAGGGGTCACGAGGGGATAGACTGAGGGGGGAGAGGGAGAGGGGGGGGTTGTGGAGACATGTT
>NW_028234440.1:19722156-19730190 GCF_977035675.1 Penaeus japonicus
ACTCATAACAAAAAAAATAATAATAAATAAAAAAATAAAAAATAAAAATAAAATAAAAAATAATAATAAAAAATAAAAATAAAATAAAAAATAAAAATAAAATAAAAAATAATAATAAAAAATAAAAATACAATAAAAAAATAATAATTAAAAACAAATAATAATGATAAAAAAAACACACAATAACAAAGCAGTATGACAAAGTAATAATGATGACTTCATTAAACAAGACACAACAAAAAGAAATCATAGCAAAGTGTCAGCCCAACTATTCATCAACACCTCGACCAGAATGGGACATGGTAAGCACATGGTAAACTACCACACGACCATTCGCTGACCGGAACATTACAACATAGTTAGGAAATGGGAAGCCTCTGAGAATTCGTGGTATGTAGGGGTAGCCAGCCTTTTTTAGCCCCGCGGTCGCTGGCAATGTGGTTATTGTTTGTCTTTCTCTCGCCTTCTCTTTCTCTTTCTTTTTATATTTTTTTCTCACTCTCGATCTCTCTCTCTCTCTCCTCTTCCTCTTTCGGTCTCTCTCCCCTTTCCCATATTTGTTCATATCTCTTTCTTCTCTCTAATTTCTTCATATATATTTCTTCTCTCTACCCCCCCCCCCTCTCTCTCTCTCTTTCTCTCCCCCTCTCTCTCTCCCTCTCTTCATGTCTCTCATTTTGTCTTAATTACTGTCTCATTTATCTGAATACCGGTACTCACAGTAGTTAGTAAAAAGGGGACGAGTATTGCAAGGGGGAGGGGGGGGGGGAGCTATGCGTGTAGACCCCTTTTATCTAGATTAATTTTCCTCCGGACCTTCGGTTGAAATGTCTGTCTACTCAGCAAGTCAACTGTTTTAACTAAGAACTTACACGCTAACTCAATTTCTTTTCTCATTTCAAAGCCATCTGCCATTGAGGACGTAATCAAAATAAATGGAAGCATTAAAAAGAATTTAAAAAGTTTTTCTTGTCGTAAGTGATTATATATATATATATATATATATATATATATATATATATATATTTATATATATACACACATATATATATATATATATATATATATATATATATATATATATATATATATATATATATATATATATGTATATGTATGTATAATTTGAACTTACCTCACGTACCCCCGATATTACCTTAAACTTATTTTAAGAAAAAAATATGTATCACCTTGTCTCCAGTACCCATAACTTATCTTTATTTTTTCTTAAAAGGACCCTAAAAAACTCCTTTAACTTTGCATCTACTAAATCAAACTTGCTAAGAATGATCTTTTAATAAAAAAAAAAAACTTTTTTAGTAATAATATCGAACACCTAACTAAAACATTCGGAATTTGGAAAATTATCGTTTAAATTACGATGTTATTTACCTCTCTCGTTCTTTTCTTGGCCTATTCTTTTTTCCTCTTCTTAACTTAATGGTTTTCATCTTACAGCGTTTAAGAAGCCATTATTTCTACCTTACACTGATCCCTTCGAATGAAAGGAGATTTCTGAACAATTTTCACAAAAAAGAAAACGAGGGTAGTGTGGCCGAGTCAGAGAGACCTGGCATAATACCTTTTGGCCTGTTTGGGATTACTCCTTCACATACCTGCAGAGTCTGAGGTAAACCTAAGCATGGAATTCCACTGGGCTTTCCCCCCACCTCTTTTTTTTTTTCAAAATCCCTAAGGTCTTTCATTTTGTCAAAGGAATTTTAAAGAATACTTTAACCCGCTTCGTCTCGTTCTTAAGTCCCTCACTCCTTCCTTCCCGCCATTTTTTTTTTCCTCTAGACACGTCATTACGGACTAAATAGGCGGTCGGAGTTGCCGTGGTAACATTGGTCATGTTATTTACTTACTTATATATGTTATTTACACGTTGGTGATGCTGCTTATGTACCCAATGCTCTGAAAATAATGTTACCTTTTATACAAATGATAAGAAATGGAGAATTATCAGATTATTGGGTTAAATCTGGATAAGATCGTTGATTTAATACGTACAATAACATGAATTAATTTGGATATTCCAGTGTTCTTATTCATTAACTAAGTACAGAATAAGAACATTATGTATCTCATTGCAAAATACACGAATTACGTCCAACATGCATTTGAATATTCACAGATGACCTGCCCCCCCCCCCCATTCCACCCCCCCTAAAAATCGAAATATGAATAAATGCAAAAAGTAACCGACAAAATGCAGTGTCAGCTGAGAGAGCAATCAACTGACTCTTAATCATCACAAATGCACAAGAAAGAAGAAAGGAAAAGGAAAAAGAATGAGAAAACGACTCCAAAATTTGGCTCGGTGCAAAAAGTACTTGACGTAATGCAACAATTCAGTCTTACGTGTCTTACTCCAGATGGAAGGGTCATTCGTCCTGACATTCGCTGCAATTGCATGATTGCACTGCACTCGGAATAAACGCACCATATTAATGACAACGACCGTGTTATGGCCAGACACGAAAACAGGAGCTGACGTCACTCTGCGAGAACACAACGTACGATCAATATATACTGGAGAAGAGACGCGCGAACACACAAGCAAACACGCACACACACAGGCACACACATACACACACACACACACACGCAAGCAAACACGCACAAACACACACACACACACAAGCAAACACACACCCACACACACGCACACACACACACACACACGCACACACACACATTTTATAGAAAATATGCATCACAAAAATCAGCGACAAAGTAAACAACCTCCACCCTCCCCTAAAAAAACAAAAAAAAGGGGAAACAAAGTGTATATGTCTCTCTCTCTCTCTCTCTCTCTCTATATATATATATATATATATATATAGATAGATAGATATGTATATATATATCTATATATCTATATATATATATATACCAGTACAGTGCCGAGAGAAAACCATATCAACAAGCAGCATAATAAACAGAAAAATCGGACGCGAATGGACACTAAATCGAAAACAGATATGCCACATATATCACTTTCCATATTGCACAAGCCCTTGCAATAGGTACGAATCTCTTGATATTCGTTGCATCCTTTGAGATCGTACAAAAGAAGGACTTCTATTAACCGGATGTTTACGTGTTTACGACTTAACTCTCAGGTTGCGAATATTTTCCTGCAGCGATGAACGATTAATAATATATTTCCTCGTATTTGAAATGCAGTTGCGCTGAGTATGTACACACACACACACACACACACACACACGCACACACACACACACACACACACACACACACACACACATATATATATATATATATATATATATATATATATATATATATATATATATATATATATATATAAAAGAGTGGTTGTTGAAATAAAGTCGCATCAATAATAATGATAATAGGATTATATACGAGGCAGGTATTACCACGCGCTGACTGATCTAATTTTAGCTCCGAGATACGACATCCGTTTCACTCCCTACCCTACCCCTACCCACCATACCCTCCCGGACAAATTACTGAACATTCTTCCCCTACCCTCTGGTCCCCCCCTCCCCCCACTTCCTCTCCCTCTCCCTATCTTTCCTCCTACTCTCTGCTCCCTCTTTCTCTTTCTTCTCCTGCTCTCCTCTATATCCTTCGCCTTCCTGTTCTCATCTTCTCTTCCCTCTCTCCCTCTCTCTCTCTCTCAATTTCCATCCCTCTCCCTTTCCCTCTTTCCTCCCTCCCTCCCATTTTCACCCTCTCTTAATTCTCTACTCCCTCATCCTATCATCATTTCCTCCCTCCTTCCCTCTCTCTCTCTAAATATCCATCCCCTATCCCTTTCCCCACCCATCCCTCCCCCATTTTTCCCCTCCTTCTCCCTCCCTCATCCCTCTTCCTATCCCTCCCTCCCTACCTTCTCCCTCTCCTTCACCATCCCTCTTCTTCTCCCTCCCTCCCATTTTCCCCCTCCTCCCTCCCTCCCATCTTTCCCCTCCTTCTCCCTCCCTCATCCCTCTTCCTATCCCTCTTCCTATCCCTCCCTCCCTACCTTCTCCCTCTCCTTCACCATCCCTCCTCTCCTCCCTCCCTCCCATCTTTCCCCTCCTTCTCCCTCCCTCATCCCTCTCCCTATCCCCCGCCCTCCCTCCCTCCCTCCCCCCTCCACCCCCTCCACTCGCCTTATCCCACGTAAGGGTCAATGACCTCGCATGCTGTCTAAGCGGCTGCTGTCTGTCCTACTACCCCTGTCGTGTTGTGTGTCTCGCTGACTGGATGGTCTGTGTGTTGATATAGGTGGATGGGCGGCGTGCTGGGAGAGGGAGAGGGGAGGGGGGATGGGGGAGGGAGGGGGGAAGAGGGGGTGTGAGGGGGGAAGAGGGGGTGAAAGTGAGAGGGGATGGGATGGGGTGGGGTGGGAAAGGGGGGTGAAAGCGAGAGGGGATGTGAGGGGGGGAAAGGGGGTGAAAGCAAGATGGGATGGGAGGGGGGAAAGGGGGTGAAAGCAAGATGGGATGGGAGGGGGGAAAGAGGGGGTGAAAGCAAGATGGGAGGGGAGGGGGGGAAGAGGGGGTAAAAACAAGAGGAGATAGGAAGCGAGGAAAGGATGAAAGGGGGTAGGAGTGAGGGAAATGGGTGAGAGAAAGAAGGGATGGGAAGGGGAGAAGGATAGAAGGAGAATGTGGGGAGAAGGGGGAGGAGTGGATGAAAGGGGAGGAGGGGAGAAGGGAAGAAGGAGGGAGGGGATGGTTGATGAGAAAGACTGAGAGAGGATATGAAGTAGATATCCTATTAAAACATGAAGTTATTTATAGGCACCGTTCTGTGCAATAGTGTGCACATTGCAATATCAAAGCAGACATCATCACACTGGCCAAAGTTGCCCTTTTATGATGATGACTGAATCTGCTTACGTATTGTTTTAATCGGTTTCTAAAAGCAGAGAGAGAGAGAGAGCACGTGTTTCTTATTTGAGAAGGGAGGGAGGGGATGGAGGGAGGGGAGGGATGGAGGGATGGGAAGGGGAGCGGAGGAAGGGAGGGGAAGGGGAATGGGAGGGAGGGGAAGGGAAGGAGGGAGGGAGGGAAGGAAGGGAGGGAGGGAGGCAGGGAGGGGAAGGGGAGAAAGAGAGGGAAGGGAAGGGGAGGAAGGAGGGAGGGAGGGAGGGGAAGGGGACGAAGGGAGTGGGAGGAAGGAAGGAAGGGAGGGGAAGGGGACGAAGGGAGTGGGAGGAAGGAAGGGAGGGAGGGGAAGGGGAAGGGGAAGGGGGCGAAGGAGGGAGGGATGGGAAGGGGAGGGAGGGAGGGGAAGGGGAAGGGGAGGATGGGACGGAGGGAGAGAGGGAAGGGAAGGGGACGAAGGGAGGGGGTATGAGGGGAGGGAGGTGAAGGCCGAGAAAGGGATGAATAGAAAGGGAGAAGGAGAGTTGGCAGGTACGAAGGAGGGTTGAGAAGGGGGGGGGATGAGGAGGAGGGGGAAGAAGAGAAGAAGTGGGAATAAAGGGAGTGGAAGGGGAATGAGGAGGATGGGGTAGAAGTGAGAATAAAGGGAGTGGAAAGGGACTGAGGAGAAGGGGGAAGAAGGGAGAATAAAGGGAATGGAAAGGGACTGAGGAGGAGGGGGAAGAAGTGAGAATAAAGGGAGTGGAAGGGGAATGAGGAGGAGGGGGAAGAAGGGAAAATAAAGGGAATGGAAGGGGAATAAGGGAGAGTGGGGGAAGGTGGAAATAGGAAGGGGGGCGGTGTAGGCGAGAAGAAATACGGAGGGGGAAAAGGGAAAAGGGAGAAGGGAGGGGGGAAACTGAGGAGGAGAGAGAGGGAATCAGGATGAGGATAATGATGATGATGATAATGATGATGATAATGATGATGATGATGATAATGATGATGATGATGATGATGATAATGATGACAATGATGAATGATGATAATAATGTGATGATTATAATGATGATGTGATGATTATAATGATAATGATAATGATGATAATGATAATAATAGTAATACTAATGATAATAATTATATTAAGAGAAACAATGACAGCTTTAATTTTCGGTTCTAAACAGCATAAGTCAAACAAGGTAATGGAGGCTTGCCAACTTGAATAATGATACTGATAATGATGATAATAACAATGATAATGATGAAAATAAAAGTAACAATAATAACAAATATAAAAATGATGATAATGACCATGATAACAATTATAACAATAATCATAACAATACTAATAGTAATTATAACAAGGAAAATATATAAATAACTACATAAAGATAACAATAATAAAAGGGAAAAAAATAAATTGATAAGTCAAAACGAATTGTCAAATGAATCAATATTACAGATTTTTATAATTTACATAACCTTTGTGTGTCCCCGCTGCACTCATCCGTTTTAACGTATATTTTCATAAACCGCTGAGGGTGCCTATGAGCTGCCTTCCGCTTTAATATAATTTTTAAAAAACAAAATTTAATATAATATAGTTTTGATATAATTTAATATAATAAGTGCATATAGGCCGGGCGAAGGGACGTCTTCGCAAATCTTTCTGAACTGAATTGGGTGCCTGTCGACGAATTTCTGAAATGACCAAAATAGGAAAAGAGAGAGAAGTCGAGGAAAAAATATGGATTTAATGACTTGACTTGATTGATACATGGAAAATAATCATCAGTATTAGATCAAATCATCAAAAGAAGATGATATACATACATACATACATACACACACACACATATAGATAGATAGATATGAGAAAAAAAATCAAACATGATTAAGTTACTTAAAACGCAGATTGAAAGTTGAAGAAATGCCAAATTGTCCAGACTAAAATATCCTCAAAATCTTAACCAAAACCAGAAAACACACGAATCAGAATTAAAAAGCGTACCACGCTGTCGAGAATAATACAACTTTAAAAACCACTAAAAAAAATGAAGCACGAATTTAGAAAGGAAAAAATAAAAAGAGAAAGCACGAATTTAGAAAGAAAAAAGAGAAAAAAAACAACACTGAATCGATCTCACAAAGACTTCAAAACCTAAAAACTACCAATAGACGAAAAAAAACAAAAAACAAAAAAAAACACATTAAAAACAAACTCCTAAACTAAAAACCCATTGAGAAAAGTGCAAAAACATCCCCGTCTCCCCATTTACGAGACAATAGTATTACACATCACCTTAACGACTTTCCAATGGTTATCAGATTCCCCCCAGTGTGTGATAATGGACCGGAATGGAGAGGCTTTCGCTCGTTATACTCATGAGAAAAGCCATGGGAATCCTGAACACACACGCGGGAAGGAAAGGGAAGGGTCATGTTTTGAGTTTTTTTGTGTTTTTTTGGAGGGGGGGGTGAGGGGGGAGGGAGAGGGGAGGGAGGGGTTGAGAGAATGCATGAGTGTTTTTCGTGTTTTTTTTTTTTTTAATTTTCGAGGTGTTTTGCCTGACTTTTTTTTTTTTTTTTAATTCTTGCTTACCAAAATTTACTTGAAATTCTTGAAGTTTCGAGTAGGGGATTCTCTTTGCTTACTGTTTTATTGTGTTTCGGAATTCTTCAAAATTTCAGATACATGAGGAATTTTCCTGGGCGTTGAAGATAAGGGAATTGCATGAATATTAGAAAAAAAGTAAAAATATTGAAGACTTGTAATAGTTAAGACGTAGAGATCGCTTGAGTGAGGGGGAGGGGGGAGAGAGAAATAGGTTAGTCTTTTTAAGTAACTGTTAAGACCATCTCCCACCTCCTTTCCTCCCTCGTTCACTCTACCTAACCCCCCCCCCCCACAGCTCTCTCTCTTTCCCTACATCACCCTCCTTCTCATCATTCACCCCCCCCTTTCTCTCTCTCTCTCAAACCCCTCCCTCCCTCTCTCTCCCTACACCCCCTCCCTACCTCTCTTCCTCCCCGTGCTTACCTTCCCTCCAAAACAAAACTTCCTCTCTCTCTCTCCCTCTTTCTCCTTTCTGCCTTCCTACCCTTCCTCCCTCCTTATCTTTCTTTCTCTCTCTCTCTCTCTCTCTCCCTGCATCCCCAACCTCCCTCTTGTCCTTCACCTCCTTAC
>NW_028234440.1:19730290-19735290 GCF_977035675.1 Penaeus japonicus
AGATAGATAGAGAAAGAAAGATTAAGAGGGAAACAGAGAGACACACACACACACACACACACAGAGAGAGAGAGAGAGAGAGAGAGAGAGAGAGAGAGAGAGAGAGAGAGAGAGACTGGGTAGGGGAGGAAAGAAAGAGATATAAAGATTGGCCGATAGATTATTATCATCACCATTATTATCATTACTAGTATAATTATCGTTTTTAATTTTCATTATTACTCTTGTCATCATTATCATCATTATCATCTTCTTTCTTATAATTGTTATCATCATTATTATTACTATTGTTTTTTATCATGAACCTTATCACTATTTTCATCATTACTAACATTATTATCATTATTATTTTTGTCACTATTAGAACAACTCTATCATTATCGTTATAATTACTATTATTGTTATCATTGTCATCATCAGTATTATTGTTATCATCATCTTATCACTATCATTTTGTTATCATTATTGTTACTGCTATTGTTATCATGATTATAATCATTATCTTTATTATCATCAGTGATATCATTATTAGCCTTTATAATATCATTATCATTAGTGTTATTATGATTATCCTCATTATCATCATTGTTATATTATTATCGTTATTTTTTCGTTATCATTATCCTTAATATTATTATCATTATCATTATTATTAGCATCATCATCTTCATCATTATCATCATCATCATCATCATCATTATAATCATTACCATTATTACTATTATCATTATCATCATTAATGATAATGGTTATAATGATAAAAATGATAATTACGATAATGATAAAGCTGATTATAGACGGATGACATGAATCCATCTATGAGACATTTCCTAATTAAGAACATTTAATTGATAAAAAAAAAAAAAAATCATTTTAGCTCACTTGACTGACTCGAAAATTAACATACGAATTAGATCAGTATAACCATGATATTGATATTAATATTCCGAATGAGAAATAAGTATCTTCTTGATATAGAAAATGCCATTTGCCTCCCCCCCTCCTCTTTCACCCCCCCCTCCCCTCCCTCGCTTGCCAGCAAAAATGCGTTATTAAATACCCCCCCTTCCCCCACCCCCTCTAATCCCGACTAAAACACGTAATTAATCACACTTTCTCTTCATCTCCCACAAAAACATGTTGTAAGTAACATAAGTAACCCCCCCCCTACCCATACGTAACACCCCCCACCCCCTCCACCCCCTAACAAAATACGTAATTAATAACACACCTTTCCACCCTCACAAAGAAAACGTTATTAATAACACGCTCGCTCCACCTCCATCAAAAATCACGTTATCAACAGCACTACCCCCCCCCTCCTCCACTCTTAACAAAATACGTTATTAATAACATCCCTCCACTAAAAAAAAACATGTCATTAATAACATGCCTCCACTAAAAAAAAAAACACGTTATTGATAACATCCCTCCAACAAAAACACGTTATTAATAACATCCCCCCAACAAAAACACGTTATTAATAACATCCCCCAACAAAAACACGTTATTAATAACATCCCCCCAACAAAAACACATTATTGATAACATCCCCCAACAAAAACACGTTATTAATAACATCCCCAAACAAATACACGTTATTAATAACATCCCCAAACAAATACACGTTATTAATAACATCCCCCCAACAAAAAACACGTTATTAATAACATCCCCCAACAAAAACACGTTATTAATAACATCCCCAAACAAATACACGTTATCAATAACATCCCCAAACAAATACACGTTATTAATAATATCCCTCAACAAAAACACGTCATTGATAACATCCCCCAACAAAAACACGTTATTGATTGTATCCCTCCAACAAAAACACGTTATTAATAACATCCCCCAACAAAAACACGTTATTAATAACATCCCCCCAAACAAAAACACGTTATTAATAACATCCCCCAACAAAAACACGTCATTGATAGCATCCCTCCCCCCCCCCACCCCAACAAAAACACGCTGTCAGTAGCATAGCCTCTCTACCCCTAACAAAAACACGTTATGAATAACGCTCTCCCTTCATTCACCACAAAAACATGTTATTAATAACAGTCTCGCCTCTTCATCTCTGATAAAAACACGCTATTTATTAACCCCCACCCCCCCTCTTACCCCCCTAAAAATAAAACGCGTAATTAATAACACTCCACCTCCCACAAAAACGCGTTATTACTGGTTATTAATACACGCCTTAAAAAATAAATAAATAAATAAATAAATAAAAAACTTGATGGTGATATCCTCCCTTCCTTCCCTCTAAAAACACATTATTAATTAATAACATCACCAACAAAAACGCCTTATTAAGATATCTTCCCTCATAAACACGTTATTAATAACGCTCTCCCTTCATCTCCCACGAACACACGTTTCAACAACATCCATCCTGTCTATCCTAACAAAATACGTTATCAAATACACCCCTCCCCCCCACCCTCCTCCACCTTCAACAAAAACACTTTTGAATAACATCCCCCCCCCCCCCCCCCCCCCCCCACTTTCCACCTTCAACAAAACGCGTTATTAATAACACCCACCTCATCCACCCCAAGAACACACCTACTACTCCACCCTCACAAAATACGTTATCATTACCCCCCCCCCACCCTCCACCCCCAAATCACGTTATTAATATCAACCCCTCCCCCCACCCTCCACCCCCAAAGCACGTTATTAATAGCACCCCCCCCCCTCCGCCTCCAACAAAAACAAGCGACCGCCAGCTGATCTCAACAACAAAAAAACAAGTAATTGATAGCACCCTCTTACCCCCCCCCCCTTCTCGCTACACCCCCAACAAAAGCACGTTATCAATAACATCATATGTTTTTTATAAGCTCCCCCCGCCCCCCTCCCCCCCAAAAAAAAAATTCCTATTTGAGTGAGAATTAAGATGATAACGATAATAATATTAATGATGATGATGATGATGATGATCTTGATAATGATAATGATGATCTTGATAATGATAATAATGATGATAGTAGTAGTAGTATTGATAATGATAATGATGATGATAATAGTAATAAAAATAATGAACATTATGATAATAACAATAATAATGATAACAATAATTTTAATGACAATGATAATGATAACAATAATTTTAAGGACAATGACAATGATAACAACAGTACTGATAATAAAGATAATAACAGCAATAATGAAAACCATAACACCAATGATGACAGTATAACAACAACAACAACACCAACACCAATAACAACAAACAAAACAAAACAAAACAGACAGACATACAGAAATCAGATCGCAAAACGAAACCCGCGAGCACCTTCCCGATCCGACGTCGCAAGGTGAGAGGCAGACAGGCAGGCAGGCAGGCACAGGCACAGGCCACAGCATCCCCGTCCTCTCCTCTCCTCGCCGAAGCATCCAATCAGCTGACGGGAGATGACCTTGCCTCGCGATCGCAGTGGAAAGCCTGACTCACCGCCGCATTGCTCCGTCTGAGGGCACTGGGTCAATGACCTTACTGCCGTATTCCCCGTGACAGGTGAGTGTCCGTAGGTCGTCCGTAGGGGGTCCGTAGGGGGTCTGTAGGGGGTCTGTAGGTCGTCCGTAGGTGATGTAGGACATAGGTGCGTGAGGGCGGTCCGTACGTGGTCCGTACGTGGTTCGTAGGTGGTTCGTAGGTGGTTCGTAGGTGCCGGAGGACATAGGTGCGTGAGGGCGGTCCGTACGTGGTCCGTAGGTGGTTCGTAGGTGGTTCGTAGGTGGTTCGTAGGTGCCGGAGGAAGGACCATAGAGGACATTTTAGGTATTGTTTTTTGTTGATTGTTTGTTTGTTGCAGGCTTGTAATTTTTTTTGCATTTTTTTGCTGTATGATTGCCGTGCGTGAGGGCCAGACGTGGGTATTGGGTGCCGTGTCTTCCTTGCCGACTCTCATTCATCTGTGCCCTCTCGCTCTCGCTCTCTCTCTCTCTCTCTCTCTCTCTCTATCTTTTGCTCTTCTTCTCATTCTCTCTCCTTCTATCCCTCTATCTCTCGCTCTCTCTCGCTCTCGCTCTCTCTCATCTCTCTCGCTCTCTCTCTCTCTCTTCGGAGGGGACTGGGTCATCGGCCTCCCTGCTCGCTCGCTCACTTAAGTCTCTCTCTCTCGACACCACGTGCTCGTGCCTCGTGCCTGTCGAAGGGGTGTGGGGGGAGGGGGGGAAGGAAGGAGAGAGAGAGAGAGAGGGGGGGAGAGGGAGAGGGAGGGGGAGGGGGGCAAAGCGAAGGGTGTCACAGGCGTGCATGACAACCCTCGCAACAGGAGTTACGTTCGGATATCCGGAGAGGCGCTGCCAGGCACACCTCCACGTGTGTCTGCTGGTCGATGAACCGCGCACCACCCCCGGCGCAGCGCCTCGCCCTCGCTCCCACACGGCGATACTGTGCCACGAAACTCCACGATTCATTCGTAAAGGCAAAACAAAACGTCGGGAACTTACCATAACCCCCCCCCCCTCCGTAAAAGCACATAGCTTGCGTTTGCTCTCGGGGAGGGATGGGGGGCGCGAGGGGGAGGGGGATGGGGGGGGAGAGAGAGAGAGGGAGGGTGGGAGGGGTTAGGGGGTGGGGGGAGGAGGGACTGGGTCAACGAACTCCAGTATAGTACGAAACATTGCAAACGTCGTTTGTCATTTGATTAATTTGCGTGCATGTGTGTGTGTGTGTGCGTGTGTACGTAGGCCATGTTGCTGAGTTACATCGACTACCTGGAGGTCAGTCGGTTTCGAATTTTTGTCGACTTTATTTACAAATCTCGGCGCGTTCGGAGTGCTTGAGCCCGAAAGCAAAGTCTCGGGGTCAACGAACTCACACAGGATTTGCAATTGTTCTTTCTATTATCGCTATTTACTCGATCTCTTCAATGACATTATCATTTTTATGTGTTTAATATCAACCTGCAATGTTATAAGATCAAGTTCGACGTATATGTGAAGTGTTTAGCCCCTTTTTCTTATTCTCTGAGAAGGCG
>NW_028234440.1:19750290-19759573 GCF_977035675.1 Penaeus japonicus
AAAGAAATAAGCATATCCTATAAAAAAAGAAGAAAAAATTCAAACTAATATACATATAACACCATCCAAAAACAAACAAACACACACACACACACCGAACAGCTAACTCCCCCCCCCCTCCCCACCCCCCCATTTCATAAACATAAAACGTTCCCGACTTCAAAAGCAGATTTCAAGAACGACATTGAACTGCATTTTTTGCAATAATTCGCAAGGATCAATGAGTAAATACTACATGCACATGATAGCTTGCACGTGCACATGCAGACCAAAGCGTTCTCGTATGCACCTTTCAGTGAGAGAAAGTTTTTTTTCTCTGTTTATGGAAGGGAAAATGGAGAATATAGGTTACGTTATCCACCGTTTGTCATTACATTAGGTAAGGGGAAGAGAGAGAGTGAGCGAGATGAAGGGGAGGGATAGAGAAAGAGATTGAGAGGGAGGGGAGGGAGAGAGAGAGTGTGCGAGAGAGAGGGAAGGAGAAGAGAGAGTGTGAGCGAGAAGGAGGGGAGGGGAAGAGAGAGTGTGAGCGAGAGGGAGGGGAAGAGAAAGAGAGTGAGCGAGAGGAAGGGAAGGGAGAGAGAGAGTGTGTGAGCGAGAAGGAGGGGAGGGGATGGGAAAGAGAGTGGGCGAGAGGGAGAGGAGGGGAAGAGAAAGAGAGTGAGCGAGAGGGAGGGGAGGGGAAGAGAAAGAGAGTGAGCGAGAGGGAGGGGAAGGGAAGAGAGAGTGAGCGAGAGGGAGGGGAGGGAAGGAGAGAGAGAGCGAGAGGGAGGGGAGGGGAAGGGAAAGAGAGAGAGCGAGAGGGAGGGGAGGGGAAGGGAAAGAGAGAGAGCGAGAGGGAGGGGAGGGGAAGGGAAAGAGAGAGAGCGAGAGGGAGGGGAGGGAAGGGCTGTCACCTTCCAGCCTTAACACACCACCCTAGACTATTATCCCTCCCCACACCTCACAGACTTACACACCTTCCACACAACCAATGTGTCGTATTGAGTTAAAGAGAGAGAGCGAGAGGGAGGGGAGGGGAAGAGAAAGAGAATGAGCGAGAGGGAGGGGAGGGGAAGGGAAAGAGAGAGAGCGAGAGGGAGGGGAGGGAAGAGAAAGAGAGTGAGCGAGAGGGAGGGGAGGGGAAGAGAAAGAGAGTGGGCGAGAAGGAGAGGAGGGGAAGAGAAAGAGAGTGAGCGGGAGGGAGGGGAGGGAGAGAGAGAGAAGGAGCGAGAGGGAGGGGAGGAGAAGAGAAAGAGAGTGGGCGAGAGGAAGGGAAGGGAGAGAGAAAGAGAGTGGGCGAGAGGAAGGGGAGGGGAAGAGAAAGAGAGTGGGCGAGAGGAAGGGAAGGGAGAGAAAGAGAGTGAGCGAGAAGGAGGGGAGGGGAAGAGAAAGAGAGTGGGCGAGAGGGAGGGGAGGGGAAGAGAAAGAGAGTGAGCGAGAGGAAGGGAAGGGAGAGAGAAAGAGAGTGGGCGAGAGGAAGGGGAGGGGAAGAGAAAGAGAGTGGGCGAGAGGAAGGGAAGGGAGAGAAAGAGAGTGAGCGAGAAGGAGGGGAGGGGAAGAGAAAGAGAGTGGGCGAGAGGAAGGGAAGGGAGAGAGAAAGAGAGTGAGCGAGAAGGAGGGAAGGGAGAGAGAAAGAGAGTGAGCGAGAGGGAGGGGAGGGGAAGGGAAAGAGAGAGTGAGCGAGAGGGAGGGGAAGGGAAGAGAGAGTGTGAGCGAGAGGGAGGAGAGGGAGAGAGAGAGTGTGAGCGAGAGGGAGGGGAGGGGAAGAGAAAGAGAGTGAGCGAGAGGAAGGGAAGAGAGAGAGAGAGGGAGGGGAGGGGAAGAGAAAGAGAGTGAGCGAGAGGGAGGGGAGGGGAAGAGAAAGAGAGTGAGCGAGAGGAAGGGAAGGGAGAGAGAGAGAGTGAGCGAGAGGGAGGGAAGGGAGAGAGAGAGAGAGAGTGAGCGAGAGGGAGGGAAGGGAGAGAAAGAGAGTGAGCGAGAGGAAGGGAAGGGAGAGAGGACGTGTGAGCGAAAGGGAGGGGAGGGGAAGAGAAAGAGAGTGAGCGAGAGGGAGGGGAGGGGAAGAGAAAGAGAGTGAGCGAGAGGGAGGGGAGGGGAAGAGAAAGAGAGTGAGCGAGAGGGAGGGGAGGGAGAGAGAGAGAGAGTGAGCGAGAGGGAGGGGAGGGGAAGAGAAAGAGAGTGAGCGAGAGGGAGAGGAAGGGAAGAGAAAGAGAGTGGGCGAGAGGAAGGGCAAGGAGAGAGAGAGTGAGCGAGAGGGAGGGGAGGGGAAGAGAAAGAGAGTGAGCGAGAGGGAGGGAAGGAGAAGAGAGAGTGTGAGCGAGAGGGAGGGGAGGGGAAGGGAAAGAGAGAGAGCGAGAGGGAGGGGAGGGGAAGAGAAAGAGAGTGAGCGAGAGGGAGGGAAGGAGAAGAGAGAGTGTGAGCGAGAGGGAGGGGAGGGGAAGAGAAAGAGAGTGAGCGAGAGGGAGGGAAGGAGAAGAGAGAGTGTGAGCGAGAGGGACAGGAGGGGAAGGGAAAGAGAGAGAGCGAGAGGGAGGGGAGGGGAAGAGAAAGATAGTGAGCGAAAGGGAGGGTAGGAAAAGGGAAAGAGAGAGCGCGAGAGGGAGGAGAGGGGAAGAGAAAGAGAGTGAGCGAGAAAGAGGGAAGGGGAAGGGAAAGAAAAAATAGAGGGGTGGGGGAGAAAGGGAGAGATGGAGGTCGAAGAGAAAGAAAGAGATAGGTTGGGGGGAGAAAGAGAGAGTGAGAGGTAGGGGAGAACTTGAGAAAGAAAGGGAAATAGAGAGGGAGAGAGAAAGGTGAGGGAGAAAGAGAGAGAGAGAGAGACAGAGATAGAAATAGAGACAGACAAACAAAAACAATTACAGATATAGAAGAGACAGACAGACAGACAGAAAGAGACAGAGACAGAGACAGAGAAAGAAACGGAGAAATTGAGAATCAAATAAATGAACAATTAATCTGAGAAAATATTGTATTTAGACTAAACTCCTACATGAACGGATACGTTCATGTAGGTGTGTGTACGTATGCATGTGCGTGAGTGTGTCTGCGCGTGTGTGTGTATGTGTGTGTGTGTGTGTGCGTGTGTGTGTGTGTGGAGAGCCAGGCAGGCAGGCAGGCAGGCAGGAAGGTCACTGCACTCAGAGGTAACATGGTCAGGCACTAGCGTGACCACACTACATCCACAGGGGCGGGAGGGGGGGGGGGGGGGGGGGTGGAGAGAGTGAAAGGGAGGAGGGGATGGAGGGAGGGGAGGGGAGGGCTGAAGGGAGGAGGAGGGATTGGAAGGTAGGAGGGAGGAGGGGGTGGAGGGAGGAGGGATTGGAAGGTAGGAGGGAGGAGGGCGGTGGAGGGTGGAGAGTGGAGGGTGGAGGGGTAGGGCGGTGGAGGGTGGAGGGAGGACGAGGGGGGGGGTGGAGGGGTGGAGGTAGGGGAAGCATTCAACTTCCTTTAAAGTCTATCATTTTCATTTCAGACCCGAATAGGGGGGTAGGGGGAGGGGAGAGCGGTCCTAATTCTAATTTTTTATATTTTTTGTTATTCCTTTTTTTTTAAGATTACGTAAATGTTTTTTTTTTTTTCTATTGCGATCCAATTCCTTCCTTAGTGTTATGATTATGAATTTTCCTTCTGAGTGTGCTGTTGATTGGCAACGATTGCACGATTTTCGGCGAGCGCAATTTAGTACTTGGTTTTCATCTCTCTCTCTCTCTCTCTCTTTCATTCTTTCTCTCTCTCTTTCTCTCTCGCTTTCTTTCTCTCTCTCACACACACTCTCTCTCTCTTTCTTTCTCTCTCTCTCTCTCTCTCTCTCTCTCTCTCTCGCCCTCTCTCTCTCTCTCAGACACACTCTCTTTCTTTCTTTCTTTCTTTCTCTCTCTCTCTCTCTCTCTCTCTTTCTTTCTCTCTCACACAAACTCTCCTTCTTTCTCTCTCTCTCTCTGTCTCTCTCTCTCTCTCTCTCTCTCTCTCTCTCTCTCTTTATCTCTCTCTCTCTCTCTCTCTCTCTCTCTCTTTCTTTCTCTCTCTCACACACACTCTCTCTCTCTTTCGTTCTCTCTCTTTCTTTCTCTCTCTTTCTCTCGCTCTCTCTCTCTCGCCCTCTCTCTCTCTCTCTCTTTTTCTTTCTCTCTCTCACACACACTCTCTTTCTCTCTCTCTCTTTCTCTCTCTCTCTATCTCTGTCTCTCTCTCTCTCTCTTATATTTCTTCTTTTTCATACCATTATTTTTCTTTTTTGTTTGTTTCCAGTTTCCTGTATTTCATTTATGTATTTATTTTATTCTTATTTCTTGTATTTCCTGTATCTGCTTGCTGTATTCCATGTATCTGTTTTTTGTTATTCCATGCGCTGATATATTGTATTTTATACATTCATCTATTATTTCTCCTGTATTCACTTACTATATTTCGTGTATCTGTTCATTACAATCCGTGTATTAACCTATTGTATTTTATACATTTACATTTTATATCTATTGCATTTCAAGCATTTACCTACTGTATATCCTACACATATCTATTGTATTGCATGCCTTTGCCTACATTTCACGAAGTTATCTTTAGGATTTCATGTATTTCCTGCATTCACTTCCTGTATTTCCTGTTTCTGCTTACGCTTAATTTCCAAAAAATATCCTAAATTGTATTTCACCTTCGTTTCTTAATACATATTTATTTTTATTTATTTATCTATTCATTTTTATTTTCTATTTTCTATTTTTGCTGTATTCCTTTTTTTATGTATTCCTTTTTTTATTTTTATCTTTTTTTTTTTGCTGTATTCCTTCTTTTTTTTTTTGGCTATATTCCATCTTCCTTTTTTCTGTATTCCTATTTTTTTTTTTTTTTTACTGTATTCCTTCTTTTTGTTTGCTATATTCTTTTTTTTTTCTTTTTTTCCAATACATCCTATTTCGCCAGGGATTACCGCTTAATCCCTCGCTTACAATGGCCAGGAATCTTTTTATCTTGACTTCACTTAGGTTAATGGAGGGGGGGGAGGGGGGGTAAGGGTGAAGGGGTGTAGGGGGGAGGGGGAGTTTAGGGGGGTGGGGTGTAGGGGGAAGGGAGTTATGGAGGAGAAGGGGGGTGTAGGGGGGAGGTGGAGTTAAGGAAAGGGGGAGGGAAGGAGGGAGGAGGGGAGAAAAGGGGCAGGGGTTAAGGGGGGAAGGTGGAAGTAAAAGGGAAAGGAGGGGTTGGGAGAATGGGAGTGGGGTGTTGAGACAATACGAAGAAAGGAATTAAGGGAATGGGGGAAAGGAAGAGGAGCGAATGGAGGAAGGGTAGGGGACAGAGGGAATGGAGGGGAAAGGGAACTGAGAGAAAGGGGAGTTAAGGGGGGTTAATTAGGGAAGGCCTGAGGGGCATGAAGGGGAGGGGGGAAGTTAAAGGCACAAGAGTGAAGAGGTTTTAGGCATCAGGAATACTTTCAAGGGGCATCAGGGAACCGGGCATAGATGAAACAAAGGATATAACCATTAAATGAATCAAAGATAGCTAGCGTAGGGGGCACAGAGTTTTAAAAAGTCACACCCCCATCCCCCTCTCCCCTCCCCCCCTTCCTCTTCTCGCTTCCGAAGGCACTGTCCGGCATCACTCAGAGCGGTGCCAGGGCGATGCAGTGCCGTGAGCGAGCATAACCGTCACCATAATCTGGACTCATCACACCCGCGACGTCTTATTACGTCATCAAGCGACGTCTTATTACGTCATCCCGCGACGTCTTATTACGTCATCAAGCGACGTCTTATTACGTCATCCCGCCACGTCTTATTACGTCATCAAGCGACGTCTTATTACGTCATCCCGGGACGTCTTATTACGTCATCAAGCGACGTCTTATTACGTCATCAAGCGACGTCTTATTACGTCATCAAGCGACGTCGTATTACGTCATCCCGGGACGTCTTATTACGTCGTGATGATTGAGGCTTCGCGGATGAACGACACTTGGACCGAAAACAGGGGGCGTGAGGCTTCGGTGGAGCTTCATTCTTCGTCTCTTTCCTCTTTCGTAGTTTGGTCTCTCTCTCTCTCTCTCTCTCTCCCTCTCTCTCTCCAATTTCTCTCTCTCTCGTTCTCTCTCTCTCTCTCTCTCTCTCTCTCTCTCCTTCTCTCTCTCTCTCTCTCTCTCTCTCTCTCCCTCCTTCCCTCCCTCCCCCCTCCCTCTTCCCTCCCCCTTCCCTCCTTCCTCCCTATCTTGCTCCCCCTTCCCTCCTCCCTCCTCCCTCCCTCCCTCCCTCCCACCCTCCCTCCCTCCCCCTCCCTTCTCCCTATCTCCCTCCTCCCTTCCTCCCTCCTCCCTTCCTCCCACCCTTCCTCCCCCTCCCTCTTCCCTCCCTCCTTCCCTCCTTCCCTTCCTTCTCCACACCGTATAGCATAAAGACCACAATACCCTCAGAGCGCCATGAGTAAGCTCGAATAGTGAGCAGAAGGGAAGGAAGGGGATAAGGGTAGAGGGGAGGGGGTAAAGGGGAGGGGGTAGCGGGGAGGGGGTAGAGGGAAGGGGGTAGAGGGGAGGTGGAAGAGAGGAGGGGGTAGCGGGGAGGGGGTAGAGGGAAGGGGGTAGCGGAGAGGGGGTAGAGGGAAGGGGGTAGAGGGGAGGGGTAGAAGGATGGGGTAGAGGGAAGGAGGGAGGGAAAGGGGTAGAGGGGAGATGGTAGAGGGAAGGGGGTAGAGGGAAGGGGGTAGGGAGGGGTACCCAGTGCCAGATGCCCGACACGAACGTCGTGCGTTGTTCTCTGACACTCGAGAGAGAAGGGGGTAGAGGGACGGGGATGGCGGGGGGGAGGGGGGTGGAAGCAGTCACAGGGGTCGCGGAGGTAGGAGCGAGTGTCAGCACACCCAGAGAATGTGTCAGCATCTCGTGTCAGCCAACTCCCTAACCTGCAGGAGCTGTCAGGCGTGAGTACTTAAGGAGATGCTCATTTTCGCCAAGGTCACGAAGAGAGAGGGAGGGAGGGAGGGAGAGGGAGGGAGGGAGGGAGGGGCGGGGACGGGGTAAGGGAAAAGGGGTGTGAGGAGGCACGGAGAAGGGGGAGGGCAGGTAGGGGTTCAAGGGGAAGGGTGGAGAGGGGCTGATAGACGGGGGTGAGGGGTGTAGGGGAGGGGTGTGTAGGGAAGATGGGGGGCTCAGGGGAATGGGAAAGGGCGGGGAGGGAGCAAGGGGAAAGGAGAGGAGGAAGAAAGGTTGAGGTGCCAATGAGGGGGGAGGTAGTAGGGCTAAAAGGAGGAAGGGGAATTGAGGGGTATTGGGGGGGGGGGGGGGGGGGGGGGGGGGGGGGGGGGGGGGGGGGGGGGGGGGGGGGGGGGGGGGGTGGGGGGGGAATGCCAAAGTGGAGAATTGGAAATTCCATGAGGGCAATGGGGGGGGGGGCGGGAGTGAGGAGAGAAGGATAGGGGTGTGTAAGGAAGGAGAGGCTGAGGGAAGTAGGGGAGGGGAGGAGAGGAGGGGATGAGGAAGAGGGAAGGAAAGGGATTGAAGGAAGTAGGGAAAGGGTAATGGAATAGAGGTGTTGGGAAGGGGGAAGGGAGGAGAGAGAAAAAGAGGAAAGAAAAGGATCTAGAGGGAGGAAAGAAGAGGAAAAGGGAAGAGGAGGAGGAGAGGGAGCAGGGAAGAGGAAGCAGGAAGGGGAAGAAAGAAAGAGAAGAGAAGGAGAAGAGCAAGCGGGAAAGAGAGTGGAAGAAGGAAGAAAGAAAGAGTGGAAGAAGGAAGAGAAGAAAAAAGAAGAGAAAGTGTAGGGGAAATTTGGAAGAGAAGAGTAGGAGGAGAGAAGGAGGAGAGAAACGGAGGAAGAAGAAGAGAAGGGGGACACTTGGAAGAGAGGAGAAGTAAGAAGGAAGAAAAGAAGATAAAAGGGAAAAGAAGATAGGGGGAGAGAAGGAGCGAGGTGTCAAACCCCGAGGCAGCACAGAGGAAGGTGCCAGCTGGTTGGAGAGCGGCTGGCAGGACGAGAGTCACGTGACCTCGCTCCTCCCTCCTCAAGGCACGCACACAAACCACCTCGGCCTCGTAATGTCCAGCTTTCCTTGTGCCTCCTGACACCCCCTGGGCCTTTGCCTCCCACCCCCCCCCTCTCCCCCCCCCTCCCCCTTTGTCATGTCGCCGCCCCCCCCCCCCCCCATGTCGTGTCAATGTGTCCGCGTCGCTCCGCACTCGCCCCCCCGTTCGAGAGTGTGCATGGGTCCCATGCATTGGCGGAGGTCATGTTCTCGAGTCAATAGCCTTTTAATCCATGTGATAGTCATATTCGATAGTCTCATTGTTGCGAGGTCCATGAGATATATTTAGTGTGAGCATGCCCCCCCTTTCTTCCCCCGTGAAAGAACAACGAGTTATGTCGCCGCCGATTCCGTCCGCCCCCCTCGCGCCTCCCTCCCCTCCCCCCTCTAAAATCACACTAGGTCATGCCACTTTGAGAATCATACGAATTTAAACTCTTTCCCTCCCCCCCACCCCCCCCCCCCACTGCCCCCCTCCTCTTTTCCCCCTCCCCCCTAAACCCCCACCCCCAACTAGAGCCCCCCAACCCCACGTTTGAGTGTGACTTAACATTCCCTCCCCCCGACGCAGGCGAGCGCAGCTACCAGGGGCTCGGGGGTTAGCATCCATCCCCACTCTCCCATCCCAAATCCCACCCCCTTCGGCCATATCATAGGACAAAGGATGTCACTTTTCACCCTCAAAGAATCAAATGCAAACGAGTCCACCCCTCCACCACTACTACACGTCACAATCCCCACCAAGTTTTTCAAAACACAACAACCGACGGGGTGGGGCCATCTCGAGGTGTTGTGGCACTTACTCCAGATGGCAGGCAGAGCGAAAGAGAAAAAGAGAAAGCGAAAGAGAGAGAGAAAGAGAAAGCGAAAGAGAGAGAGAAAGAGAAAGCGAAAGAGAGAAAAAAAGAGAAAGGAGAATAGAGAAAGAGAAAGTAGAAAGAGAAAGAGAAAGAAAAAGAGAGAGAAGAAGAGGAGGAAGAGAGAGAAGAAAAGAGAGATGAGAAAGAGAGAAGAGAGAAACAATGAAAGAGATAGATAAAGAGAGAGAGAAAGAGAAAAGAAAAGGAGAAAGAGAAGAAAAAAAGAAAAAAGAGAGAGAGAGAAGAGAAAGAGAAAGAGCAAGAAAATAGAAGAGAAAGAGAACTCGCGAGAGAAGAGAGAGGAGAGAGAGAGAGAGAAAAGAGAGAAAGAGAAAAGAGAAAAGAGAAAGAGAGAGAGAAAGAGAAAGGGAAAGAGAAAGAGAAAGAGAAAGAGAAAGAGAGGAGAGAAAGAAGACAAAAAGAGAAAGAAGAGAGAAAGA
>NW_028234440.1:19762173-19764673 GCF_977035675.1 Penaeus japonicus
TATATATTATATATATATGCATGATAATATTATATGTATATTGACTGCATATATCACCACTATATATAACAAACACACATACACACACACTCATATATATATATTATATATATATATGTAATGTATTATGCATGTAATGTATAATCATATCCACACAATCCACACACACACACAACACACACACACACTCATATATATATATATATATATATATATATATATATATTATATATACATATATAATTACTTTACATCAGTGTTATGACCATTACTCTTTCTTAATCAATAACGTCATAGGAATTCCGGTCAGTGTCTTTTCATGGCTTGAGATTTCCGGGCATGATATCATACTGAAATTATTAATTTGTTTATTGCATTTTCTTATATGTTATTTTTCTTCATTATTGTTGTTATTGTTATTATCATCATTATTATTAGTGTTATTACTGTTATTGTCGTGACAGTGGCAATTATTGTAATGATGATAATATTGGTGATGATGTTTATGCTTTTTAATGATGACTGTAATGATAATGATAGTAATGCTAGTGATAATGATAATGATTGTAATGATATTAATAATGATGATAATGAGGGTAGTTGTGATGATGATAATGATGGTAATGATGATTACATTAATAATGCTAACAATAACTACAATGAAAATACTACTACTACTAATAATAATAATGATTATAATAATAATTATGATGATAATGATAATGATAACAGTAACAGTAATGATAATGATGATGATGATGATAGAGATACTGATGGTAACGCTAATAATGATGGTAATAATGATATTGATAGTTATGATGATAATTAAAATAGTAATAGCAGTAATAGTGAAAACAATCGTGACAATAATAAAGATAATAATATTTATCCTTATCATTATTATATTATTATGATTATTAATATTATCAGTATCATTATCATTATAATAATAACAACAGCAAAAATAATGATAACAAATTATAACGACAACAACATCAACAAATACAACAACAACGAAAGAGAAAAACAATAATAAAATCTATATAAAACAACACCTCAAAAAGCCCGCCATCTTTGTTTCTATTTGTGTTCACGATAACGACGCAAAATACGACTTTTTTTTTTTTTTATCTTTTTCCACTTATATTTTACAGATAATTTCCTTTCTCTCTTTGATTCTCTTTCCCTCTCTCCATCTCTATCTTTTTTTTTATGTGTCGATTATTTTAATTAAGTTATGAGTATTATATCTTGTCCGGTATCGTCTGTTATCACTCGCTATCGGAAGGGAGAAAGGGAGATGGAGAGAAAGGGAGAATGGAGAGAAAGGGAGATGGAGAGAAAGGGAGATGGAGAGAAAGGGAGAATGGAGAGAAAGGGAGATGGAGAGAAAGGGAGAATGGAGAGAAAGGGAGATGGAGAGAAAGGGAGAATGGAGAGAAAGGGAGATGGAGAGAAAGGGAGAATGGAGAGAAAGGGAGATGGAGAGAAAGGGAGATGGAGAGAAAGGGAGAATGGAGAGAAAGGGAGATGGAGAGAAAGGGAGATGGAGAGAAAGGGAGAATGGAGAGAAAGGGAGATGGAGAGAAAGGGAGATGGAGAGAAAGGGAGATGGAGAGAAAGGGAGAATGGAGAGAAAGGGAGAATGGAGAGGGAGGGAGGAAGAGGGAGAGAAAGGGAGAATGGAGAGAAAGGGAGATGGAGAGAAAGGGAGAATGGAGGGAGGAAGAGGGAGAATGGAGGCAGGAAGGAGGGAGGGAGGGAGGGAAAAAGACGGAGGGAGAGAGGGAAGAAGTGGGAGAAGTAAGGGAGAGAAGAGGAGGGAGGGAGGGGAAGGAAGAAGGAGGGGAATGAAGGGAGGGAGAAAAGGAAGGAGAGAAGGGGGGAGGGGAGAAATAGCTACACAGACACACACACACACACACACACACACATATATATATATATATATATATATATATAGAGAGAGAGAGAGAGAGAGAGAGAGAGAGAGAGAGAGAGAGAGAGAGAGAGAGAGAGAGAGAGAGAGAGAGAGAGAGAGAGAGAGAGGAAGAGAAAGACAGAGAGAGATAAAGTGAGAGAGAAAGAGAGAGAGAGAGAGAGAGAGAGAGAGAGAGAGACAAAGAGAGAAAAAAAACAAAGATAGATATCAACATAGAGGTAAAAAAGGACACAGAGAGAGAAAGAGAGAAACAAACAAACAGACAGACAAACAGAGAATCAAAGACACAGAAACAAAAAAAAAAAACTCCGATGATATTAATAAAAAAAACAAAAAAACATTCCTATCTCTAAAATTCTAAACAACGATCTTTTAATAAATAAAATAATCCAGGATATGAAATTTCCTGATAATATCCAAGCTTTATGACTAACATTAGAACAAGCAACATTAATTCTTTATTCTTTATCAAAATGTGTGTAATCATTTTTGAAAATTTGTAAAATTTATACGTAGTTATTATCAGTCATTGTGTTCAAACATGTTAATTGAGGAATT
>NW_028234440.1:19769673-19772173 GCF_977035675.1 Penaeus japonicus
GAGAGAGAGTAAGAAGAATAGGAAAGAAATGAGAAGATGTTGAAGGAGAGAAGAAAGAGAAGATAGTTAGAAGGATAGAAAGAGAAGATAGTTAGAAGGATAGAAGAGGAATATAATTTAGAAGGTAGAGATGAAGAGAAGATAGTTCGAAGAGATAGATAGAGAATAGAGAGAAGTTTGAGGATAGAAGAGAACAAGATAAAGTTGAGAGAAAGAAAGAGAAGATATTTAGTTAATAGAAAGAGAGATAAAAAAGAGAGAAAAGAAGAGAAGATAGGAAGAAGATAGAGAGAGAGTAAAGACGAGAGAAGTAAGTTAGAAGAAAAGAGAAGCAGAAAGTAGAGATAGTTAGAAGGATAGAAAGAGAAGTAAGTTAGAAGGATAGAAAGAGAAGAAAGTTAGAAGAGAGTAGAGAATAGAAGAAAGAGAAAGTTTGAAGAATAGAGAGAAAGAAGAGAAAAAGGAATAAATAGAGAAGTTCGAAAGAAGAATGAGTAAGAGAATAAATAGAAGGGAATAGAAATGTAAGAAGTTAGAGGTGAATATGAAGATAGGACGAATAGGAAAGAGAATTTATTATTAGAAGATATAAAGAACAGAGAGAGAGTTAGAAGAATATAGAGAAAAGTTAGTTAGAAATATAGAATAGATGTTAGTTAGAGGAATATGATAAGAGTTGGTTAGAAAATCGAAAAAGAATATACGTTAAAAAATAAAAGAATACGTAATTAGAGATGCGAAGAACAAGGATTAATTAGAGAATACGATAGAAGATATGTTCATGAATATAATAAAAGTTAGTCGGAGAATAGAAAAATAGAAGTTAGAAGAACAGAAGAGAAGAAGTTAGAATAATAATATCAATAGTTAGTGATTTATTTTTATCTTAATCATATTTTTTTCTAGTAGAGACATACCATTAGATAGAAAGATAGAAGTTGGAAGAATAGTAATAGTAGTTAGCGATTTATTTCTATTTTAATCATAATTCTTTTTTCTAGGAGAGACATACCATTAGATAGAAAGATAGAAGTTAGAAGAATAGTAATAGTAGTTAGCGATTTATTTTTATCTTCATCATTACCATTTCTTCTAGTAGAGACATACCATTAGATAGAAAGATAGAAGTTAGAAGAATAGTAATAGTAGTTAGCGATTTATTTCTATTTTAATCATTACCATTTCTTCTAGTAGAGACATACCATTAGATAGAAAGATAGAAGTTAGAAGAATAGTAATAGTAGTTAGCGATTTATTTCTATTTTAATCATTATCATTTCTTCTAGTAGAGACATACCATTAACGGTATTTTTCGAGGGAGCAACGGAACATAACAGTATCGGCGTTGCGGATATGATCGCAGTATGGGCGTGCGATGGGCGTGAACGGAGGAATGGGGAATTATCCCACCCTCTATTATCCTGTGCAATGGTAATCATTATTACCCCCCTACCCCCCTCCATCAACCCCATTCCTTGCACACCGCTGGATTTATATAAGTTTGCAAGCACTGGTTTAATCGTGCGTGCAACAGAAAGCAAAGTTATATAATGAGTTAATATCTGAGTTGGGTGTAGTTCGCTTTACTCCCCCCCTCCCCTTTCTCTCCACCCTCGCCCCCCCCCCCCCATTAGAAAATAGTAATTTTTTAATAGCGTTTAATTATCTTGTCACATACACCCTTTTTTATCACTACAAAAAATTACATCCCTTTATTCAACTATTTTATCGTCGCGTTAGGAAATATACCCATTAATTCAACCATTGATTTATCGCGTTGTGAAATACAGCAATTATGTACACCATTAATTTATCGCCTCGGAAAATAAACCCATTAACTTAACTACTTATTCCAACGCGTTGTAAAATACACCCATTACGTAAACCATCTATCTATCTATCACGCTTCAAAATAGACCCATTACCTCAACCGTATATTTATCTCGTTATGGTATACACCCATTAAACCAACCCATTTATTTGTCGCTTTGTGAAATAATAAATTAAACCATTAATTCATCCTGTGCAACAAATTCCCTTCAAAGCTATAAGTCTGAACATATTTACCGCTCGTTCAAGAATTCTTAGTCAATTTCGCTCGTTCACTATCGTTCATTCACCACCTGCTCGTTCACTACCACTACCGTTCACTAACCCTCGTTCACAACACCTCATTCGTAACTGCTCGTTCAAAACCGTCCGTCAACAATTACTCGTTCATAACCGCTTGTTAACATTCGCTCGTTCACTATCGGTCATTCACTACCGCGCTATCGTTTACTACCACTACCGTTCACAACACCTCGTTCACAACCTTCCATTCACAACCGCTTGTTAACATTCGCTCGTTCACTATTGTTCATTAACTACCACTACCGTTCACAACACTCGTTCACAACCTTCCATTCACAACCGCTTGTTAACATTCGCTCGTTCACTATTGTTCATTCACTACCACTACCGTTCACAACACTCGTTCACAACACCTCATTCACAACCT
>NW_028234440.1:19792173-19797173 GCF_977035675.1 Penaeus japonicus
TATTATGAAAGGCAATTAGGTATTATGTGTTGCACAGTAAGGTCATATTACCGTATGCTGATACACCCTTTAAATTAGTAATGCATAAAAGATAAGTGAATAAATAAGGCTATGCATAAACAACCTGCTAACAAATAATAACATTGACATCATGCCAATAGCATTAGGCACTCCCACACCCACACCCCCCCACACAAAACCACCCAAATACGCCCAAACACACACACACACCTAAGCACACAAACACACACAACCACCCAAATACACCCAAACAAACACAAACATACACATACAACCACCCAAACATACCCAACCATCCAAATACACCCAAACACACACAAACAAACACACATACACATACACACACGGGAGAGCGATGACACTTGGCACTGAAGGGCCGTTACACTGTAACTGTCTATTCCCGTCCAGAACCGTGAAAAACAACCGCACTCCGTTTTCTGTTGGATGACGTCACATTCTTCAGGCATAACTAAAGGAAAAAGAGGGATTCTCCCACACCTTGGCTTGGTAGCAGACCTTATCAGCTAATAAGATTCGCCTATTATAGAATAGTGGACGAGGTGGTGGAAGAAAAGTTGGGAGAGGAAGGAGAGAGAGAAGAGGAGGTGGGGGGAGGAAGAGGAGGAGGAGGGGTGAGGGGAGGGAAGTGGGAAGGAAAGGGAGGTAAGTGGCAGATAAGGAAGGGAGGTGGGAGGGAAGGGGAGAGGAAGAGGAAGAGGAGGTGAGAGTAGGGGAGAGAGGAAAACAAAGGCAGAGATAGAGGAGATGATAGGAAAATAGAGGGAAGGAGAGAAGAGGCGGAAGAGAGAATGAGTGGAAAGGAGGAAGAGCGAATGGAAGGAAATGAAGAAGAGGGAAGGATATGAGAGGAAGAAAAGGATAGGATAGGAGACGAAGAAGAGGGAAGGAAAGTGGAGGACGGATAAGGAATGAGATGAGAGGAGGAAGAGAGAATGAGAGGAAAGGAGGAAGAGAGAATGAAAGAAGAGGAGGGAGAGCTGACGGACAAAATATACATAAAAGAAAATTAACGAAATGAAAAGAGACAAAGAGGAGAAGAAAAGAGGAAGTGAAGAGAATGAAATGGAAGAGAAGAGAAGAGGAAGAGAGAGAAGGAAAATAAATGAAAAGAAGGAGAAGGGAGAGGAAATGACAGGGGAAGACAAATCAAGGGAAAGAGGGAGGGGGATAAAGAGGAAATAAAGAAGATGAGAGGGAAATAAGAAGAGAAGGGGAGGGGGAGGGAGGCCAAGTGGAGTAGCAGGTAAAGTGTGATGAGGCGGGAACAAGCGGTCAATACACTCCCGAGTGGTGGTGGGAGTGGGAGGGGTGGAGTGGGAGGGGGAAGGGGAGAGGGGGTGAGGTAGGAGGGCACGGGCGGCGTCCTGTTTAAATGCTCAAGAGATACAGGAATTGTGTCTGGGAGGATCTCCTCGTATTTCTTATAAAGATGGCGAGATAAAAAAAAAGAGGCAAAAGTTAGACTATGAGTCGTGAGTGGGGGGTGGGGGTGGGGTGAGGGGGGAGATAGTCCTCTTTTGTTTTTTCGGTTTGATATGAAATTCATTCTTCTGCCAAACGCATTCCAGATTGATCATCCCGATTAGATTTGCATAAATTACACCCAGGAACCATTTAAATTAACGGATATTTCGCGAGGCTATGGCGTGTCTACCACGTATTCCGGTAAAGTTCTTTGCAACATCTAAACAACACCAAGAACAACAAAAGAATTAGAAAACATGTATAAATGCCGAGTCTAAAACATGATTTACACCCGCGACCCCTATGCGCGGTTTGCACAGGTGCCACATTCCTCCGTGCCTCAATTTACAAAATAGAAAGTACAGCTCGGATCATATTACTAGGGTCAGGAACCTCCTCTCCATTACCCAATGTCACACTCTTACATGTTATGCGGCGCTATTAACGGCTAGCTAGGCAGTGATAGATTATCGTCATTCCTAAATACCTCTCGTTGAATGATTACGGGAAGGGGGGCGAGGGCAGTGACCTGGGGGGTATAGGGTGCAAGCCTGCAGTAGAAGCATCTCCTTGTTGGCACCCTCATCCTACCGGGCATTGGGCATGAGTTCAGGGAGAAGGAGACCCTTTGTCACCTCGCTGCCCCCCCACCCCCCACCCTCACCCCCGTTAGCACCTCGACACGTAGGGGCATAAGCTCGACTGTGGCACTGATAGGCACCGGGGGCGGTGTACTCCTTCTTCCTCCTCTCCTCCTCTTCCTCTTCCCCCTGCCACCTGGACCGATTTTATTGTTTTTTCATTTTGAGATTCTCTTCTCTCTCCCTCTCTCTCTCTCTCTTCCTCTCCCTCTCTCCTTCACCCATCTCCCTCCCTCACAATCTCTCCTTCCATCCGCCCTCCTACACAATCTTTCCTTCCCTCCGCCCTCCCTCATTCCAAATCTGATGTCGTAATTCATGTCACATAATTCATAGAACAGAAAAAAAAACTTGAACTCAAGACCATCAGCTTCCATGGTCACCACTGACTCCACGTATACCTGTCTACAGAGCGTGCATTTGATGGTTTTACTTTCCTCAGAGTTTAGCTTAGAAAACACGAGGTCAATGACCGCGCGGGGAAGAGCCTCTTACTCTATGGCACTATCAAACGATTCAGAGTTTGTGCGGCGGGCAGGGCCAGTTTGGTCTTTATTGTTACGTCGTCATCGAAAGGGTGGAGTGCCACGCAGAATTCACGTGCCTGGGCATCACTTTTGGGGGGTTTTAAAGCAAAGATGCATGCAGTGCGAGTGACGAGGGCCGCGTGAACAGAGCGCCGTGGACCCAATCTGAGAGGAGCTTCCCGCACGGCAGCAGGCAGCGCACTGGGCCTGTGTTGCGACCCGTCCCCTCTCTCTCTCGTCGCGGCCAGGCGGTGGAGAAGAGGAGGTGGGGGGGGGGGGGGAAGAGGCGGCGGTGGAGGAGAGGAGGGGGAGGAGGTGGCGACGTGGTGGAAGTGGTAAGGAAGTTGTGGGTATGAGGAGGTGGCGAGGTGGTGGAGGAGAAGAGGAAGGGGTAGAGGTGATGGAGGTAAGTAGGAAGTGGGGGAGGAGGAGTTGGAAAAGTGGAAATGGTGGAGAAGACGGCGCGAGGTGGTGGAGGAGGTGTACAAGTGATGAAGGAGGCGATGGAGGGAGATGAAAAAGGGCGTCAGGAGATGGTGGAGCGAGCGACGAAGGTGGTGGTGGCTGAGGAGGTGGAATCAACGGGGGGAAGTGGTGGAAAAGGCAGAGTGAGGTTGTAGAGGTGGAGATGGGGGAGGGAAGGAGGGAGGGAGGAAGGGAGAGGTGAGGACGTCTGTCGTAATGGAGACGAATCCCCGCGACTGCTAAAACAAAGTGCAAAACCGACCACCAATACCTCGCTGTCATAGAAGTACATCAGTGACAATCTACCACATAATGAGACAATTGACATGGCATGACAGTAGAATCAATCCGACGTGATTTGACGAGGTGGCGGGGCGGGGATGCCAGTGACAGAGGCACAGTTAGGGAGGGAGGGGGGGGCTGTCGGTCCAGGGTGGGAGGGGCATACACAAAAAAAATAATAATAAAATGAACTGCCTTCCTTCCTCTCTCCCGTGTTCCGTTGGCTGCGTCTGCCATATTGTTTTCTTTCTTTCCCCTTTCTCTCTCTCTCCCTCTCTCTCTCGATTCTTGGCACCCTCCTTTCTCATTTTCTGCGAGTGGACGATCTCAAAAGCGATAAAATGTTGATCATGCAACGCAGAAGATCCAATTGCGACGAAGGCGAACAGTGCCATGAATCACCCGACGCTTACGGTGGCCCGCACCTGAAAACTGGAGGTTCAGAGTTCATGGACCTAAACACAGATGCTCCGCGCACTCATTTCTCCGTTCCCTCCCTCTCCCAGCGGGCCGAGGCAGCTCTCCAGCGCACGCCGAGCTCCCTGAGACATCGACCTCGTCAAACATGAGGCTGTAATTGCATTTATTATGTGGCAACAGGAGCTCGAAGACCGAAAGAATAAGGCTAGCAACGATTCCGAGGGTTCATGCACCCCTCTCTCTCTCCAGCCGCGCCTCGCAAGTACGCTCACATTAGCCTGCTGTTCACCCTCCCTCCCCCCTCCACTCCCCTTCTCCTCCCTCCCTCCCTCCCTCCTCCCTTTCCCCACTTCCTCTCCCCCTCCCTTCCCCCACCATCCCTTCACCGGTCACCACCCCCTCCCCCTTCCGTCTTCTGTTCATATTCCCTTCGCCAGACGTAGTGAACACCAGAAATCCTGACGAAACAGACAGAGTGGCAAATGCCGCGCCGATAACGGTGAACAGCAGGAGGCGATGTGGAGACACCCCCGCCTGGCTTGCGTGTCAAAGCGCGGTCGAAAAGCAACAAAGCCAAAGCCAAGAATTTGCTATTGGATTTGGATGTTTAAGAAGATAACAACTTGGATTCATGTACTTCGCTCGTGGAGGGAAATAAACGGTACTCTACAGACGAGGAGAGGGGGGGGGGAGGGGGAAGTCGGTGTTAAAAACGAATTTTCAGCCTGAAATTTCGACGTCGAGCTTAAAATACGTAGATGATTTTAATTCATCAACAAGTGTTTCGAGATGTGCAGGTGTTTGCCCGAGCGCGATTGAGAGAGTAAATGTACAGCTATTTGGGTGGCAATCAGTGCACCAGAAGATGATTTGCAACTGCAATAGGTCAGGGTCAGTCAGACGTAACATAGGAGATAGAAACGTAATCAGAGGTTGATAACAAACAGACGAAAAAAACAACTACTGAACGTTTTATCAAATACCCGTAATCCCTTATTCGGAATTATCCTCAATCACTTTTGATATACATATATAAAATACTAATCTAAGTCTCCCATTTCGAAAAATACACCACAAAATCTTCAAAAAAAAAAGAAGATAATTACATAGAAGACTCGCATAGTGTTCCTATAAATAACACCAAACGCATGAGAGAACC
>NW_028234440.1:19809673-19812173 GCF_977035675.1 Penaeus japonicus
GACGTATTTTCAGATCGGAAAAAACCAGTTATCAATTTAAGCTTTTTGTTCGTTTGAATGCTATCAAACTCATGGATAGTATAAACTTGTCTTTGTATAAATGTGAATCAGCTTATTTAGAACTTAGATATGAATAAATAAAGGTTCTTTGCATATCTATATCAAATATGTTACTGAATTGATAACTTGAATAGCTATCAGAACTAAAGAATGGAACTAAATACATTGATTTTCAGTGAATTATGAGTCAGTGATAGGCCTATGTGGCAGGTCACCGAAACAGACAAAAGTAACAAAAGAAAAAGAAACAAAAACAATTAAAAGAAACAAAAGTATTAAAGATACTTTGGCTTCATGATATATTTTATTATATATTTTTTAGGTAGAACGAAAAATACCAGAAACCGGAAGTTCTCTTGGTTTTAAATGTGTTTATTTAAGATATCATTAAAGAGGAGATATCTTTATAAATGACAATAGATATTCATCTAAACTAATTTGTATGTATTTATCTATTTGTATGTATTTATTGTGTATCCATTTACATAGAGGATAGTGTAGAATGAGATGAAAAAAAAAAGAAATGGACTAATCATTATTATCATTATCATTATTATCATTGTTATCATTATCATTGCAGTATTTACAATAATGATGATGATTACCACTATCAATAATATCATTATCATTATTACTATTATTATAGTTATTATCATCATTGCTATTATCATTATTTATATTATTGTCAGTATTATTGTTAGTATCATTAATAATATCATCACTATTATCATTATCATTATTATCATTATCGTTATTATCATTATCATTATTGTCATTATCATTATTACAATTATCATTATTATCATTGTCATTGTTGCTATTATCATTATTATCATTGTAATTATAATCATTATCATTATTATCATTATCATTATTATCATTATCATAATTATTATTATCATCATAATCATTATTATCATTATCATTATTTTTTTTTTTTTTTTTTTTTTTTTTTTTTTTTTTTTTTTTTTTTTTTTTTTATTGGGGTTTAATTTTTTTTTATTTTTTTTTTTTTTTATTTTTTTTTTTTTTTTTTTTAATCGTTTCTCTCAATATAAGGTTACAACAGGACATCTGGCAGTGAGGGGGTAAATAAAAGATATTTTTCTAGTTTACTGCATGTTAATTACATGGTTGATGTTCAAAATAACATTTATCTGATTATCGAAGTTGACGTCCTGGTATAACGAACACCAGCGATTTTTTTCTTTCTTTCTTTCTTTCATTCTTTCGATCTTTTTTTTGTGTTATGACTACAATACAGCCTCTCACTTCAACACCATTTTATATTGCATAATACCCTTGTAATTAACAAGCAGTACACTTTATTTGCATTTATACAGCCAGACGTATTTTCAGATCGGAAAAAAAAACAGTTATCAATTTAAGCTTTTTGTTCGTTTGAATGCGATCAAACTCATGGATAGTATAAGCTTGTCTTTGTAACAATGTGAATCAGCTTATTTAGAACTTAGAAATGAATAAATAAAGGTTCTTTGTATATCTATATCAAATATGTTATTGAATTGATAACTTGAATAGCTATCACAACTAAAGAATGGAATTAAACACGTTGATTTTCAGTCAATTATGAGTCAGTGATAGGCCTATGTGGCAGGTCACCGAAACAGACAAAAGTAACAAAAGAAAAAGAAACAAAAACAATTAAAAGAAACAAAAGTATTAAAGGTACTTTGGCTTCGTGATATATTTTATTATATATTTTAAGGTAGAACGAAAAATACCAGAAACCGGAAGTTCTCTTGGTTTTAAATGTGTTTATTTAAGATATCATTAAAGAGGAGATATCTTTATAAATGACAATAGATATTCATCTAAACAAATCTGTATGTATTTGTGTGTATTTATCTATTTGTATATATTTATTGTGTATTCATTTGCATAGATGATAGTGAAGAGTTAGATAAAAAAAAGAACTAATCATTATTATCATTATCATTATTATCATTATCATTATTATCATTATCATTATTATCATTATCATTATTATCATTATCATTATTATCATTATCATTATTATCATTATCATTATTATCATCATTATTATCATCATTATCATTATCATCATTACTATTATTATCATTATCATCATTATAATTACTGTTATTATTATCATTATCATTATTATCTTTATCATTATTATCATTATCATTATCATCATTATCATTATCATCATTATCATTATTATCATTATCATTATTATCATTATCATTATCATCATTATCATTATTATCATTATCATCATTATCATTATCATTATTATCATTATCATTATTATCATTATCATTATTATCATTATCATTATTATCATTATCATTATTATCATTATCATTATTATCATTATCATCATTAACATCATCATTATTATCATTACCATTACTCTCATTATCATTATCATTATTATCATTATCATTATTAT
>NW_028234440.1:19817173-19827173 GCF_977035675.1 Penaeus japonicus
TGATTACCAGGATCATTGTTATCATTCGTATAATTTTCTCTCTCAGTTGCATATCCTCTCTTTCGCTCTCTCTTTTTCTCTCTTTCTCTCTCTCTTTATCTCTCTATTTCTCTCTCTCTCTCTTTCTCTCTCTCTCTCTCTCTCTCTCTCTCTCTCTCTCTCTCTCTCTCTCTCTCTCTCTCTCTCTCACTCACCCACCCCCCCTCTCTCTCTCTCTCGCTCTCTCTCTCTCTCCCTCCCTCTCTCTCTCTCTCTCTCTCTCTCTCTCTCTCTCTCTCTTCTCTCATCCTCATCTCATCTCCTCGTTTCATCCATCTCTCTCTCTCATCGCTCTCTACTCTCTCTCAACGCTCTCTCCTCTCTCTCTCTCATCTCTGCTCTCTCTCCTTTCTCATCTCTCTCTACCTCACATCCTTTCTCTCTCTCTCCCTCCCCCCCTTCTCTCTCTCTTTCTCTCTCTCCCTACCCCCCCTCTCTCTCTCTCTTTCTGCGTGTGTATGTGTGTGCACGTGTACATAAATATATTTTTCTCTCTAGATATCCAGCTCGTTGCATATGCATTTGCAAACGCGACGCTCTCAATATCTATTAAGTTTTCTTCAAGTGGATGGCGTTTGAAATTGTATAAACACTCGACTCAATTTGACACAGAGGCTATCTTTTACGTTGAAATACCATTGGTGATTTTGATTTAAATGTCATAAAGATTATTTGCATAATATTGTAATGGTATTGAATTAATTGTATTGATGATTATTGGTCTATCTAGACATTGCAATTATTTATTTGAAATATATATATATATATTTTTAGGAAAATTATGATTGCTCACATCAACAACTTTGATAGAGATTATAAAAATGATGATGGTCATTATATTAACTTTATTGATGATGATTATGATGATAACGATGATAATGATGATATTAACAATAATGAAGGTGATGATGATAATGACGATAGTAGTAATTATGATAGTGATGATAATTGTAATGATCATAATGCTAATGATATCAAAAGAAATAATAATAATGATGATTATTATGTCGATGATAATGATAACAATAATAGTAATGATAACAGTAATAATAATAATATTAATAAAGATGATATAAATAGTGATGATAACAATTATAAGACTAATGAAAAGAATGATAATGATACTAATAAAAGTAATAACAATAAAGATTATAATGACAACAATAATGACGATGATTGTGATAATAGAAAAAAAAACATAATGAAAATAATGATAATAAATAATATTGATATCATTATCATCACTAAAAACAACAACACTGATGACAATGATGGCAGAAACATTTACAGATACCGCTTGTTAATATTGAAGACAAAATGTATATTTTAAAAGTTAAATATGTTTGAAATTGAGATCAACCGGAATACAGCACTAGAATCAAGTATTCAGTACATATCAATATAAATAATCCCCCCCCCCACTCCACCTCCACTATTTTTCAGAGGAAATACAATATATTTTTCATTGATTATTTGCATATAATGGTATGGTAATGAAGATGATAACTATATGTTGATAAATATGATGTTGATGTGGTATTAATGATGATTTCAACATGGTAATAATTTCTAACTTAAAATACAACTAATGACTATCAGTATAAGACAGTAATGTTAATAGGAATGTCAACAAGTTTGTCAAGTAATATTAATAATCTCAAAGAAGCAATCTCAAAAAATAAACATAATAGTGATGATAGTTATATGTTTTGACTTTATATATAATATAATTTATTGCTTGCAACGGAAACATATACGTTAACAACACATCAACACATTCCGTGACGAGAAAAACGAAAAAAGAAACTTGATCTCTCTGCCCGCCCATCATCTTATCATATATCAAGAACCAACCCATCGTGGGCGGGAGTGGGCGCGCCTTCCTTCATCCCCGCCCTGAACCCCCACCCCCCACCCCCTCCTCTGGAATGTTAGAAGATGGACTCATTTTAGACTGGTCCCTTTATGTTCAAACACACACAACTCGACATCACACTCACAGACACGCACATGCACTCACAACACATACACACACATGCACAGACACACACTACACAAGACACCTACCGCACACACACGACACAGGACAGGCAACACGCACACACACACACACACACACACACACACACACGAACACACACAGACACACACAACATATATATATATATATATAATATTATATATAATATATATAATATATATATATATATATGTATGTCAATTATATATAATATATATATAAATATATATATATATATATATAATATATATATATATATATATATAAATTGTGAAGATATTATATATATATATATATATATTATATAATTATATATATAGATAATGTATATATATATATATATTTATATATATATATATAATGTACCATATAATATAATTATAGTTTTTACTTGGTGTGTCCAAAGGTATCTATAACAAGACACGAAATTTCAGGTGCGAGAAAATACCATTTCTTCGGTTCTTCCTTCACCCTTTTTTCTTCTTCTTCTTTCTCCTCTTTTTCTTTTCTTTATATCTGCTTCTTTCATCTCCTCCTCTTCTTCTTCTTCTTCTTCTTCTGTTTTATCCATTTCTTCCACCTCTTGTTAGTCCTTTTATTTCCCAATTACATCTCTTCTTCACCTTCTTTCTTCTACGATGACTCATCAGTATGTCAGTATAATATGAGATAATTGTTAGACCTTTATAGAATCCTATTTTTTGATTGTAATTTTTTTTCCGTCATCAATGTATTAATTGCATGCAATATGGCTGAAGTTGATCTTTGGTCGTGCAGGCGTTTATGGAAATTGCATCTGCATCATCACATTTTGTTGGTCATAGTCATGTTCTTGCCCCTGGATCATATTCTTCTGTCATGTACTTGCCCCTGGATCATATTCTTGTCTGTCATGTTCTTGTTCTTGGATCATATTCTTGTTATAGAGTCCTTTTCTTTCCTTTGAATCATATTCTTGTCTGTCATGTTCTTGCCCATGGATCATATTCTTGCCAGTCATGTTCTTGCTCTTGGATCATATTCTTGTCAGTCATGTTCTTGCCCCTGGATCATATTCTTGTCTGTCATGTTCTTGCCCCTGGATCGTATTCTTGTCACTCATGTTCTTGTTCTTGGATCATATTCTTGTCTGTCATGTTCTTGCCCATGGATCATATTCTTGCCAGTCATGTTCTTGCCCCTGGATCATATTCTTGCCAGTCATGTTCTTGCTCTTGGATCATATTCTTGTCTGTCATGTTCTTGCCCCTGGATCATATTCTTGCCAGTCATGTTCTTGCCCCTGGATCATATTCTTGCCAGTCATGTTCTTGCTCTTGGATCATATTCTTGTCTGTCATGTTCTTGCCCCTGGATCATATTCTTGCCAGTCATGTTCTTGCTCTTGGATCATATTCTTGTCTGTCATGTTCTTGCCCCTGGATCATATTCTTGCCAGTCATGTTCTTGCCAGTCATGTTCTTGCTCTTGGATCATATTCTTGCCAGTCATGTTCTTGCTCTTGGATCATATTCTTGTCTGTCATGTTCTTGCCCCTGGATCATATTCTTGCCAGTCATGTTCTTGCCCATGGATCATATTCTTGTCTGTCATGTTCTTGCCCATGGATCATATTCTTGTCTGTCATGTTCTTGCCCCTGGATCATATTCTTGTCTGTCATGTTCTTGCCCCTGGATCATATTCTTGTCTGTCATGTTCTTGCCCCTGGATTCAACTGCTCTATTCTCGTTCTGTCATGTTCTTGCCCCTGGATCATATTCTTGTCTGTCATGTTCTTGCCCCTGGATCATATTCTTGCCAGTCTTGTTCTTGCCCCTGGATCATATTCTTGCCAGTCATGTTCTTGCTCTTGGATCATATTCTTGCCAGTCTTGTTCTTGCCCCTGGATCGTATTCTTCTGTCATGTTCTTGCCCCTGGATCATATTCTTGCCAGTCTTGTTCTTGCCCCTGGATCGTATTCTTCTGTCATGTTCTTGCCCCTGGATCATATTCTTGTCTGTCATGTTCTTGCTCTTGGATATATATAGTTCTATCCCTGCCTTTGGATCATTTCTATATTCATGTCGTATGTTATGTCACATATTTCTACTAATATTGGTATATGTTATTATGTAGTTTATGGTGTTGAGTATGAACAACAGGAAGACTTATTATAGTGACGATGGTGATGGTGATATGGTGATGATAATGATATTCTTGTTATTATCTATATCATCAGCATAGTCATCATCATTGTTATTATCATTATCATCATTATTGTTAGTATCACTGTTATTAGCATTATTAGCATTACTTATTATCATCATTATTGTCATATTATTATCATCATTATTATTACATATCATCATAATTGACCTTTTCAGTATCATTATCATTATCATCATTATCATCATTACTGTTATCACTATTGTCATGAAAATTATTACCATTATCATCCTTATCATTATCATTATTATCATAATTATAATTATCAACAATATTATTATCATTATCTTTATCATCATCATCATTATTTTACAACAAATAATAATCCTCATAAGAAAGGACTATACTACTGATAACACAAATCACAAAATTGATAACAAAAAACAAAAAAACGAAAGGATAATAATGACAACAAAAATGACAAAAACAAACATAATCATAACCATGACAGAAGTCGAAAGAAATGACTCGATTTAAAAGATCTTTTCTTCCTTCAAGGATTCAATCAAGCACTTAATATGCGCCTCATATTCTTTTCCTTTTTCTTAAAGACTCACCATCATATTTTCCTGATTTCCAATTTTCCTTCAGAACTCAAAGTTGGATTTAAACGTGTCATTTCTACGTGTTGATTAATAAGTAGCTTTAGCAACCAGCAAACATCGTCGTATATGTATGTGTGTGTGTGTGTGTGTATGTGTGTTTGTGTGTGTGTCTTTGTGAGTGTGTGTGTGTCTTTGTGAGTGCGTGTGTGTGTGTGTGTGCGTGTGTGTGCGAGCACACGTGTGTGTGTCTTTTTGTGAAGTGTGTGTGTGTGTGCGTGGTGTGTTGTGTGTGTGACGTGTGCGATGTGTGCGTGTGTGTGTGTGTATTTGTGTGTGTGTGTATGTGCGTGTGCTTGTGTGTGTGTGTGTTTGTGTGTGTCATCGCACACGCGCAGGAAAATGTAAGAAAACAAAACAAGGATAGATATTACAGCATTAACTTATCTATATTTGAAAAACTGCTTTCCCATTTGACTATTGTTTATTAGACAACTCTTATATGTCCACCTGTAACTTCTTATTCGTTTATCATCTATCTCTCTCTCTCTCTCTCTCTCTCTCTCTCTCTCTCTCTCTCTCTCTCTCTCTCTCTCTCTCTCTCTCTCTCTCTCTCTCTCTCTCTCTCTCTCTCTCTCTCTCTCTCTCTCTCTCTCTCTCTCTCTCTCTCTCTCTCTCTCTCTCTCTCTCTCTCTCTCTCTCTCTCTCTGGACGACTCACAGCCGGGGTGTGTGCTGGTCTCCTTTTCCAATTTCTCCCAAGGGTCAACCCAGGTCAGAAGGGGTCAGGCGAGCGCCAGGGAACCGTGTCGGGGTCTTTCTCTACTTTGGGGTTTTATGCTCGGGTTCTCTACCCCTCTACCCCCTCCCCCCCTACACACATACCCACACCTATGTTTATTTCTTCTTATTTCTCCCTCTCTGTCTCTGTCTCTGTCTCTCTTTCTCTCTCTCTCTCTCAATCTTTCCTCACTCTCTTTCTCTCCTCTCTTCCTGTCTCTCTCTCTCTCTCTCTCTCTCTCTCTCTCTCTCTCTCTCTCTCTCTCTCTCACCTCTTCTCTCTCTCTCTCTCTCTCTCTCTCTCTCTCTCTCTCTCTCTCTCATCATCACGGGGTCTGTTTGGGGGGGATAAATTCTTGTGATTTTTTTGTTGATGTTTTTGTTTGTTGATGTTGAAAACTGTTTGAAGCTTGATGTGTTTAGTGTTTTGTAATGTGTTTGTGTTTCGTGAATGAAGTGATGAATGGATTTTGTGTGATGTGTTTGTGTTTTTGTTTTTTGTTGTTGTTTTTAAATGATGTTGACTGATTTTCTCAGTGTTGTTGATTGTGATTGTTTCAAGCAAATAGCGCATCCTATGTACATGTCTTTTGTTTCTTTTATGTGGACACAAATCATGTTTTTGTTCTTTGTACTCTTAGGTGCACGTTTTTTTTTTTTTTTTTTTAAGATTTAACATGTTTGATGGGAGAGAGAATTCATCGTATAACAAAAGGGCTTTTTTGACAATGATGTGTTTTTGGAATATTGGAAATTCTCGTGAATTTAAATTATTCTCTCTCTCTCTCTCTCTTTTGCTCTCTCTCTCTTTCTCTCTCTCTCTCTCTTCTCTTTCTCTCTCTCTCTTTCTCTCTCTCTTTCTCTTTCACTCTTTCTCTCTCTCTCTCTCTCTCTCTCTCTATCTATCTATCTATCTCTCTTTCTCTCTCTCTTCCTTTCGCTCTCTCTCTCTCTCTCTCTCTCTCTCTCTCTCTCTCTCTCTCTCTCTCTCTCTCTCTCTCTCTCTCTCTCTCTCTCTCTCCCTCTCTCTCTCTCTCTCCTAGACTATTTTTTCTTGTGCGCTTTGTCCCTCCTACAAAGTGTTGAATTCTACCTGCAATGCAAGCGCCAGAATTGATACATGTCGAAAGTTTGAATCTATTGAGAACAAGGAAATGAAAAGAAGGAAGTATAAAAATGGAGAGACATTTTTCACGCCTTTTTTCATTTTCTTTCTTCTTGTCAATCGATTTTAAGTCCAATTTCCTCTAAGATTATTTATGTTACGAACCTTTATCAATATCCAGTAGAAATGTCTTTCATTTATTCCCATATGTATAGAGATAAAGGATAAAATATTAAACCTGAAAAATAATTCGAACTCAAAATATCAAGAATTATTCCTGCTGAAAATCTATCACAGAAAACGGAGTTGTGGTTTTGGTGGGGTAAACTCGGCCATTTTTCACCCCGGAAAGATATAAAATTTGAAGCTTTGTTTAACTTTCAAACCAAGAAAATATTATATACATTCTCATTTATATATATCTTTACATTATATATATATTTTATATATATATATATTATATATATATATACACACACGCATAATGTATATATAGAATGATATAAATAAATAAAATACAATAGTTTTAATATTTATATATATATATTAATATATATTATAACGTGAATTATATATATATATATATATATATATATATGTATGTATGTATGTATGTATGTATGTATTCCAAAATATAGTGTCATGAAACGCCTTGGCTTATTTTTTTTTAGTTACTAACATGTTCATGTAGTATATCCTATCATAGTGTTCTTTGATTTGTTGATTTAATTTGTTAATGTATATATGCATATATATATATATATATATATATATATGATATATATATATACTTTATATAATATATATATATATTTTTATAATATGCATATTATTAAGTATATATATATTTTATATATATATATACAATACATACATATATATTATATATATATATTATATCATATTATTATAGTTATATTTAAATTATATAAATGTATATATATATACATATATATATGTATTACATACATAGATATATATATACTCTATATATATATCTATATATTTATATGAGGTGTGTGTGTGTGTGTGTGTGTGTGTGTGTGTGTGTGTGTGTGTGTGTGTGTGTGTGTGTCTTTGTGAGTGTGTGTGTGTGTGCGTGTGTGTGTGTGTGTGCGTGTATGTGTATTTGTGTGTGTGCGTGTATGTGCGTGTGTGTGTGCTTGTGTGTGTGTGTGTTTGTGTGTGTCATCGCACACGCGCAAGAAAATGTAAGAAAACAAAACAAGTATAGATATTACAGCATTAACTTATCTAGATTTTTGTGATAAACCGGCCTGTTGCCCCCATTTTGACTATTGTGTATTAGACAACTATTATCTGTCCACCTGTAACTTCTTATTCGAGATATCATCTAGCTCGCTCGCTCTCTCTCGCTCTCTCCTCTCCTCTCTCTCTCCATCTCCTACGATCATCTCCTCTCCTCTCTCTCTCTCTCGCCGCTCTCGCCTCTCGTGCGCTCTCTCACTCTCTCCCGCTCCTCTCTCTCTCTCTCTCTCTCTCTCTCTCTCTCTCTCTCTCTCTCTCTCTCTCTCTCTCTCTCTCTCTCTCTGGACGACTCACAGCCGGGGTGTGTGCTGGTCTCCTTTTCCAATTTCTCCCAAGGGTCAACCCAGGTCAGAAGGGGTCAGGCGAGCGCCAGGGAACCGTGTCGGGGTCTTTCTCTACTTTGGGGTTTTATGCTCGGGTTCTCTACCCCTCTACCCCCTCCCCCCTACACACCTATGTTTATTTCTTCTTATTTCTCCTTTTCTGTCTCTCTTTGTCTCTGTCTCTCTCTCTCTCTCTCTCTCTCAATCTTTCCTCACTCTCTTTCCCTCCTCTCTTCCTGTCTCTCTCTCTCTCTCTCTCTCTCTCTCTCTCTCTCTCTCTCTCTCTCTCTCTCTCTCTCTCTCTCTCTCTCTCTCTCTCTCTCTCTCCATCACGGGGTGAAGCAATAGCGCACTTGTCATGTCTTTTGTTTCTTTTATGTGGACACAAATCATGTTTTTGTTCTTTGTACTCTTAGGTGCACGTTTTTTTTTTTTTTTTTTAAAACATGTTTTGTTGATGGTGGTGAGAGAGAAGTCATCGTATTATTATTATAACAAAAAGGGTGGGCTTTTGTTGACAATTGATGGTTTGTGTTTTTGGAATATTGGAAATTCTCGTGAATTTAAATTATTCTCTCTCTCTCTTCCTCTTCCTCCCTCTCTCCCCTATTTTGCTCTCTCTCTCTTTCTCTCTCTCGCTCTCTTCTCTTTCTCTCATCTCTTTCTTCTTGTCTCTTTCTTCGTTCACTTCTTTCTCTCTCTCTCTCTTCTTCTTCTCTATCTTATCTATCTATCTCTCTTTCTTCTTGCTTCCTTTCTCTCTCTCTATCCCTTTTCTCTCTCTCTCTCCCTCTTCTCTCTCTCTTTCTCTCTATCCTCTCTCTCTCTCTCTCTCTCCTACTTCCACTCTCTCATCTCTCACCTCTCTCTCTCCCTCTCCTAGAACTATTTTTTCTTGTGCGCTTGTCCCTCTACAAAGTGTTTGAATTCTACCTGCAATGCCCAGCGCCAGATTGATACATGTCGAGCGAAGTTTGAATCTTTGAGATACAAAGGAAATTGCAAAGAAGGAAGTATAAAAAATAAAAAAAAAAAAATGGACAGAGACATTTTCCATCGCCTTCTTTTTCCTTTTTCTTTCTTCTTGTCAATCGATTTCAAGTCCAATTTCCTCGAAGATTATTTATGTTGCGAACCTTTATCAATATCCAGTAGAAATGTATTGCATTTATTCCCATATGTATAGAGATAAAAGATAAAATATTATTCCTGAAAAATAATTCGAACTCAAAATAACAAGAAATATTCCTGCTGTAAATCTATCACAGAAAACGGAGTTGTGGTTTTGGTGGGGTAAACTCGGTCAATTTTCACCCCGGAAAGATATAAAATTTGAAGCTGTGTTTAACTTTCAAACCAAGAAAATATTATATAATATATTATTTATTACATATTATATATATAAATATATATATATATATATATATATATATACTCACTCGCAATTTATATTTATAAATATATAAAATAAATAAATAAATAGATATTTATATATATTTTTATATTATATATTTGATTTATATATTTATATATATTTATATATATATTATATGTATGTATGTATGGTATGATGTTATTATTCCAAACTATTGTGTCATGAAACGCCTTGGCTATTTTTTTATAGTTACTACATGTTCTAGTAGTATATCCTATCAAAGTGTTCTTTGATTTGTTTATTTAATTTGTTAATGTATCTATGCATATTTATATAATAT